>NW_016821253.1:1288488-1338494 GCF_001698545.2 Rhinopithecus bieti | reverse complement strand
TCCTTTGTAGGGACATGGATGCAGCTGGAAACCATCATTCTTAGCAAACTATCACAAGAACAGAAAACCAAACACCGCATGTTCTCACTCATAGGTGGGAACTGAACAATGAGATCACTTGGACTCGGGAAGGGGAACATCACACACCGGGGCCTATCATGGGGAGCGGGGAGGGGGGAGGGATTGCATTGGCAGTTATACCTGATATAAATGACGAATTGATGGGTGCTGACGAGTTGATGGGTGTAGCACACCAACATGGCACAAGTATACATATGTAACAAACCTGCACATTATGCACATGTACCCTAGAACTTAAAGTATAATAATAATAATAATAAAAAAAAAGAAAGTAGACAGGGACAGTGCCACATGAGGGCTGAAAATAAAGGTCAAGAATGTTCACACTGGGAAGGGGAAGAGAGCCCAGGGGCGTCTGGCTGGAGAAGAGGAAAGGGTGGTGGCCTTGGGTGGCAGCTCCCATTAGGTGGGGCTACTGGTAAAATGCAGGACACTCACCTAAACATGAATTTCAAATAACAAATAAGATTTCAGTGTAAGGATTGTCTTGCACACCCATTGATGTGCTGCATTTCTATTTGCAGAACCTGGTGCTCCTAGAGAGATGTGAGTGAGTGAAGACAGGTGTCGTTCAGAGAAATTCATTCAAGGAAGGCAGACTGAGGCCGCGTGGGGAGGAGGCAGGAGCCCCAGGCCCTGCGATGGGAGAGGCTCCCGAGGCACTGGGGATCTGCTGAGATGGAAAGAGTGGGCAGCAGGGCCTCTGATCTTCAGATTTGCTTTCTGCAGTTTCAGTTCCCTGTGGTTAACCTCAGTCTGAAAACAGTAAATGAAAAATTCCAGAAATAAACAATTCGTGGGTTTTAAATCATGCACCATTCTGGGTATCGTTATAATTATTCTATTTTATTATCCGTTATGGGTGATCCCTTACTGTGCCTAATTTATAAACTAAACTTTACCGTGGGTGTGTGTGTGTAGGAACACACAGCATACATAGGATTCGTTCTCTCCATGGCTTCAGGTGTCCACTGGGGTCTCAGAAAGACTCTCCCTTGAATAAGGGGGCTACTCTATTGGAAAGGCCAGAGTTGGACGCCCGTCGTCAGGCTGCTGATGCTGCTGGAGAAGCTCCACACAGAAAATGCAGTCTGGTGATGATGCCCAGGAGGGCTTGGAGAGCACGTGGCTGTGCCTCCCTCGGGGAGGCTGGACATTGCATGAGGACTCGCCTGGGGCAGACGAGGGAGGGATGGCTGAACAGAGGAGGGCATGGGTGAACCCAGTCCTGTCCTGCAGAAACAGCAGCTGCAGACGCCACCTAGGAAATGCACCTGCAGGGAGGGTGGGGCTGGTCTCCAAGAAACAGAAGAAGGGAAGAAATGTCTCTGGTCTGGTTCCTGGAAAGCGGAATGTGAGCATGGCTTGCAGAGGAGGTGAGGGCCTGGCTGCAGGGAGAGTCCAGCCTCCTGGGCCTGGAGCTGCCTAAGGGGCCTGGCAGTGGCTGCTCAAGGAGCTTTGGTGCCATCGCCCCCCACCCTCTGTCAGTCCTGGGTCATGGCTGTAGGTGAGACAGCACAACCTTCCAGGAACCTTCTCTGAACTCCACACTCCCTGGCCCCCGCAATCCTCAGCAGGGGCTACAAGGAGAGACTTGGCCCCAGCACCCCATTCCCTGGGGAAGGGCACCCCACAAAGCCAGAGACAGAGACCCCCACGTGAGCGGTGCAGGAGGAAACCAGGGCTGGCCTGCACATGAACCAGGTGATATTCCTGACCTCTCCCACTGCAGTTTTGCCCAGACCCTCCCTGCCCAACTAGATAGATGCTGAGCTGTTGGGAAGCAGAGAAGGGACGGAGGCCTCCGCCTGTGCTGTCTGCAATGCTGGAGCCACAACAGGAGACCCCACTGGGTGAGGTCTGAGAACCCATGGAGTGGTCTTTGCTTCTGAGCTGGTGCCTAGGGGTGGCCAGACTTGTTTGCAGTGGGAAGCCAGGCGGACGTGGGGTGTGGGTTTCTGGGGAGAGGGCCTGATTCAAACCCACAAGTTTCCAGTGGTGCCAGAGCTGGCATAGAAGTGACCCAAAGGCAACAGTAGTTTCTGGGCAGTGCAGCAGTCAGGAGATGGGCCCCAGGCTGCCTGCTTGCCCCATGTCTGCCGGACACAGGGAGGCCACCACACATCACTGGGTGCCTAGGACTGTGGCACCTGTGGCATCTGTGGTTCCCCTAGGACTGATGGGGAGATGCCAGCAGAGAGTGGGGGGCAGACGGAAGCCCTGGCCACAGTCCTGTCCCTCTCCAGAGTCATTCCTGAGTGAGTGGGGAATGAAAACTGATGCCTGGTTTTTCTTGGAGTTGACCGGATTTATTTTCCTTCACTGTCTGGAAGTGGGGCTTAACCAAGAGATGAAATTGCCTGAAAATGTGTGGAATGCTCCTTTTCTTGGACCCTTTGTTTGTGGCATGGGAAATACTTTTTTCTGCATAAGGTGCATAATTGGAACTCTGGAAGTTTTGACCCCAGGTAAGCCCCATGGGAGCTGGAAAAACGAGGTTCTGACGTGTGTCTCAGTTTGAAAATGCTCTGCTGGGGGCTGATGGAAGGAGAGAGAATATCGGGGGTTGTGCAGAGAGGATTGGAAAACACATACCTCTGATGGGCAAAGCAGAGGAGCCAACTGCCAGGCAGAGAGAGAGGAGGATGCAGGAGCCCCTTCTCCTGCATCAGGACCAGGGGGTGGGAGGCTTGGAGGCTGGGAGAGCAACAACGAGGACCAGAGAAGCAGCAGGGCCTCCCAGCTCTGCCTCCACAGGCCACACTCTAGCACAGACTGGAACGAGCCTCTGTGCTTTTCTTCAAACTCAAGAATGACAGAGGGCCAAGAGCTGGCTGTGTCTTTCCAGACTGAATTCGAGCCTACAGCTGGAGCTAGGAAACAAGAGATGGGAGTCCGTCTGGACTGGAGCATGGCTCTACCAAACGTTGAAGGCTTGCCTGGGGAGGGAATGGTGTATCTTCCTCCCAGGCTGCAGCATCTGCAGGCTCTCAGGGCACTCAGGGAGGGCGTCCTCACATATCCATGGAAGTCAGTAACTCCCATGTCATGCCCTACATTTCAGATTTGTGCTTCCTCGTGTTTTCCTGCAGTAAAAATGGGATAACTTGGTTGGGAAGCGATGATAATCTCTGAATGAAGGAAATTTGCAGAGACAAGCTACTGTGGCAAATACAGACAGAACTGGATTTTTTCCCCAGCTAAGGCTCCTGCATGTGAACTCTAATTATCAATAGATCTTAAAACGGATAAAGCTGGCAGGTGCTGAGTCCTTACGGCATCTCTATGAAGCACCTACTATTGTTTCCACCTTTCAGATGAGGAAATGAGCCTTGATAATGTTCCAACAGCAAGTGAGTACAGGGTCTGGAATGGAGAGCAACTCTCATTTGGAAAATACACTTTATTTGAATACATTGAAAACAAGTATGGTGATGTTTTATAAACCATAGAAACATTGAGTCCAAGTTCTATGATTTACTCCTACATAATGCATTAACTATTTAACGTATCTATTAAACTTCTGTGGCTTCATTTTAAAATTGCATGTTTTCGTAAGGAACGATGGAGCAAGGTTGGATTCATTTGCCCACACATAGCTTGCAAGAAGCCTGCCTTGGGTCCTGGGCGGGCCAGCTGGACACGATTGTTAACAGACACGGACAGCTTCTAACCCAGGGCTCGTGCTCCCTATTTGATGGCAAAGGTGGGATTTGGGATGAGACTGTGTCTCCCCGTGACACGATGCCCATCCTCACGCATCTGAGGGAAAGAACAGTGGCTCGTTCTGCAACTTCCCTCCATGTTTACGTGGTGCAAGAACATAACCACACCTGTCCTTTCTAGCATACAAGTCAATGGGCTCCATTAGAATATAACATTACTCCACTGCTGAATCAAAAAGTATTCTAGCACTGTCAGATTTGCAGATGGCTGATGTATGCACAGAGACGCTCTCAGCTGTGGAAGACATTGCTGTGAACCGTAGGACGTCTATACTTCTGCCAATCTTGGAGCTGGAAGCTGTCCTGAGACCCAGGCCTCCTGCCCTGGCCCCACTGGGTAAAAGCTTCATGGGACTTGGTTTTCTCTTGGTCTAGTGTCTGTGCCCTTCAACTCCCAGAATTCTTGGGGCAGGTTTGAGTTTCCCGGAAGATTACTTCTTAGCTCCTCCTTCCTGGGGAACGCTGCTAGCCACTGTGGCCATGTGGCTCAGAGGGCTTCACCCACAGGACGCTGGCTGGCTTCCCCTCTGCCTCCTCCCCAGCCTTGGTGTCTGCCCTTTCTAAAGGGAGATGGGGCCTGGGGAAGCTGTGCCAGACAGACTCTTCCCACGTGAGCTTCCAGCAGAGCCGACTGTGGTGGCAGCTGGCGGAAAGTGTCTGGATTATGTAGGAAATTCAGCCTCTTCTTACTTCCTCACTGTATTAGTTTGTGTTCGTGCTGCTAATAAAGACATATCCCAGACTGGGCAACTTATAGAGGAAGAGGTTGAATGGACTCACAGTCCCACATGGCTGGGGAGGCCTCACAATCATGGCAGAAGGCAAAGGAGGAGCCAAGGCACATCTCACATGGCGGCAAGCAAGAGAGCATATGCAGGAGAACTGCCCTTTATAAAACCATCAGATCTCATGAGATTTAGTCACTGTCACTAGAACAGCATGGGAAAAACACGCACCCATGATTCAATTACCTCCCATCAGATCCCTCCCATGACATGGGGATTATGGGAGCTACAATTCAAGACGAAATGTGGGTGGGGACACAGTCAAACCAGATCACTCATTAACGCCACTGAAAGCTGCTTCACATGGAGAGACTTTTGTTATGTTTTTTATTATACATAAAAATTAGGAACTTTAGCTCTTAAATCTATCAAAAAATACACAGCATTATTTACCAACTTTTTTATGTTAGACATAAAAGACACTTTGGCCTTGCTTCATTTCATTTTGCCATTTAAGTTTTCCCCACGACCTTTAAATGCAGAACTGTTTAATAATCCAAGGCAAACTTTATTCCTTAAAGGAAGACTATTAGTGTATATAAAATCTTAAATGGTCACATGGGAAATGATTGTCAGAGCATCCCTAAAGCTGTTCTGCTTGGATTAGAGGGTGGCTGGCTGGTTGGGGAAATGAGTTTTTTATTCTGAGTTATGCCAGAGCTTCTGTGCAGCAAACTGTGCCTCTTCCAAGGGCACACCCGGGAGTGGAGCTGCCTGGAGATTTAGAGAAAGAGAAGTGGCTGAGGCTACGTTTGTTTGTGTTTGTTTTGCACCAACAGGCAATGGAGGAGAAGTAGTAAGACATTTAAAAGTTTTCAAACAAAAAAACTCTGCAATTGTTTTTCATCCTAGAAAACTCTTGTTCAACTAAAGCTGTGAATTATGAAGGAAAATCCGACATATGGTGTGCAAGGAAGGGGAAGCCTCAGGGTCAGGAGGGGCCCTGCGTGGTGACTGAGAGCCTGGAGTCAGGTGGGCCCGTGTCGTGAGTTCCCTCCTGCAAATCTAACCGCATCTCAACACTCTCACGGCCCATCCAATGTGGCTTGCAAACCAGCTACAGAATGTGAAGGGCTCAGTGCAAATGAAAAACCCGTGGCCTCTTCCCAAAAAATTATAAACCATTTCAGACCAGTGACAGCAGAGCATTAGACCAGGTAGGACTCTCTGGGCAGGGCCTGGGTGATGTGTGGTCCATGCGTCTGGGAGAGTGGCCCTGAAGGTCACTTTGTTACGTTTGCATTTGCCTGTTCCATCCTCTCCAATCCCAGCCCCACTGGCCTGGGAGACATACTTTCTCCATCTCACAGGTGAGACATGCATACTTCAAGTGTTAAAGGAGTATTCCCAGAGACGTCTGTTTGGTGGGTCTGGATCCAGGCACCTAACGACCAGTAGGCCCTGCCTGCCCATTCCACATCCCATGCAGAGAATCCAGCCTTCCCCATCTGTGGTGGCCGGGCCAGCCTGTATTTTGAGGTCTTGGCAGATCGAGGTGCTTCTGCTAAGTGCAGGCAGCATCGAAGCCTGATGACGTACCCTCCATGCTCGTCAAAATGACACCATCTGAGTGTCGATTTCCCCTTTATACGTTCCATTACAAGGTTCTTATATTACAGGAAAAAAATCGCTGAAATGTATAAGATGTCAATATTTGTGTTTTCCTGTCAACTTTAGCTTTAATATTCCACCATGTTCATAGTTTTCAAGCCTGGGACAACTCCATATCGTGCTAAATGCTTCAATGTGGAAGGTGATACTGGATATAGTGAAATATTTGGGAGCTGCTGGACATATTTTGTCAATGATTTCTAGGTAAAACTCCTACTTTGGAAGTACTGAAAATTGCCACATGGAGGAGATAAGCAGCCTAAGTTGAAAGTGGTATTTGAAAGCTTACTAAAGCCCCCTTGATACCTAAACATCAACGAATTACTTCACGGTCTGTTTTATCTTTCACAGTCTACTTACAATATTGAAATAAATAGTAGCTCCACTTTTCAGATAGTGTCCTTATAGCAATAAATGAGTAAAGAAGAAGTAAAATATTTAGAAATGTCACCATGATTTAGCTAATTCTCCTGTATTCTAATATATAATTGGAAACATAAAAACATTATTTGTACTCCAATAATCACAAGTGAGCATTTTCTCGTCTATAAAGTAGTGACATTTCAAATTAGGAACGCTCTTTTCATCTCCTATATATCTATTTTGTTGAATTTCTGCAGTTTTTGCCTTGATTTTCTCATGAGAATTTCCACAGGCCTTATTTGGAAGAGCACTGAACAGACTTCAAGGTAGGCTTGATATCAGTGGGTTCACAGGTGTCCCTGAGCTTGATAGCAGGTTCACAGGGTGTCCTTGAGCACAAGGGTCCCCAGCCTGCCTGGCTCAGGCCCTCCCACAACCGCCGCCTCTTCCACCCAGGTCCTATGTGGACCTGATCTTAACTCTGCAAAGTCACTGATATGGTTTGAATCCGTGGCCCCGCCCAAACCTCATGTTGAATGACAGTCCCCAGGGTTGGAAGAGGAGCCTGCTCTGAATGACAGTCCCCAGGGTTGGAAGAGGGGCCTGTGTTGAATGACAGTCCTCAGGGTTGGAAGAGGGGCCTGTGTTGAATGACAGTCCTCAGGGTTGGAAGAGGTGCCTGGTGGGAGGTGACTGTGTGATTTCTGATGCATGGGAGAATTCTCACGAATGGGTTAGCAGCATCCTCCTGGTGCTGTCCTCCTCACAGTGAGTGAGTTCTTGTGAGATCTGGTGGTTGAAGTGTGCAGAACCTCCCTCTCCTCTCTCTCTTCCTCCTGCTCCTGCCTGGTGAGACGCCTTGCTCCCCTCTGTCTTCTGCTACAATTGGAAGCTTCCTGAGGCCTCCCCAGAAGCAGAAGCTGCTGTTTCCACTACAACCTGCAGAAACACGAGCCAGTGAAACCCCCTTTCTTTATAAGTTACCCTGTCTCGGATATTTCTTTATAGCAGTGTGAGAATGACCTAAGTCAGTGACCTTTGCCTTAAAGTAAAGCCAGTGATGACAAAGGGTCCATACGACTCTACATGCTCATGAATGTAAAATATTACACATATTTCGTTTTCATCCTCAGTATCTGTTTAAGAATAAAGAAGAAAAGAGAGAAGAATCAAATAGATGCAATAAAAAATGATAAAGGGTATATCACCACCAATCCCATAGAAATACAAACTACCATCAGAGAATACTATAAACACCTCTATGCAAATAAACTAAAAAAAAAAATAGAAGAAATAGATAAATTCCTGGACACATACATCCTCTCAAAACTAAACTAGGAAGAAGTTGAATCTCTCAACAGACCAATAACAGGCTCTGAAATTGAAGCAATAATTAATAGCCCACCAACCAAAAAAGTCCAGGACGAGACGGATTCACAGCCGAATTCTACCCAAGGTACAAAGAGGACCTGGTACCATTCCTTCTGACACTATTCCAGTCAACAGAAAAAGAGGGAATCCTCCCTAACTTATTTTATGAGGGCAACATCATCCTGATAACAAAGCCTGGCAGAGACACAACAAAAAAGTGAATTTTAGACCAATATCCCTGATGAACATTGATGCGAAAATCCTCAATAAAATACTGGCAAACCAGATCCAGCAGCACACCAAAAAGCTTATCCACCACGATCAGGTTGGCTTCATCCCTGGGATGCAAGGCTGGTTCAACATACACAAATCAATAAACATAATCCATCACATAAACATAACCAAAGACAAAAACCACATTATTATCTCAATAAATGCAGAAACAGCCTTTGACAAAATTCAACAGCCCTTCATGCTAAAAACTCTCAATAAATTGGGTATTGATGAAATGTACCTCAAAATAATAAGAGTTATTTATGACAAACCCACAGCCAATGTCATACTCAATGAGTGAAGACAGAGGCAGAGGGAACATTAACACAGGGGAAGGAAACAGAAGGTTCTGCTTCTGAGACCCTCACGCTAGACTCCACAGAAGACAGGCAGAAAGGCAAACGATACGCCACTCAGATGCCAACTTCCCATGCATTTCCATGTTTTGGTTTCCAATCGGGGGGAGTGAGTTGGTCTCACAGAGGCTCCAGCCTCTACCCCTGGCCTCTACCCCTCGGCTCTCTGGTGCCTGGCCTCCCATGTCCTGCTGGTCCCAGGCTGCCCACATGGCCCAGGGACAGGCCCTCTTTTTGTCACCCCATTTCTCTTTTATTAAAAGTGTTTTATTTCCATAGGTTTTTGAGGAGCAGGTGGCATTGGGTTACATGAATAAGTTCTTTAGTGGTGATTTCTGAGGTTGTGGTGAATCCATCACCTGAGCAGTGTACACTGTACCCAATATGGAGTCTTTTATCCCTCACTTCCCTCCCCCCATTCCCCCAAGTCCCCAGGGTCCACTGTATCATTCTTACGCGGTTAGTTTGGAGGTGGTTCAGAAGGTCAGTAGCAGAGTCTTGAAGGAGTAGAGAAGTAGCAAGTTGTCCACTGCTTGTGGTGGGCACTGAGCCAGGTGTCGGCGTGGCCACCTGGACCTGGGGGAGGAAGGGCGGGGGGAGCTCTGGCTGCAGCTTGGGGTTGGCATGGCTGGGGGAGGCCTCCTTCCTTCTCAGAGGTTACTTATCCATATAACAGGGAGACCATGCCTGTTTGAGGTGCCTTGGGAACTGTGACAAGACTCAAATGAAGCATCAGGGTGAGAACCCTACAAAGACTGCACCACACCTAAACATGCAAGAAGCGGCGCTGTTATTTCAATGGTTCATTCAGCACAACTCTTTGCTAAGAAATTGTCGATCTGCTCAACATCCTTGCAGCAAATGTGCTCCTTCCCTGCATACCAAGAATGTGGTTAGCGATGTCTCCAGTGCACGCTGAGCCCCCTAGAGAAGCAATTTATGAATGTTAGGTATTACGATTCCAGAGACTTGACTCTTTCCTTTTAAACAGCTTCCCATTGAAGAAAGAATAGTGTTGAATCCGAAAATACGCACTCTGTAATCTGTAAGGATATGCTGAGGTGTTTCGTTTTCGGAAGGGTCCATTCAGGTCTAACTTGAAAAAGGCCCCTCTTCCCACTTTGTTTGATTGGAGGGGCTGGTGTTGCGTGATTAGAAGGCATCGCGGCGCATTCCAGACCCAGGCTGAGTCCGCTCCGTCTGACGTTGGTTTCTGGGTCTGGGAAGGAGCAGAGTGAGACAGTGTGAGCATATCGTCATTGTCCTAGCAGGGGAGTGCCATAGAGGGGGCTCGACTTCTGGGTTTGGGCTCCAGGGGTCCTGTGGCTGCATTTGCCAGAGCAGGCTCAGCATCTTCCACCTCCCACAGGTAACACCCCAGGCATTTCTGCGTCTCCTCTGAGCTGGGAACAATCAGGCAGCCACTCCTCATTTCTATCCCTTCAAACCATAAAACAGCTGCGGCATGTTCTCGTAGCCTCTCTTTGTGTGAAGTTGCAGTTTTCAGTGGTCTTCCTACCTAATCAGAGTAGAAGCTGGCAAACTGCTGGGAATGAGGTCGTTCCACAGGCAATGAGCTGCCTTCTCTCTTAGGCTGGCTGGGATTTGTGAGCCTGTTGGCTTTCCTGGCTAAGGGATGCTTAAGGGAAGAAAGAGCATCTTCTTCTTTATGTATCTATGCAGTCCAGGTCTTCCTGGAATTCCTGGTTGTGGCAATCCTAGCAAGGTTGTTTCCATGAGTTTCGGGGCACTTTGCTGCCTGTATCCTTTGCAGCTGTTCAGCTTCACCAATTTGGGTACCTGTGGCAAAGGCAATGCTTTGTTCACTAAAATATTTTAGTTTTCCATTGGGCACTTGACAAGATGATATTTCTCGTCATGAAGACATGATGCCTCAGGTTTTCATGGAGGCAAGTGACTGTTGCTGTCCAGTAAAGCGTGGACAGGAGGGGTGTGCGCCCCCTTCTCTCTGCTTCCACAGTGGCCTTGGGGTTTCTGTGTTGAAGATGCCGACCCTCCAAGGAGGAAGCTTACATTCCTGAATCACCTCTTGGAAAAGAGCAACTGTGTGGAGCTGCCCTGCCAGGAATATCTGTGTTGTCATTTATACTTGGGAGCCGTTCGTCGCAGAAGCCAGCTGACAGTTACTCTGAAAGGCAGTGCCCCTCCTGTGCCCTAGTGGGGCTGAAACGCTCCTGGGTTCAACGTGGGCATCGCCGGTGGCCTCTGCTTGGTGGGCGGTGCAGTCATCGTGGAGACACATTTTAAAGGGTTTAATGCATCGGGGAGCTTCTTACGGTCAAAAAGTAGACTGCAAGTGACCTCTTCCCTGCCAGTGCCTCCTTGCGATTGGGGTAAAAACTCCTCCGTCTTCCCATCCTCATGGAAGTAACCACAATTTACAGCTGCGTTTGTGTGTGCTTATGCTGCCAGGCGCAATTTCTCTAATTCTCAACAATTTCATGAGGTAGAGACACTTGTTATTTTCATTTTGCAAAGGAGGACATTAAGGCTGCAGCACCCCTGAGTCATGGAGCTCAGTTCCACATCACTTAGAGGCGTGTGCCCAAACTACGTGGTCCTTTAGCTCCTAAAAGGATATGGTTTTGCACATTTAATTCTCCACTTATCCCATAGCACATCATCATGTTAACATCAATGGGTTAAAACACGAAACATCTTTCAAGAAGAAATCATCACACTGTAAAATTTTATTAGTGAAGACTCTGACATTTTTCTACATAAAGCAATGGATTTATCAAAGTTGTCCGATACGCTTTGGTCTGTGTTCCCACCCAAATCTCATGTTGAAATGTCATCCCCAGTGTTGGAGGAGGGGCCTGGTGGGAGGTGATGGGATCACGGGTGGATTCTCAGGTAGAGTCTGCCACCACCCCCTCGTTGCTGTTCTCAGGATGGTGAGTTCTTATGAGATTTGGTTGTTTAAAAGTCTATGGCTTTTTTTTTCGTATGTTTGTTGGCTGCATAAATGTCTTTTTTTGAGAAGTGTCTGTTCATATCCTTCACCTTCTTTTGATGGGGTTGTCTTTTCTTGTAAATTTAAGTTCTTTGTAGATTCTGGATATTAGCCCTTTGTCAGATGGATAGATTGCAAAAATTTTCTCCCATTCCATAGGTTGCCTGTTTACTCTGATGAGTTTCTTTTGCTGTGCAGAAGTTCTTTAGTTTAATGAGATCCCATTTGTCAATTTTGGCTTTTGTTGTCATTGCTTTTGGTGTTTTAGTCATGAAATCTTTGCCAATGCCTATGAACTGAATGGCATTACCTTGATAGGTGCAGCAAACCACCATGGCACATATATACCTATATAACAAACCTGCACGTTCTACACCTGTATCCCAGAAATTAAAGTGTACGTGTGTGTGTGTGTGTGTGTATTCTATGGCACCTCCTGTCGCCTCATTTTCTCTTGCTCCTGCCCCCACCATGTGAGACACCTGCTTCCCCTCTGCCTTCCCCAGGATTGGAAGCTTCCGGAGGCCTCCATAGAAGTGGACACCACCATGCTTCCTACACAGCCTGCAGAACTGTGAGCCGGTTAAGCCTATTTTCTCATACATTCCTCAGTCTCAGGTATTTCTTTACAGCAATGTAAGAACAGCCTAATACATTCTCTCTTCTGGATATGTTTATTTTTTCCAGGTGAGACCTATCCTTATGGAAGCATCTAGCCCATTGAATGAGCCTGTCCTAGCTCAGCTGGGGGCTGTGATTGTGTGAAAACTGGGGAGTGTAAAACTGGATCAATTTATTTACTATTTTCTTTTCATCATGAGTTCCCGTATCAGGAGAGACATTCTGATGGTAACAAATGCCTCAAATATAGAATTGTTTTCAGAATATAATGATGAACATGACCATTTGTTTTACTCTAATATTACATGGCTATCTTAAGGAAATTATAAAATAAATTAGATTTTCATTGGAAAAATTGTGTTTCAGGGTTATCAAATAAAATAAGGAGCAAACAGATTTTCTACCTAATCTTTTTTAAAGTCACATTTGACATATTTTCAGTCAGTGTAGTAATGAGACATTTGATGCCATTTATCACCAAACTGTGAACTATGCTGTTCTTAAAACTCTTGACTCTGAGTACTCGGATCTTGGAAAATGTGATGTCTTAAGGTTTACAGGACACATGTCTGCTCCTAAATCTCTCTTTACAAATATTTTGTTATGCCTGGTATTTTCATTTTTAAAGTTATTTCTTTAGGTTGAGTTAAGAAAGTCCAAAGATTCTTTACTAAATGAAAAAATACTGATTGAAAAATTATGATATTAAATAATACTATGACATGTGTGAGCAGCTGTGTCCTGCCAGGAGGAGGGAGCCTGGAAAACCCTTGTGTTTAGTCCCCACACGGGGAAAGTGCTGGGGAAGATGGAAGGCTGGGAGCTGTACCAACCCCCTGGTTTACAAGAAGGTCCGAGATTATCGAAGCACATCTGTGTGAGGAGACGTCACCTACAGGAGCTGAGAGGTGTCTGGAGGCCCCAGAGCCGAGTGGCCTCTGGTGAACCCCTCTGCATTCCATGGCTCCCTTCCGAATTCCAGCTGCCTTGTGATCAGTCTGGTTTGATCTACCGCCTGTTCAGGGATGGTTCTGGCCCTGGGCAAGCCTGGGCTGATCTTCCCATATGGCAAGAGGACTCATTCCTGCCAAGATCAGAGCTCACGAGCTCTTACGTGTAATCTCCTTGCCTTCACTCTTCTTTTTTGAGACAGAGTCTTGCTCTGTCACCCAGATTGGAGTGCAGCGGCACAACCTCGGCTCACTGCAACCTCCGCCTCCTGGGTTCAAGCAATTCTCCTGCCTCAGTTTCCTGAGTAGCTGGGATTACATGTGTGCACCACCACACCTGGCTAATTTTTATATTTTGAGTAGAGACTGGGTTTCACCATGTTGGCCAGGCTGATCTTGAACTCCTGACCTCAGGTGATCCGCCTGTCTCAGCCTCCCAAAGTTCTGGGGCCTTCACTTTTTAAATGAAATAAAACAAATCTAAGTTTATTTGGCTTATCACAGACATTTCAGATTTCCAAAGTCAACGCCAAGCGCTGGAACTGATCCACTCAAGGGTGTGCGCCTTGCCGGGTTCAGCGAGCCACCTTTGAGAGGAGCAGAACAATTTCCGCCTAATTTCCCCAGAACAAGGGGAGGCAGAATCCAATCAGATGCCTTCTGCCAAATGGGTTTAACATCTCTTGGACCTTCTGAAACTGCAGGTTCACGCTGCAGCAGCACAGGCACGAACCCCCCGCCAGGGGCACGGCGTTCCCACAGATCTCTGTCCACCCACTGTCGCACCAACACGGGCCGCACCGACAGGAACAGGGCCTCCCGGGGAGGGCAGCACGGAGTCCCAGCCGCCCTAGAGGCAGGTGCTCCAGCCCTGGCTGAGCCTGGGCAGCCCCGGAGAGATCCCACATTTGACGTTCTCTCAGACACCTGACTCACAGCCCCCAGGACAAGTGGCAAATGACCTTGTGCCATCAGCCACTAAGCACAGTGCTGTGTGCTCTGAGCCATCGATAACAGGCACATTTGAAGGGGCAACGAATGTTTCAGGCCATGGGGCTCCATCACCTCTGCTCAGCACCACACCTCTGGGAAAAACCAGCTTCTGACCACAGCCAGCGAAGGCCCTGCACTCCCGTGAGGCTAGGTTTGCAGAAACCGGAGAGGGGACCAGCGTTGGCCCATGGGCTGTAGTTAGCTGGCCCCGCTCTCCAGCAACTTAAGGGCACTTGCCAATTAAAAATACAAACAGGCAATGTATTAGTCCATTTTCATGCTGATAAAGACACATCCCAGACTGGGTAATTTAAAAAGAAAGAGGTTTAATGAACTCACAGTTCCACATGGCAGGGGAGACCTCACAATCATTGCAGAAGGTGAAAGGCATGTCTCACATGGCTACAGACAAGGGAGAACGAGAACCAAGCAAAAGGGATTTCCCTGATAAAACCACCAGGTCTTGTGAGGCTTATTCACTGCTATGAGAACAGCATGGGGGAAATCGCCCTATGACTCAGTTATCTCCCACCAGTTCCCTCCTGCCACACATGGGAATTATGGGAGCTCCAATTCAAGATGAGATTTGGGTGGTGACACAGCCAAACCATGTCAGGCAACCCCTCGAGTTCTTCATACTCTGAGTCTGGAGCTGGGGGTGAAGTCGAGAATGAGGAAGTACCTCCTGCATGAAGAAGCGCTAATGGACATAGTGCCGGGTGCGGAGGGGCAGCTGCAGCTCACCCTCCCCACCGCCGGCCTGCATTTCCCTGCTGGTGCTAACTCTCCCAGCGTGGCTCACCCAGGGCCAGGAGAACCTGTGGGGACAAGACCGACGTGACTTTGGTGGGTTCTGAGGACACAGGAGCTGAAAGCAGAGAGGCAGGGCAGAGTCACAGCGCGGTTCCTGGGCCCTGCCCTTGTTCTTTTAAAGACTCTGGGTTCATTTTGAGCTCTTGTGAAGGTGCAGAAAATTCCTCTCCATAAGCGGACAAGGCTGGCCCCTCACTTCTGCTTCTGAGCCATGGCAAGGGAAGGGTTTCCTGAGAGCACAGAAATCTCCAGAATCTCCTTGAGGCTAACTTTTGAAAATGTCTTTCATAAAACTGTGACAGCAATCACAAAAAGAGCCACGGTTCCCCAGATTACTCTCGTAGGGTTTCTGAAATCTACCAGAATAATCTGTGAGACAGAGACTCTATTCCAATGCACATGGCTTTCTTCTTTGTGTGTAAGTCAAGCTGAAAAATAACCAGAGGCGCTGATCTAAAGGCAGCAGGAAGACTGGTTTACCCGAAGGACACACTGTGGAGCTACTTTCTGCTTTGCATTTACTTTGAATTCCAGTTTTAAAGGAACAGTTTACCATGGGAGAAAACA
The DNA here is from genome assembly GCF_001698545.2 of Rhinopithecus bieti. Taxonomy (NCBI): domain Eukaryota; kingdom Metazoa; phylum Chordata; class Mammalia; order Primates; family Cercopithecidae; genus Rhinopithecus; species Rhinopithecus bieti. The sequence goes on along the minus strand of NW_016821253.1, from coordinate 1,323,008 downwards.
TTTTATCACACACAAAAAATTAAATATTATTTAAATGGCTGAGCTCTTACTCTGGTGTAAATTCACCAGTGGGAACCAATAAAATACACATCCTTTTCCCTAGCCGAATTCCATATTATCTATTTTGTCTTTGCCAAATATAATTTTTAAGTAAAGCCCTGACCAAAAGCTGTCTTCATTGGTTTTTAATATCACTGTTGTCCTGCCAGTGCCTTTGGGAATTTTACTTTTTTTAGATATATGAATTTGGTTTTCTTTTCACTATCAGAATTATTTACTTTTGTTTAGCTTTTAAAACAACATCATTCTGTTGTTTTACTTTTTGTTAAAGAAAATCACTTTTGTTGAGAATATCGCTTTTGTTAAATGTCTTTACTCTTCTTTCATGGGAGACAGGGGTGGTGTGAAGGGTGCTCGGCCATGGGTTGGGAGGTGGAGGGTAAAGCTCCTGCCCTGCGTCATCTGTGTGGAGCGGGGGTTGCTGTTCAGACCAGGCTTTCTCCTCTGGGCACTGTCAGGAACAGCCTTAGCCCCATGCTCGTGCACCTGCAAATGCCCCGTGTAATCGTCGTGGTGATGCTGAGACCACGCCTCACTTCAGAAGGTTCATCATGCCACGATAAGCAAAAATGTCCCTTTGGATCAATGGCTAAGTAGAAATGGAATCTCTATGAATACGACAAAATAGTTCCTTCATAACGTATTTAATAAATCAAAGAAGCCTTTAGGAACCTCCCTAAAGTACTGTTTAAAATAGCACAATGTCTGGTCAATCCAGTTCACATCAATGCATGTGGGAACGTTCACTGAAAAGGAATAAGGACAGCGGAGACACTCTGAGTCTCAGTTTCAGAGCGAGACATTTGGGTGGCCCTGGTTCCTGGGGCAGGCAGCACAGTGATGGCGGGTTTTATATCTGTTAGATCTGCAATGGATCATTTGAATTTACGAAGAAAACACCGAGATTGTTAACTCCTCGGAGAAACAGATGGTGCAGCACTCCTCTTTATTTCCAGGGATTACCACAAAGCATGTGCCGGGTGTCCCACGTCAGCAAATGCAGCCTGCAGCAGCTGGGCTGCAGGTGTGGGGCACGGCACACTGAAGAGGAACCGTTGTGCTGGATGAAGCACTGCCATTCCCTCATGCATAGCATTAGAGAAACGTTCATTGTCCATGACTGGAAAAATCCTCCTGTCTTCCCACCTCTGGTGTCTCAAACAAAGGCATCAGAGATCTGCAGTGAGGAAGTGGCTTCCCCAAAAACCAGAACTAGGGTTTAGAATCAGAGGCCTGAGCAAGGCCTGCAGGGTTGGAAATGAGGGTGCTCGGGACACATTTCATACGGACGACGTAGATACGGTGAAGCAAACACGTTCTCAGGACCCCAATCTCACGATACCACAGGGAAGGTTGAGCTTGGGACCCGCGTCACACACAAATGCCTCCCTTTTGTTCCCAGACAGGCAGCAGTGATTTCCCGGGCCTCCCTTATCTTATGTAAAAGGTGGATTCACTGAGTGCTAATCAGAGGCCCACGAGAATGCAGCCACGAGCCTGGCTGTGCCCCACCACCTGCCCTCCCTCCTTTTCCTTCTCCCCTCCTGCTTGCTCTCTCCCCCTTAAGAATTAAAGTTCCCCAAACCCTCTTTGGAAAAGGCTCAGGTCACAGGTCCCACTGGGACTTGTGTTTCTTTCTTCTGGGCACATCCTCAATCTTAGCAACATAAACTTCTAATTGATTGAGATCTGCTTCGGTCACGTTTTGGCTTACAATACTGTGAACCAAAATAAATCCTCCCTTTCACGACCAAGGTGAGTTTCTTAGTTCACCAGTTTCCTATGCCAGTGTAGGTCTGAGTCGACCCCATCTCTCCTGTTGTCTGTCTAGCTGACATGATTTTTCAGCCCTAAGCAATGCATGGTCAAAGTAATTAAATGCAATTTTCTTCACGATGATTTTTTTCCTTTTTTTAAAATTTAAAACTAAAAAAAAATTTAAAAACTCTTTAATCAACATTTTCAGGTTTTTTTTATTCTTAAATATCTGTTGAAAAAGTTTATCTATGGCTGGGGATGGTGGCTCATGCCTGTAAACCCAGCACTTTAGGAGGCCGAGGTGGGCAGATCACGAGGTCAGGAGATCGAGACCATCCTGGCTAACACGGTGAAACCCCATCTCTACTAAAACTACAAAAAAAAAAAATTTAGCTGGGTGCAGTGGCAGGTGTCTGTAGTCCCAGCTATTTGGGAAGCTGAGGCAGAATGGCATGAACTCAGGAGGCAGAGGGTGCAGTGAGCCGAGATTGAGCCACTGGACTCCAGCCTGGGTGACAGAGCAAGACTTCATCTCAATTAAAAAAAAAAAAAAGTAAAAAGAAAAGGTTTCTCTATAAATGACAAGGCTCATGTTTTCTGGTATGATGTTCTTTTCAAATAAATCCTCATCAACATTTTTGCAGAAATGTTTTCAAATTCTGTTGGTTAAAACTTAGAACCTGAAAGGGACAAACACATGCTTGTCCTAGAAAGAAGAAATTAAACATGGCGACCATGGTTTCTATGACTTATGAAGTTTGTAACACAGTTGGAAAACTCATCCCTTTGCGTATGACAACAAAAGATTAACTTTCTCAAAAATTCAGCCTATTCAGTAAGAAGAAAAAGGAAAACACAGAACTCCTACCAGGTGGACGGTGGGTAGTGGGCCGCCAAGGTGCTGATTGATGGAGCCCTTTCTACGTGAAGGGCCAGGGGTCTCACAGTGAGGCTGGGGTCAAGGAAGGATTCCGGCGCCGGCTGAAGGCAGGGTCTGAGCTGAGTGCGTGTTTCCAGTCCTTTGCCTTCAATCCTTGCAGTAACTATCATTGCATTTCCAACAGTCAGGGTAAAAAAGATTTCCATCTGAATTATCTTTCCTTATAATCTCGTGAAGAGGAGACCACGGCTGAGGGCTTCATCCAGAGGGAAGTGGCCACAGAGGTGACCTGTAGACTTGGCCACCGTGACCATCTCTCTCGTTTGTTTCTGAGTGAGCAAGGTGTTTCTCCAGGATTTCCCCTCAGTTTAAGGAAGGTGAGTGCAGATTTTTGTCTGTTTGCTCACGCGGACTTTTCAGGTCTCGGATACTTGCTGGCCGGGGGCAATTCTTCCTCTCCTGACCCAGATGGAAATCATTGCGAAGCGAGTCCCTTTCCCCCGCCCATCGTGGAATAGTCACAGGGCTGATTGGAGACACCAGCCCGGGAGAAAACTACGGTTCTGCTGGGAATTCTCAACGTGATTTCACCTGTGCGTCCTCAGTGTGAGCCACTGGCTGATGCAGGGAGAGCGGAGAGACTGTGGGAGCGGTGGCACTGGACTTGTTTTCCCACGTGGCTTCTTTCAGACGGCTTTTAAATACCGTTTTTCTTCCCAACGGACACACGCACTTTTACATCTGCCACTGGGCAAGAACTGCTGTTTACAACACTCAGCATGTTAGTTCTGGAACTGAAATGGCCCATCAAGATATGTTTCAGGTAACAGCTTATCTTTTAGAATATCATCTACAGTTGGCTTAATTATTTTGAAGCTACATATATTCATCTTAAAACTGTTTCGACTTTTTCTTCACCACACACAACTGTATGTAAGTGTGCGCATTGTAATACCTGCGGGCCTGGAGCTTGGACTATCCATGGACCTTTGAAGTTAAAGGCACAGGAAAAGATGCTGAGGCTGTGTCCTGGATGGGGCATCATTCCCACAGTGGTGAAAATGCCACCCCCACTTTCTTCTGCTTGAGTTTTCTGTGACATTTAATTATTACATACCCTGCACAAAGTAGGTATTCATCTATATGCTTTTTAAAAGATTGTCATGTTGGAAAAGATTTGGGATAACCTAATTTCAAAGACTCACGTAGCCTGTCTTTCATTATATCCCACCCAGACTCACACAGTTTCATAGGGAAAAAAATGACATAGTAGAGATAGTGTGTAGGATACATGTATAAGGTCAGTTATATTTATTCTATCCCGTATTCATGCCCAAACTCCCATATGTGCACTCTGTTTTTATTAATACTGAAAAAAGAGTATTGACTGAGTTTTAAGATTAAAAACACAAAAAACCCATTATAATATAATCCAGTTTATGGAAATTCTGCTAAGGTGGTAAAATTACTGTGCAGTTTGTACAGATTGTCCAGAGGGCTATATAGCAGGACAGCCTCCGACCTGCTCTGTGAGAACCCTAATTCCTGACATGTGCTGCGGAGGTGTGTTTTAAAGGAAGCACCTGAAACGAAAGTGACTGCCTGCTGAGAACCAGCGTGTCAGTGTCCTTCTTGAAGCACGGCTCCCAGAACAAAAGGCCAGTTCCTGTGTGAACTGATTGGTTCCAGGTGTTTGTCAGGGGTCATGCCGTCGTCTGCCCGTCTTCCTTCACAGTGGGCACGAGGATGACATCGGCGTTTTCAGCAGCTGTGAGCTGCCCATCCACCCAAGGCGCCCATCCACCCAAGGCGCCCATCCACCCAAGGCGCCCATCCACCCAAGGTGCCCATCCACCCAAGCTGCCCATCCACCCAAGCTGCCCATCCACCCAAGGTGCCCATCCATCCAAGCTGCCCATCCACCCAAGCTGCCCATCCACCCAAGGCGCCCATCCACTCAAGCTGCCCATCCACCCAAGCTGCCCATCCACCCAAGGTGCCTATCCACCCAAGCTGCCCATCCACCCAAGGCGCTCATCCACCCAAGGTACCCATCCATCCAAGGTGCCCATCCACCCAAGCTGCCCATCCACCCAAGGTGCCCATCCACTCAAGGTGCCTATCCATCCAAGGTGCCCATCAACCCAAGGTGCCCATCCAAGCTGCCCATCCACCCAAGACACCCATCCATCCAAGGCACCCATCCAAGTTGCCCATCCATGTAAGATGCCTATCCACCCAAGATGCCCATCCATCCAACGTGCCCATCTACCCAAGGCACCCATCCAAGCTGCCCATCCTTGGCTCCTCTGCTGCAGCACCTGTCACAGAGCCTGGCCCTGAGGTTAATGCTCGACAAATATTTGTTGAATGGATCAAAAACACTTTCACCCAAATGCTCTACATGCTTCTCCCAAGAGCTACTGTTTGGGAGACTGGGCTCCCCTTGAATCTTTTTTTTTTTTAATTCAACTATAGTACTTTCTTCTCTAAACAGACTGTGTTAGTTTATCCCAGGGTTTTAACCTGTTAAGGGCTTTACAAACTGTTAATTCTGTATTTCAGCATATCCCACCTCCCTGTCTCTGACTTAGCCATGGTCCTCACGATGTGCCAGGCATGTCTTCATTCTTCCACCGTAAACCTGCATTTTCCATGTGTACTTCTCCAGCTTGGTGGTCGGGTGTGCTTGCAAGCGCCTCACTGAAATGAGGAACATACGTGTCTACTCCCTGCATCTATCGGGGCCTTTTTCACAGATAGGAGGTGCTTTTCCTTAGGGAAACGGGGCTGCCTGTGAATGCTTCCTGTTGCTTTTCTAGCGTGTGTGCACGGACTCCATTCATAACTTCAGGAGGCACCTGGATGCATGGATAAGGACACCCTTAGAGATGGCAGGCACCGGCTCAACTCTGAAAACCCGCTTTTCCTGCTTTGCTGAGAACTTCCTCCCAGATTTCTCACCTGATGCCCATAATGAGGTTGTGAGGCGGTGGGGAACAGGGATTGTGACTTTTTCTATTCCATATATGAGCAAAAGAGTCAAACATGGTACATTCTTCACACGGGTTTAACTTGCTTGTGGTCACCTCAGAAAGGACCGAGTTCTCCCAGCTCCTAAGCCAACAGTCTTCCGAGCCTCGGCTCCTCTGCTTTTGACAGCCTGTGTGCTGACAACAGTATTTACAAGGCAGGTTGGAAACCTGCGGGGTTGCGGGGTTGGGGAGGGTCATGTACTCTCCACCTGTCTATCTCTTGTCCCAAACACTGAAAGGAGCAAACCAGAACGACATGGAAATGTTCTCCATCTTATACCTGTTTTGAAAAATCCTGCCCTAACGTTTATCTGTCTGAAAGGGCAACAATCAAATGGTCCCTCGACCAGCAAGGGCAGAGCAGGACTCATGGCTGCACATTTCTGAGAGGCTGTCGGAGGAGCTGAACATCAGCTCCCATGGACTATGGGCCCGGAGGGGTAAACTAGCTGTCCGGCTGACTGCCAGGATTCCTCTGGCACTGCTGTGATACGCGGCGAGTCCTGGAGGAAGAAAACAGTCAAGAAACACGTGAAAATAGGCTGAGAATGCAAACAGCGGGTCCTGGGCAGTATCAGTGACTGGACGACTGTTAGAAGGCATTTGCTGACTGGTGTCTCATTTTCAAACACACAGAGTTCAACTAAACACTGAAAGTAAGATTTGGAGAAACTTGTTTATATGCTGAGAATGTTTTATTTTCTTCTGTAGTGAAATTCATTTAGTTAGATATTTTATCCTTTGATAACTAAAATGTTCTTGATGTCACTGAAATTCAGACCATAAGAAAAATAAAGTTCACATGAGTCATTTAAAAATATGATTCCTAATGTTCAAAACCACTTGCTGTCTCACTCTTAATAAAACTGGACCTCACTGTGTTCACTGTCTTCTGTCACAACCCACCGCTAGGTTAATTTCTATCTCTTTTTTCCACGGAGCCGATCCTTCTGCAGAATCATCTCCGGGCTTTGCAAATCCAGTTCTGCTCTTGAAAAAGCTGTTTGTACCCAGTGGCTGGAGACTGTAACTTTGAGCTGTAATTGTGTCTCACCTGATCTTTTCTAAAGGTTTCTTTGCTTTTTGTCCTGCCAGAGTTCAGTCATTTTTCCTGGCTCAGCGCTGTGAAAACCCCGTGTGCTTTGTACGAGCAAAGCCCACATTCAAGACACACGTCTGAGTGAAAGACATACTCGGTGCGTGGTTCTCCATAAAAAAAAAAAAAAAAAGACGTGACGTTTGTACTTTCATTTCCTTGCCTTTCGGGATCCTGAGCATTTTCCAGTCCTCCTTCTAAAAGATGTAAAGAAAACTTCCGGATGAATATTCATAGAGCAACATCACCAATGAGAATTATCTGCTCAGAATAATATCCTGTCAAATGCCCACATATTGGAAATTAAATCAGGTTCAAAAACGTTTTCTGTTTTTGGTGTTCACATGGGATATGGAAAGCACAGCCATGGAGCAGAAGGAAAATGGATCCACGTTTGCAAGATAACGGCTACTGTTTTCCAAGGAGGGGCAAAGACAAAATCGGCCCCCCAGGAGGACTTCCTAGGCCGGCGTGGCTGCTGTGGGTTCGGAGGGTCCCCTGCTCAGTGAGGGAGGTGGGCCCTGTGGTGTGAGGACTCCCGGGTGGGTGGCAGAAGGCCTGGGCTCCTGGCCAGCTCCAGGGCTACAGACACCTTGCTGGGCCCCCTGACCCTCTGCTTCTGTACCTGGAAATGGGAGCCCAAGGCCGGAGCCTGTACCTTAGGAGTGGCGGTGAGCTGGTGACTTCTCAGTAGATGTTAGCTATGGAGATCTACAGGTGACCCCATTACCTTTTGATTAAAACCCAAAGCTAAGGAGATCTTAGAATCAACTACATCTCTCAAATAAAAATAAAACAATTTCTGGCCCCGGGCCCCACTTTGTAAGGGCCTGGTGGGAGGAGATACTGAGGGTCTTGGTTTCAAAGGGGTGTGATCAGGAACAGATTCCGCCCCCATGGGCCAGGTGCGTCAATCATGAGGGGCCACCGCCCCATGAGCCAGGTGCCGTCAATTATGAAGGACTGTCTGCCCCATGGACCAGGTGCCATCATGACGGGCCGCCTCCCTGACACACTGCCAGAAGAGGGAGGCTGGTGCCCGGCCTGTGGCCTCACTGCCCAGCCTGGGCATCTTTACAGCCTTGTACGTGGCCACCCACAGGGATCCAGTTGATGTGAAAAGGAAGGCCTGTGGGAATGGGGTCATTTGTCTCATTTTTACAAAAAAATACTTTTACTGTTTTAAATTTTAAAAAATAGTGCATTTAAGAATTGTATATCTATACAAATATAAAATAAACTTTAGTTTCAAATCTTCCTGGGGAAAATCTTTTTTTCATTATTATATAGTAAAGGTTAATTTTAGAATTATTTTTTACAGAAACAAAATCTTCCCAGTTTCTTCCCTCCTTGGTGCAGAAGAACACGTTCTATTTTTGGGTGGGTTTAGGCTTTTTGGCGAAAGGGAAATAAATGAGCATCTGTTCATTTTGCAGATCAAAATATCCACATGGAAGGGAAACTGGTGAAAGGAAAATTTCTACCTTTACCTTTTTTGGGTTTTATATATTTTGTGAAATTCTGACTCCTATTGCTATTGATATTAACAGGAAGTTTGAGTTAAAGCCAGAGAATGAACACTGAGACCGAAAAGTACTGTCTGATGCCCCATGAATCACATTCACGGGGCAGAATATTATTTTAAATTCACTTGAGATACTCTGCTCCTTGCTGGAGTCTTCCACAGTAACCATGAAAATGTCCGTAGTACACGCAGTATTTATTATATAGAGACGGACATACTTTCAAACACATAAAACTATTGGTTGTAAATATTTGGTATATTAAAATATTTCCCTCTTCCTAACGTCAGATAGACAAGGGGTGGCTGCAATGTGGGGAGCTGTGGATTTTTGCTGAGATCTTCATCACCTCATGAAATGGAAATATGGAACCTTTCTTTAGCATCTGTACTTTGTTTTTTTTTTTCTTTTTTCTTTCTTTCTTTTTTTTTTTTTTTTTGTGAGACGGAGTCTTGTTCTGTTGCCCAGGCTGGAGTGCAGTGGCGCAGTCTCGGCTCAGTGCAATATCCACCCCCCAGGTACAAGCGATTCTTCTGCCTTAGCCTCCTGAGTAGCTGGGATTACAGGCGTCTGCCACCATGCCCAGTTAATATTTGTATTCTTAGTACAGACAGGGTTTTGCCATGTTGGCCAGGCTAGTCTTGAACTCCTGACCTCAAATGATCCACCCGCTTCAACTTCCCAAAGTGCTAGGATTACATGCATGAGCCACCACGCCTGGCCCACATTTTCTTTTCAACAGAACTGCAGAAGCAGGCATCTGTTTATTTTCTTACTTTCCTATACTTTGTAGATTGATGGTTTTATGTTTGTCCTTTATTTGAAGGCTTGACAAGCAAGTGCCTAATCCTTATTTTTCCACCTAGAGTCCTATCTCTAAAAAAAAATTCAAGCAACTCCAGTCAATTGCCATTAATAACAAAAATATAAAGTATCCCTACTTAGAAGTCATAAACAATATGAGAAACACAGAAACTAAACTGCATGCTATATTTGATGAATTAGGAAAATAATTAAAATTCACATTTATATATGTTATTCAATGTATGATAAATTTATAAGCATGAAGATTGATATGTATTAAGATTATAATATTAAGGAATTAAAGTTGACTTTTTTCCCCCACATATTTTGACCAATGCCTATTTCTCAAATAATCCTGTCACTCTGATCCCCACTGGAGAAGAAAGGAAGTGACAGCCCACTGCAAAGGAGTCCTTTTCCTTCCTGAGGAGAAACGTGGCACCTGCTCAGAATTTTTGATGACATATTTTATGAAAATAAATCTGAGTTTTGCCAACTTGGGAAGTGGCGTGTGCCATGCCCACACGGTTCTCATGCTGCTGGGATGCGGGCTAGGGGCGTGAACTGCATCAGGTGGACTGGAGTTTGAGCCACAGACTTGTGTGGGGGGTGCGGGGGTTCCTCGTTGAGGGGAGACTCGTGGGAAGAGGGGACCAGGCATCTCCCATGTCAGATTTAACAAGGAAGACCCATCTTTGGAAACTAGTGACATGTTTTATTGGTATCACAACTATCGGCTCATTATAAAACAACACAAAGTTGCAATATTATGCAGGAAAGAATCATTTCTTACGAAAATAATTTAATTTTTCAGCACTCAACAGAAACAACCTTTAGCTGCTGAACATGTATTTTCTGGCAAGACTCTGACTGTCCATGAAGCCGGGGTCCACGGAGGCCACCTTAGCTGCTATGAAGGAGTGGATGCAGTGCAGGACAGCTGTTAGGTCCTGGAACTCGAGTTCCTGGAGGAGAAAATCAGATCAAGTGTTTATTATAATTGTTGGAAGAACACGTTACAAAAATATTTAACAAAGTTTGGACCTTGTGAACTCCAAGAAAGTCCCTCCAAAAAAGTAATAATACACAGGAAATACGTATGGTTTAAAGTAAAAGGCAGAGTAATATGATTCAAATTGGTCACAAACATGAATATACGGGGTATTTTTTATTACAACGCTGAGATTGTAACTTACTTGTTTTCTTGCACCTAACGGGAGCTAATACTCACTTCCTTTATTTTGCATCCTCATCGATCAGTGATGGGTCTTGATTAAGTCAGACCTGGTAATCCGGGCCAGGACTCAGTCTTCCCCACCTGCCCAGCACCTGTGGTGATTTTGTGATGTGGATCCCGTCGCGGCAGACCCCTGTGCTGTGTGAGTTGGCGGAACTAGCCATTGTGTCTCAGGCCTGCGTGCCTTCCGTATGGGTGCGTGTGGGCTTCATGCCAAGGCCACGCTTGGGAGGAACAGCGCCTGCTGTGTGGTGCAGAATAGGCGGTGGGCAAAGCATGGCAGGGAGCGAGGAGGGGCCTTGTTCACCCACCCTGTCCCTATGGCTACGGGAGAGCAGGCAAGGGTGCCCCAGAGAGAATTTCCTAGAGAGATGGTTATGCCCGTTTCCCCGCCCCATACCCAATAAAAAAACTAAAACAAACTGCTGGATCCTCACCTCTGCATGTTAAACACACCAAATGTCATGTAAAAGCAAAAATGACCCAAAAAAGATTCCTCTTCTCTCCACAAACTGCCCCACATAAAGTCCTCGTGTCAAATCAACAGAAAAGTCCACAGTGAACCCCAAGGCTGACGCAGAAGTTGAAGAAACTGGTTTTATAAGTTATTCAGTTACTGGGGAAAAATCATCTTCCTGTTTTTGATGGTAAAGTACGAATCTCGCCGTCCCGCCACCCCATTCCATCGGTAGAAGGTCTAAGTGCATTCTTCTAATGTTGTCTCTCTTCTTTGTTTGCATAACAAAATTCAGTAAGATGAAGAACAACAAAATTTCTTTTTTTTTTTTTTTTTTTTGAGACGGAGTCTCGCTCTGTCGCCCAGGCTGGAGTGCAGCGGCCGGATCTCAGAACACTGCAAACTCTGCCTCCCGGGTTCATGCCATTCTCCTGCCTCAGCCTCCCGAGTAGCTGGGACTACAGGCGCCCGCCACCTCGCCCGGCTAGTTTTTTGTACTTTTAGTAGAGACGGGGTTTCACCGTGTTAGCCAGGATGGTCTCGATCTCCTGACCTCGTGATCCGCCCGTCTCGGCCTCCCAAAGTGCTGGGATTACAGGCTTGAGCCACCGCGCCCGGCCCAAAATTTCTTTTAAGGTGACTGGTAATTGATTGACATCCTATTTGCTAAATCTCACCAAAATTCTAGCATATTCTAAACTGCTGAGATGACACCAGAGAGAAAGATAAATCATTTTCAAGAAGAACAGCAACACGAACTAAGGTCCGTCAGTCGCACAGAGGTGCTCCTTTAAGTTCTCAAAAGGCAGGATTTCGGTCATTTTCATTCCATGGCAGAATGAGTGGGTGGAGAATNNNNGCCACCTCGCCCGGCTAGATTTTTGTATTTTTAGTAGAGACGGGGTTTCACCGTGTTAGCCAGGATGGTCTCGATCTCCTGACCTCGTGATCCGCCCGTCTCGGCCTCCCAAAGTGCTGGGATTACAGGCTTGAGCCACCGCGCCCGGCCCAAAATTTCTTTTAAGGTGACTGGTAATTGATTGACATCCTATTTGCTAAATCTCACCAAAATTCTAGCATATTCTAAACTGCTGAGATGACACCAGAGAGAAAGATAAATCATTTTCAAGAAGAACAGCAACACGAACTAAGGTCCGTCAGTCGCACAGAGGTGCTCCTTTAAGTTCTCAAAAGGCAGGATTTCGGTCATTTTCATTCCATGGCAGAATGAGTGGGTGGAGAATGGGGCCCCAGGCAGGGGTGGAGGTCGCACGTCACTGGGTAAAGCCCTCCCTCCCCAGTAATATCCATCTCAGCTTTTCTGAACTGCTTTTCTTTATAACTCAATGACGTGACATTTCAAAAATGACTTCAAACTTCCCTGACAGCATGAAGTCCCCTCGGCCTCTCCCTGGTCCTCTCTGCATGCCTTTCTTTTAGAAACCGCTCCTCTCTTGCAACAGGTATAGGACCCAGGTGGACCAGGCAGAGCCCAGTGGCAGCTTGGTATAGACAACAGGGAGAGGGAGGCCACGATGCCTACTTTGGTGTGACCAGCTGTGAGAAGTGAATACCTGAAGCTTGTTCTAACACCACTAACGCCAAGCAGAGAGCCAGCGAGCCAGCCTGCTGGAAGAGGAATTCAACACAGAGGAACACCCCATGCGGGGACACACAAAGAACACTGGGGGACGCTGGGTACCAACAGGCTGGGAGCTGCCCCCAACCTCCTACTGCAACCAAAGGCTTTGCCTTTCCTTCATTCCAATGTGATTTAAGTTCCTTCCTTTGCATGTGAATGAATCTTAACATTGACAGCTACAACACTAATTATTTTGATCATTTCAAGTTGTGATGAGCAAAATGTTCAAGATGTTGAGGTGTACTCTCCTGTCAAAGCTTCACAGTCTTTAGGTAGTTTCATAAAGGGCCATTACACTTGGAAACCAGCATCCCTCACTCTGGTCGTGAGTGGAACCCAGGGCCTGCCTAGCCCTTGTGTTAAACTTTAACTCAAGCTGGATTCACCAGTCATACCCAAAGCATGAGACTGTACTTAAAATCTTTTATTCATTTTGACTTATCCCTGTTAGAGGAAAAAAACCAAGTAGCTTTCTAGAAGAAACACAAGGTTCTTGCAAACTTAGCACATATTGTAATTTAATGTATGTATGTGTTTCCAAATAGTAATTACTGAACTTTTGAAGGGGCTTTTGGAGAAAAAGAGCCGTAAGACCAAATCATTCATGCTTTAGGGTTTTGGGTTTATTTTTTTTGAGACAGAATCTCTCTCTGTCGCCTAAGCTGCAGTGCAGTGGCACAATGTGGGCTCACTGCAAGCTCTGCCTCCCAGGTTCACTCCATTCTCCCGCCTCAGCCTCCTGAGTAGCTGGGACTACAGGCACCTGCCACCATGCCCAGCTAATTTTTTTTTTTTTGTATTTTTAGTAGAGATGGGGTTTTACCGTGTTAGCCAGGATGGTCTCAGCCTCCTAAAGTGCTGGGATTACAGGCGTGAGCCACCACGCCCGGCCAGGGTTTTGGTTTTATACATACAAATTGAAAATTGCTTTACAAGTTCCCAAGATGTATCCAGTAATAGCACAATGCACAGAAATAAGAAGCCAAACAGCTACCAGTAATAATGCAGGCATTCAAAACAACATCAATAATTTTTGGTATCATAAGTTGAAGTTACACTGCATAATCTTTGAAAGTACTAGCAGTGGCCAGGCATGGTGGAATGGTAGGTCATGCCTGTAATCCCAGCACTTTGGGAGGCCGAGGTGGATGGATCACCTGAGGTCAGGAGTTTGACACCAGCCTGGTCAACATAGTGAAATGCTGTCCCTACCAAAAAAAAAAAAAAAAAAAAAAACATTAGCCAGCCATAGTGGCAGGTGCCTGGTGCCTGTAATCACAGCTACTCGGGAGACTGAGGCACAAGAATCACTTGAACCCGGGAGGTGGAGGTTGCAGTGAGCCGAGATTGCACCACCGCACTCCAGCCTGGGCAACAAGAGTGAAAGTCTCTCTCAAAAAAAAAAGAAAAGAAAAGAAAAGAAAAGAAAGTACTAGCTAGCAGTGAAATCAGTCATGCCACTAAATTCCACACTAAAACTCAGTGAGTAGTACTGAAAGCCAGGAATGAAATTAAAGCTTCTGAAACAATACTCAGTCCATTCTGTCGTGATCCAGATACTGAATAAACAGGCATCCTGTGGGCATTTCACTGAACATCTTCAATTCAGCCAAAAGCTGAGTCATGGTATCTCTGGTCTGGTTAAGTTTCTAACCAAGTATTACCAGCAAGGCTATCTTGAATTATAGATTTGTAACTAGAGCTGACCAAAATCACATTCTGACATTTTGTTTGAACAAAATACCTGTGTTGAGTTCTAAGCCTGAGACGCCCTGTGTGGATCCCTCCCTGCGCTCCTCACCCGTGTTCCCGTGTAGGTCACGGGCTGATGCGTTTCTACCTGCAGAGGAAGGGGTGCCTGCTGGCTCTCTGTGCTGGAAACAGTGTGGAATGAACAGTCCGATACGTTGGGTGAGGGAGTGTCAGCCTCATACGATGACAGAGAGAGGCTCTCCCAAAGTTTATCTGGGACTATGTAGGCGATTGCAAGCTGGGACATAGGTGCTATAAGAGATGACAGGGAGGCTGGGATTCAGGGAAACTTAAAGGCAAAGTGAGGAGGGTCACAGAAGTTGTTTCGAAACCATCACCCTTGGCTACAGGGATCAATAGCCAGGGGGGCTTGTGTCCTCGTAGAGGACGTGAAGAAATTAAGGCCACAGAAACCTGAAGTCAAACCGACGTTGTGTGACACAGGAAGAACTTTCGCCCGGCTCTTAGACCCCGTTGCCTGTGAAACGTCTACCCAGAGATATTTGCCAACCCTGAAAAAAAATAAGATTTTAATCTGCTGGAAAGTCCCAAAGTATTCTCTTCTCACATGTCACTCCAGCCCATCGCATTTGCAATGTGTGACACCCTTCAGGTGGAAACGTATCCACTTCACAGATGAGAAAGCAGAGGCTCGGAGAACTCGGGCAGCTGGCTCTGCCATGGAACACTCAGTCCCTGAGCTCCAGCCCGGCGTTCGTCCACTTCCCCCACACCCAGCTCCTACAGCCCCATCATTTTCCTCTGCAATGTATCTGTCCTAACGCCCTAGATTTTTATAAAGTCTTTTAATATTTAATGGTGGCTGAAACAATGATTTTAAATATGACCCACATCTTGGCACAGTTTTCAACAGTTGAGTGTTTTAACACCCTGAATTTTTCCTTAATTAGGTAAAACTTTTAGGACGCCATGAGGCTCTATCCTGTGCTTGTCAAAATGTGAACGATGAGGTCACCCATCATTGGAGAAAACGCTTTTTCTTTCCCTCTTTATGCGCAGGCATGCCTCATCTATCACCAGAGTGACACTTTCAATCAACATATAAATGCTAATATTACCCCATGTCCTCAATCAATCTCCTCCAGTGGAAATCACACCTCCTTACTGCACGGTCCATTTATCCGTCTCAGTGCACAAACTGTTGGACATTTGTCACAAAGTGTCTGTGAGATGACTGGCCCTCCGATGAGCAGCCATCCTGGGTTCTTAGTTTTCCCAGTCATTACCTAATGGCCCTATGGGAAAGGGGGCAAAGATGAAGTCAATCAGCATTGAAGAAAACCATTTCCACTGGGCCACAGCAATCCAACACAGGCTGCCTTTCACCGCAGGCCACTCCTCTGCCACCGACGGACCCATGAATTCCAGGAGGTGGTTATGGGGACTTGGCTCTTAAAGCAAGACTTGAAAGAGATGGTTGTTCAATGCATGAATGAATACCTGGAATACGCGAGAATGCTTTGTAGTTTGCCTTAGAAAAAGCCCAAGAAGTATAGGATGAAACGCAACAATAACCAGGAACAGTCACACCCCGGAACTCAATTCCACACTTGCAGTGCTGCAGAGAGCCCAAGCCAGGGCCCCAGGCACTTCCTTACGTTTACACTATGAGGCTGGAGCCCTCACATATGAACACACTCTGGAGCTCAGGTCGTGCTCCTTCTCCCCACTGATTCTGTGGGCAGGAGGTGGTGTGCAGGTGACCTGGCTGTCCCGGGGGTGGAGGGGGCCTGATGTGCAGCCTCTCTCACTGCTGAAGTGTATGTGCTCCCGCCACAGCCAGTTTCAAGCTCCCAGTGGTTTTGTACATGGCTGGAAATTTTCTGAAAATGCACCATGTGGATTTTTGGGTGGTTGTGAGCCAGACGCAGCACAAGAGCATGCTGGGCAACTGTGCAGCTCGGAGGTGATGTCTTTGTGAGGCAGGACCCCACTGTGCCCCCAGAACTGCTGTGGTGACTGAATGAGGTGGCTGATGAGAAGGGTAAGGTTTCCGGTACAGCATCAATGCTCAACGGACATTGCCATTTTCACCAAACCATCTTTGTCAAATGAATAAGGCATCCTTAGCCTCAAAGCTAAGGTAAAATAAAACAAAATGTAGGTGATACAGTCCTCATTTTTCAAATGAGAAAACAGAGATTTAAATAACCCATGCAAGGTGACAAGGCCAATGTGTTGCAAGACTGGCACCTGAAGTAGAATCTGATCCTTAGCCCAATGGGACCTGATGTTTCACTCATGGAAGATTTCAGAACCTTGACACTATGAGGTCGCCGTATTACAAAACGCCCAAGAATGAACTCACAAGCTTTATGGGGAGTGGTCCTGCTGAGACAGCATTTCCTGGGAGCCTGTTGGACAGGCAGAATCTCAGGCTCCACCCTGACCTACTGACTTTACACTCGCAGGGTTGCTGGACTGTGTGCTCAACCCTGACTAGGAGGGGTTGCTAGGAGGCCAGCACAGGCCCAGCCTCATCATGCCCAGGAGCTCAGTGGACAGAGGGGCCTGCAGCCCCGTCCAAAGGAGCTCAGGAGGCAAAGGGGTCCACATCCCAGTCCAAAGGAGCTCAGTGGGCAGAGGGGCCTGCAGCCCAGTCCAAAGGAGCTCAGGAGGCAGAGGGGCCCACATCCCAGCCCAGGAGCTCAGTGGGCAGAGGGGCTGGCATCCCAGCTGAAAGGAGGGGAGAAGAGGAGAGGCTGGCACCCCAAACACAGTCAGGAAGCTAAAGGTGCCAGGAGGATTGAACAGAAGACGGCTTTGGTTGTAACTTGTCATTTTCATTGCACCCTGGGGGAGTAAATGATTTTTACCGTTGGGCGTGGTATGGGTGGAGGAGGTTCCAGAAAAAGGCAGGAACTGAGGCACGAGCATGGTGAATTAGAAAGTGATGGTTGCCCTGTGGGGCTGTGCAGGGACTGTCAGAGAGCGGACTCTGCCGGTACTCCTCTGCAGGGCCAGGGACCGCCCAGTCGACTGGGAGACACCGAATCATGTCTATGGGGTGAGGACAGCTGTCCGTCATGAGACAGGAGGGAAAGACTGAGTACAGGACTTTCCCTCAGGAGGGGCTGCAGGTGTCCAGGAAGGGTGAGGGCATGTCAGAGGGCAGGTCAGTGAGGAGGACAGCGCCTCGTGGGCTGGCAGAGAGGGTGGGGCGAGCATTCCACCATGGGGGCTGGCGCTCCTGGAACAACCAGGTCAGAGACACTTCAGAGCAGTGGGATGAAGGCTTCAACAGTAAACTGTAAACGAGGCAGGCGCTTTTCCCCAGAACGGCAGAAACAGCTGGTGAGAGAGAAACAAACCAGCCTGCTGAGCCCGGCTGGATGTGGCCGAGTCGGCAGATGAGCACAGAGGGCTCCATTCACACCCTGTGCGCCTCCAATCTTGTTTGGAAGTTGTTGTGTCAAGTGCCCTCTTTCTTCTACCCGTTCGGATTCATCGGGTTAGATTCAAAGATCCACCTTCCTTGGCAGTGCTCTCTGTCACCGTGACAGGGTACTCCACGACCACCGTGACAGGGTACTCCACGACCACCGTGACAGGGTACTCCACGACCACCGTGACAGGGTACTCCACGACCACCGTGACAGGGTACTCCACGACCACCGTGACAGGGTACTCCACGACTCACCTCCTGGGATACTTTCCTTGGTGTTTCTTTGACTCAGGTTTTTAAACCACCTTTTCCCCTTCAGCAAATAATGGAATCATATCTTCATAAATGTTATTTATACCCTCAGTATTATTATCTTGCCAGAAGGCTAAAAAAAATCTGACTTCTGCAAACAACTCTGAATCTATCACTCTTGCCTCTTCCTGTGCCTTCAGAGACATATTTTAAAGATGAATCCCCGGCTCTTTGGAAAGCTGTTTTCGCAAAGCGTAGTCCTTGCAATTTACTGTAGCTCCAGAGTCAGGCAGACAGAGAGAAAGCAAGGAAATTAAGAGAACCGTGGGGCTGCTTTCTTCTGTTTGTGTAAATATTTTATTTGGAAATTTCCAAGTTCTGACAAAGATAAATAACTCCTACACTTATTGGCCGAACAAGGTCAATTTTGTGAGGAGATGGTACAGAATTTTACCCATTCCAAACTTGATACTGAGAGTAAAAGTAGTAATAAACATATTAAGGAATTGGGAAGACATTTTCTGATAATTTTGTCTTACAAATAATTAACAAAAACATGAAAATCAGGCACCAATTCAAGTCAATCATGTCCCTATTCATTCAAAATATCATTTGCTTTCGTAAGGCTAGTCATTAGAGCCCATTGGGCTTTTCTTTTTCTTTTCCAATAATGACAGCTAAAAAAACTTCATGTATCTTTTTTGGGAGCACGTTGGCATTTATACTTCTATTTTCTCATTTACTAAACTACAGTTCTTACAATCACTGTTACACTGTTCCCTTTCCATCATCAACATTCATCATGTTTCTCTGAGCCAAAACCTTAGCCTTCACTCAAGTCATCAGTGCCAGCAAATGACAGCGTGCTTATATTTCAAAGCATATGTGCAGAAACAGCATCTG
This sequence comes from Rhinopithecus bieti, assembly GCF_001698545.2. Taxonomy (NCBI): domain Eukaryota; kingdom Metazoa; phylum Chordata; class Mammalia; order Primates; family Cercopithecidae; genus Rhinopithecus; species Rhinopithecus bieti. Next base: position 1,304,203 of record NW_016821253.1, on the reverse strand, counting down.
GCTGTCCTTGCTGGAAAAATCTGTGATTTATAAATTGCCAAACTCCTGCAAGAAGCACCATACAGATGACTACAATGGATAATCATCAATAAATGGGCAATCTGGTAGCTTTTCTAAGAAGCAGAGAACACATTTGCACGTGTATTGGGGCCAGCTGTGTTGCAGGGCGACCTCCTTCCAGACCTCCATTCACACTGCAACCCTTTCCCTCCTCTTTCAAAGGCTTGAAATTAATTCAGCCAAAGCCCAGCAGGAACTAATGTGGTTACATCCAAGTTCCACCTTCCAGGAAGAACCACCTTCTCCCTTGGCAGAGTCTGCTCTCCTGACCGTTTTCTGAGGAATCGCTACATATTAAAAAACCATAATTATCCTAATAGGCATTGCAGGGAGGGCGATGCAATGTCTGAAATGTAGAAGGCACTGGGGGGTGATAGCAAGGCCAGGAGACTGAGGTCATCCCATTTCCTAAATGGGCACACTTCTTTCGTTGTTGTTGTTTATAAAATTTTAATTTAAAAACATTAAATTTTTAAACAGACATTATAAGTTATTATCCCCTCCGAAAGGCTTATAATTCATTATTTTAGAAATAATCATTTCCAAATGTTGACAAGACCAGAGTCTGGGCAGGCTGTGAATCTTAGATGACTTAAGCTTAACTTTGATTCTATGTTTAATAATTCTTTTACCCTAAGCAAGATATTTACACTCATCCCCAGGTTCATGAACAAACCGAGGATAATTATACTGTTTGTGTCCCGGGGCTTGGGGGTGATTAATGCAATCATGCATAAACACTACCCAGTAGAGTCCCTGGCATCTGGATGGCACTTAATATACAAGAGAGATTGAAACTGCCTTTGTGAAACTTATGAAGGCGAGAAAAGTAGCGTAAGTGACCCCACGTTGCTTCTAACCTCACAAGCTGATGGCCTTGTTCATGGCTGGACACAGGCCCAGTTCAGAACACAGGAATTTATCTTCTAGTTTAACCTTAAAGCAAGGATGATAACAGCCCCTTCCCAAAGCTACCTCTGTTCTTGTTCGAGGACCAAAACTGCCTTTGTATAGCTAATGAAGGGCCACAGGTTTAGAATTATGGCAGGAACCTGAATTCTGCTGAAAGCTCTGCATAGGTCAATCATAACTAGTCATTGTTTCTTAACTTGCTTACTGCTCAGGTGTCATGTAGCTGGTGTTCACAAGACTTGTAACTTCCTTAATTGCCTCCATAGATAACATCACTATTGTAAAGACTAAGACTGGTGTCTGAGATATTTTTTCAGACCTTATATTTTAGTGGAACAACTGATGCTGCCTAGACCAGTGATGCCAACCAGGAAACGATGCAGTGCACAAAGACAGTTTGGACATCCCGTCATTTCATCCCCAACCCAGCCAGTTGGCATTTCCCATTGTCTAGCCCCTTGCTGGAAGACTATCCTATAAAATCCTAGCCTTTGAATTCTTCATAAGGAAGATTTGAGAAGTACCTCCTGTCTCCTCTCGCTCAGTTGCCTTGCAATAATTAAACTCTTTCTCTGCTGTAACACATGCTGTCTCATTGTATTGGCTTTTTTGTGTATCAGGCAAGAAGAACCCATTGGGCTGTAACAAGATTACTTTTAAAGAAAATAATTTGTTAGAAATGCACCAACTAAGAAAGCTATATGTGCAGGTATTAGTTTAAGCTGATTTCTGTTCAGCTGCACAACAATTTGTTAATGAAAAGAGTCAAACTCTGTAAAATATTTGAAGAGATTTATTCTCAAATATGAGCGGCCACGGCCTGTGACTCCGCCCTCAGGAGGTCCTGGGAACATGTTCCCAACATGGTTAGGGCACAGCTTGACTTTAGACATTTTAGGAAGACATGAGACTTCAATCAAATACATTTAAGAAATACATTGTTTTGGTTCAGAAAGGTGGGACAACTACAAGTAGGGACTTCCTGCTTAGAGGTAGATTGCAAAATTTTCTGATTGACAATTGAATGAGTGTATGTAAAGACCTGGGATCAATAGAAAAGAATGTCTGGGTTAAGATAAAGGATTGTGGAGACCACAGTTCTTATTTGCAGAGGAAGCCTTAAGGTAGTAGGCTTTAGAGAGAGAATAGGTTGTAAAATATTTCTTTTCAGACTTAAAGAATATGTTGATGTTAATGCCGGAGAGGCATCATGAGGCACACCCAACTGTTATTCCCTGTCCTGGCCTGAACCAGTCTTTCAGGTTAAATTTTAAGAAATCCCTGGCTGACAAGGAAGTCCAATCAGATGGCTGGGGGGCCTTAGAATTTTATTTTTGGTTTTCAAATCATTCATGCACCCTTGCGTGTAGAATAAAACATATAAAGGGCATGCTGTGCTCCAGGCAGGGTCCAGTGGCTGTTGCCATAGGGATGTCAACCTAAAGCAAGAAGCTGAGACTAAATTAATACATGTGGAGACTTTCTTTGAGCTAAGCTTGAGAGCTGCAACCTGGGTACCCAGATTTAAATTGCCCTGAATATACACTCCAAAAAGCTGCAGTTATAAATGGACCTTTAAAAAAAAGAGGCAGTTTCTGAGTTGTTTACCCAAAATCTAAATTAAATACCATAAGCTACTGATTGATTGGCTATGCTTTGTTCTTTGTATCACAAATTCCAGGAACATGAAGATGATGGATGAGGCAGCAGGGCAGGGCCCGATGCCTTTAAACAGCTGCCCCAGGCAAGGATGCACATGTGGGACTGCAGGACTGCAGCCCCAAACTCATGTCTCCCTGGGACTGATAAATTCCACAAACCTCACGTAGCTGACTCCTCTGAGCTAGTTTTCTCTTCCCAGGGATGGGTGAGATCCAGCCATTCAGACCCCTTAATGCTGAACTCACAAGGCCTTGGCCAAGGAGCAAAAGGAGTGAAATACGGATTCACACATACAGTGATGGGAGCCAGACAGCGGCCTGACAGGACACGGAGAGACACGGGGACTTCAGAGTGACAGAGAGGAACAGGCAGTGAGAGATGATGTTGTGGTCTTTAAGAAGAGCCTGTGATTATAAACCAGTGCTTTCAAAACCAATTCTGTCCTGGTTTGATGATGGTCTGAGTCTCTGGGCAGGGCTGGTGAGGGTCAGCTGGGGTGTGGCTTGCCTGAGGGCTCCTTGGGGTTTTCATGGGCTGAGCCTTAACACCAGGAAGACCCACAGGCTGGCCAGGAGGCTACTGGACCTTGTCCTGCAGGAGTCCTGGCTGGAGCTCTAATTCCTCTCAAATTCTGACCTTCTTACTCAAGGGCCCAAAGCCCCTGCCTATTATGTTGGTGCCTGGGTAGGGTTAGCACTGGGACCAGAAGGGCTTCACCTTCCTGTTCCCTGATCACTGAACCCTGACCTTTTTTTTCCTCTTTACCAAATTCCTTTCTAAAGGGCCCAGGGAGTTGTGCCCTACAAACCATAAAACCCCCTTGAACAGATTCTTTTTTTTTTTTTGAGACGGGGGCTTTCGCTGTCACCCAGGCTGGGGTGCCGGGGCCGGACCTCAGCTCACTGCAAGCTCCGCCTTCCGGGTTTATGCCATTCTCCTGCCTCAGCCTCCCGAGTAGCTGGGACTACAGGCGCCCGCCACCTCGCCCGGCTAGTTTTTTGTATTTTTTAGTAGAGACGGGGTTTCACCGTGTTAGCCAGGATGGTCTTGATCTCCTGACCTCGTGATCCGCCGTCTCGGCCTCCCAAAGTGCTGGGATTACAGGCTTGAGTCACCACGCCCGGCCAAATTCTTTTTTTTCTTATTAATCCGTATGATGTGGTTGACTTTCTAGCCTAACTTTGGCACAGCATGACATGGTAGATACAGATGCCCTCATCTTAACTTCAGTGTTACTTCACACTGACCTCAAGTCTTCAGACAAAGCTTAGCTCTTTCAACCAACTGCCAGCTAAAGAATCCCCAAAACCCACCTATGACTTGTAAGCCCCCACTTGGAGATGCCCACCTTTCCAGGCTGAACCAGTGCACACCCTCCATGCACTGACTTCTGATTTCACCTGCGATTCTGTCACCCTGAAATGTATGAAACCAAACTGTAACCTGGCTGCTCAGGTGCACCTGCACCTTCTTGGGACCTCAGGAGACTGTGTGTCCCCAGGTTGCAGTCACTCTGTTGGCTCAGAATAAATCTTTAAGTATTTTGGCAGCATTCGATTTCCTGTCGCCATCCTCTTCGTCTTCCTCTAGTTGTGAATGCTGAAGCCCGCATTGCCGGGAGCTTGCCCCTCCAGTTCACATCCTGGCTGCCCCTGGAACTTGGCACTGGAGAGGTTGGGTGGGATGAGCAGAGCAAACAGGACTTCCTGCTCAAGCAAGTCTGGACATCAGAGCTGGAGATGGGGACTGAGACCACAATCAGCTGTGGTCAGGGCGAGCCTGCCCTCTGCCCTCCCTGGGACTGGGGCTTCCTGCCTCCAGAGACATCCTTGGATGTGGGGGGTTCTCAGGAGTCCCAGTGCCAGGCAGGGTGGAGGGGCGGTCCTATCGGCAGGGCTGCTGGGCCAGGTGTGCCCAGAACAGGGGGAAGAGTGAGAGTCCACTCTTCCTATGCACGTCCTGCTTCCCAAATTCACAATCCCAGTCTGAGGAGGCTGCTGCTGTCCTAGACAGGAGGTGCTGTTTGAAATGTAGGACACTCAAGAGACAAACGTAATTCATAACACAACTCACAACAAGCCGGGAGCAAGAAACCGGCCTCGTCTAAGGAGTGAGATCCCTGCCCCGAGGTCTTCACAGAAGACTTGCTAGGAAGGCTCTGATTTGCATTGATTAGGTCCTCAAGAAGGTTTTAAATATTAAAGGAAAATATATTTTCCAGACTCTGAACTACCTAAGTCCCAGGCTACAGCATGTTGTTCATTCAAATAAAATAAAACAGGCCGGGTGAGGTGGTGCACAGCTGTAATCCCAGTGCTTTGGGAGGCTGAGGTAGGAGGATGACTTGAGCCCAGGAGTCTGAGCCTGCAGTGAGCTGTGACTGTGCCACAGAGTAAGACCCGATCTCCAAAAAAACACAAACACAAACAAAAAGCAAGATAAAAATTAGAAAACAGAGCATTGTTGGTTCTCAGCAGCCAGCACCCTGAAGCCTGGCACATGGATGTGCTGAGGGCCCCAGAAGTTGCCTCGGAATCAAGGTCCCTCCAGCCTTGTCTTGTTTCTCTCCCAAGTGCGGGGAGAAGCTCTCTGGAGTCTCCTGACATGACTGAGAAAGCTTCTTTCAAAGGAAATGCAACTGTCTTAAGACCGCCTCCCCCAAGATCTCATTAAACAGCGGGAAAGATCCACCACCAGAGAAGAGAAGGGACTGGAGGCGGCCACCAGGCCCAGACTTTCCCCTCTTCTTCCGAGGGCAGCTCCCGGAGGTCACCTGGGAGACTTGGTCTGCAGCTGAGACAACCTTCACTCCCACGCACCCTCCCTGGAGCATGGGCCTGAGCATCCCCACTCCTCCTCTCTGTAAGGAGCACGGGCCTGAGCATCCCCACTCCTCCTCTCTGTAAGGAGCACGGGCCTGAGCATCCCCACTCCTCCTCTCTGTAAGGAGGGCATCTGGGCCTTGGCCACCTGGACCCTCTCTGAGTTCACATGTCCCATGACCTCCATGAACACACATGAGTGTAATAACTGTTCTCTGCTTCTCTCTTGTTAACACGTGTCTCTGCTGTAGGGGTGTCAGCTGTGGCCCTTTTTGATGGGGAACAAAGGGATCGTCCTGAGCTTCCTGATGCACACAGAAAGCACAGCGTTCAAGTGGGGGAAGATCTGGATGATCACAGGTGAATCTGGTCACCTGGAAACTCCTGTGAGCATCTCCAATAGCAGAGACACGTGGACTCCTGCAAACCCAGCTCAGCTGCCATCCTCCCGTGGCAGCCAAAGGTCTCAGAAAGGCACGTCTCTAAAACTTGGTTTTCTCGCCTATAAATTGGGGCAAACCCCAGTCTGTGTCTATTGGGAGAATCAAGTGAGATACTGAATGTAAACTTTGGCACAATTTAAACATCAAAAATGGCAGCTATAATTTAGGCTAATAACTTCTTTCTTTGAGCCAGGTGTCTTGCCTGTAAAATGGGGATCTTTTGTTATAAAAAAATTAGGAAGAAAATAAACTGTAATTGGCTCTGTGCGAAACATTAATTCAGTGATTATTAATTATGTCCCACATTAATTCAATGATTATTAATAACAAAAGATGGAAACAGTATTTTCCCATTTAGGAAAAAATGTGAAATAATAGCAAACCTAGGATGCTTTTATAATTAATGCAAGTAATAATAAAATGTCACTATTTTACCATTCAATTTTAGAAAAACAAATCACATTTATGTCAAATATTTTATTTTTGTACTGGATCACTTTTGTGAATATATGCACTTACATTACAGATATTTCACGTTAGAATCTTTTTTGGTTGAAAGAATAGAGGTGATCATCTCTTTTTGAAGAGATGCCATTTTCAACAACATTTTGTTATTTGGTATTTACTAATTCCTAGCAGGAACCAGCTCTATAGAACCTGGAAAAGAAAAATGACCCACTTTGCAAAAGAATTTCTCCTTCGATTAGTATGAAATGTTTGCCCTTTCTATCCTGGAAAGGATAAATAATGGCGTTTTGTAAATGGGCTGTTGGGCGATGATCTCATTTATTCAAATGCCAAGTCCACCCTCTGTCTGCATAGACTCCTCTTCCTACCCCTTCTTCCAGGGTGATAACAACTGGCATCTCGGTTCTTTCAGTCACTTCTCCAAATTCACAGTCTCTGAGGTCTGCAGGTTTTGTTACCTAAATCAGTAAATTTAGACAGAGGTGAGGATTTGCTTTAGTTGTTAGCTCCAGTTTTTTTTTTTTTTTTTTTGTGGGGAAGAGAAAAAAGACCTTGGGAACACACAGAAAATTGTCAGAGGCCATGGAGAGGCAGGCGAGTGCCTCGGTGCCTCTTCTGTGACTCCAGAGCCTCCACCCCTCTGGGAGCTCCTGGAAGCAGCCTGTGCTGCATCCCAGCTTGATTCTGGTTCGATGTGGCCAGTGTGTGGATGGTTCAAAGACTTAAGCAGTTTCTAGTCTGCAGATCAGGGAGTGATGCAGCAGCCAATACTCTCATTTGGCCATGAGCATAGGGGCAGGGGGTGCTGCCCTTTCCCCCACCTGACCATCTTGTCTCCAGCCTGTATGCAGGTGCTAGCACACAGCTCTTGGGCTGCAGGGGAACGTGTTTGTTTCTGTGGGTTAAGCAGTTACGGCTTCCTCTACTGTGGTGTGGCAGAAGGGTTTACATTTTCCTCTTGATATTCATCAGCTTAAGATTCACACATCAGAGAAATAACCAGCTCTCACAATGAGCACATCTTTTTACTGTGAGGTGTGGCAAGCCTTCCACTCAACTTGAGGGAAAACTGGCAGGAAGCCCTCCTCCTGGAGTCTGGAAAAATATAAAAACAGCTACAAACCATTCCTTATATCAATGTGAGAACTGAAGTGGGAATTCAAGGTGGCTCCAGCCCCAACTAGCACATGTTAGATAACTCTGGTTAAGTGAGTGTTTTGTATCACGCATTAGGGAGTTTAAAACACTGCTGCCAAATAGCAAAAGAGAAAAGAGATAAAGTGGACTTGATCAAAATAAAAACTTTTGTACATCGAAGGACATTTTCAAGAGAGTGAGAAAAGACGAACTATAGAATAGAAGAAAATATTTACACATCATGTATCTTAGAATAATTTAATATCCATAATATGTCAAGAACTCCTACACATCAACAACAAAAAAACAAACAATCCACTTTAAAAATGGGCACAGGACTTAAGTTTCTCCAAAGGAGACACACAGATGACCCCTTAACACAGGGTAAGATGCGTCACATCATCAATCGCTGGGGAAATGCAAACAAACAAACAAAACCCTCAAAATGAGATACCACTTCACACCTACAACAATGGCTGTAATATTTTAAAAAGGAGAAAAGAAAAACATTGGTGAGGATGCGGAGAAACTGGAACCTTCGTTGATGGTTGGAATGTAAACAAGTATAGGTGCTGTGGAAAACAGATGAGCAATTCCTTAAGAAAGTTAAATAGAGTTATGATATGGCCTAGCAAATTCACTCCTATGGGTATTCCAAAAAATAAAAAAGGGACTCGAACAGATACGTGCATGTAAATGTGCATTGCATCATTATTCACAATAGCCAAAAGGTGAAATAACCCAGAGTGCTCATCAACAAATATTGAATAAAATATGATGTATCCATAAAATGGAATATAACTCAGCTCTAAAAAAGAATGTTCTGATACTTATTCCAACATGGACGGACCTTGAAGACATTAAGCTCTAAGCAAAAGAAGCCAGACAGAAAAGGTCATCTATTCTACGACTGCACTTCTATGAGGCACCTAGAAAAAGCAAATTCATAGAGATAGACAATAGAATAGAGGGTACGCAGAGCTGGGGGTTGGGAGAAGGGGAAAATAAATTTTGTTTCTATCCCCTTATAATCAACAATCTGTAAAAGAAATCATAGAAACAATCCCATTTACAATAGGATGAAAAAATAAAATGCTAAGGAATGAACTGAACCATGGATGCAAAGGTCTTGTAGAATGAAAACTAAAAGAAATTGTTAAAAGAAAGTAATGAAGACACCAATAAATGGAAAGGCATCCCATATTTATGGGTTGGAAGGCATAATATTATTAAGATGTTAATACTACCAGAAGTGAACCTCAGATTCAATACATTCTCCATCCAAATTCCAAAGACATTTTTTAATAGAAAAATGCATCTGTAATCTTAAAGGATCTTGACCAGCCAAAACAATCTTGAAAACAAATAAAGTCTCAGGTCTCATGGTTCCTGATTTTAAAGCTTATGGCAAAGCCACAGTAATCAAAACACCATTACTGGTATAAAGAGAGACATACAGATGAATGAATGAATAATGAATGATGAATGAATATACCAGAGAGCACAGAAGTAAAACCTGGCCTATGTGGTGCCATGGGAGTCTGCCACTCAATCGGAAATGTCCGTGCTACCGGGAATAAGCAGTTTTTTAATTAACTAGTGCTGGGAACATTAGATATCCACTTGCAACACAATGAATTTAGGCTCTTACCTTATACCATATATAAAAATTAACCCCAAATGAATCAAGGACCTAAACACAAGAGCTAAAACTTTAAAAAGTTTAGACAAAAACATAGGGACACACTTCATGACATTGGGTTTGGCAATAATTTCTTGGATATGACACAAATAGCAAAGGCAATCAAATAAAGCAGAGATAAATTAAAAGAGATAATTAGATTGTACCAACATTAATAACTTTTGTGCATCAAAGGACACTGTAAACAAAGAATAAAGAGAAACTCCCAGAATGAGAGAAGACATCTGCAAATCACACACTTGAGAAGCAGCTAATATCTAGAATATTTAAGAACTCTTACAAACAAGCAACAACAACAACAAAAAACAACTTGATTAGAAAATGGGCAAAAAATCTGAATATTTATCTAGAGAAGATATACAAGTGTCCAATAAGCACATGAAAAGATGTTCAACATCAATAATCATTAGAAGATAATAAAACCCCAGTGAGACAACATTTAATATCCATTAGGACGGCCAGTACTCTCCTAGGAAAATCAGAAGTGTTGTCGAGGATGTGGAGAAACCGGAACCCTTGTGCATTCCAATTTCCTTTGTTGGTGGAAATAAAATGGTGCAGCTGCTACAGCAAAGGGTATGGGAGTTCCTCAAAAAATTAAAAATAGAATTACCACATGATCCAGCAATTCTACTTTTGTTCAATACCCAAATAATTTAAAGCAGGGACTCAAGCAGATATTTGAACACCTGTGTTCACAGTAGCAATATTCACAAGCAATATTCACAATATTCACAATATTCACAAGCAATATTCACATCCAAAGGATGGAAGCAGCCTAAGTGTTTGTCCATGAGTGAAAGGATTAAAAATTGGGTATATGCATATAATGGAATATTATTCAACCTAAAAAAGAAAAGAAACTACAGCCAAAGCAATCTATAGATTCAATGCAAGCCCTATCAAAATTCCAGTGACATGTTTGACTGAAACAGAAAAAAATTCTAAAATTCATATTGAACTACAAAAGACCTTGAATAGCAAAAGCATTGTTGGGCAAATAGAACAAAGCTAGGGGCATTGCACTACCCAACTTCAGAATATACTACAAAGCTGTAACAACCAAAACAGCATGGTACTAATGCTAAAACAGAAATATAGACAAAAACAGAATTGAGACCCCAAAGATAAATCCATGCTTTTACCATCAATTGCTCCTTTACAAGGGTGGCAAGAACACATAATGGGGAAAAGATAGTCTCTTTAACAAATGATGTGGGGAAAACTGGATATTCACATGCAGAAGAATGAAATCATATCTTTATCTCACACCATATACAAAAATCAATTCAAAATGGATTAAACATTTAAATGTAAGACCGAAAACTATAAAACTACTAGGATAAAACATAGGACAAAATATTTTTGGCATTGGTCTGGGCAATGACGTTTTGGATATGACTCCAAACGCACAAGCGATGAAAGCAAACAGACAAATTAAAGTCCATTGAACTAAATAGTGTCTGCACAACAATAAAAACAATAAACAAAATGAAGTCACTACCTGAAGAATGGAGGAAATATTTACAAGTCATGCATCTGATAAGGAGTTAATATCCAAAATATATAAGGAAGTCAAAGAACTCAAAAGCAAGAAAACAACCTGATTTTAAAATGGGCGAAAAACTTGGACAGTCTTTTCTCAAAAGAAGACAGACAGATGGCCAGCAAGTCTATGAAACAAATGTTCAGCATCACTAAGCACAGAGAGAGTGGGGAGATTGGGAAACTGACGCCTCCAAACTGGTAGGTATTATTGTGTCTAGTACTTTTCTCTTTGAAAATCTGCATCAAAAGAGGCATATTTTGGATTTCTCTCTTTACCAATGCCTTGGAGTTGAAATATTATAGTATTTTAATTTCAAGACTAATATTATTTTGACTTCCAAAATATAGACCCTAATGGGGACAGTCCCTTCCAAATAAAAAGGATAGGAAAACAAAGCAATGAGAATATGATTTGTTTGATCTGGTGACGTAAACCATGACTGTGATGTACCTGAAAGAAAAGTAAAACACACCAGCCTCTCTCTAAGGTCACCCAGCGGACGGGTTTGAAGGCTGCATTTCTATCTTAGAAGCTGGAGTGTTTACCAGGGACAGTTCTCCCAGTGTGAACATCCATCTTATATTTTGTCAAACCCAATCACAAGCGAGTTATTTAAGCTTGTTGGACAGAACCTCAGTGTGCGTCATGCGGTTTCTCGGTGTTCAATCCAGACCCACACAGGCTGAAGTACATGTCTAGATTTAGTGTAATGATACTTGGAAAATGGAATTCACCTGTAGGACTCCAGTCTAATTTTAAATTTATCTTAGAAGCCCTGATGGTTGAAAATAAAATGATTAGAAATTTTCTTGGTTTTCCCTGGGCCCAGACTGGCTTTACTTACCTACGTGGCCATTGTTTTAATACTCTAACTTCCTCACCCACCTGTGAATCCCCAAAGCCAGGGTCAGAGAGGAGCATGAGTCCTTCCCTCTCACACAGAAGCTTTAGCCCTGGTTTGCCTTTCCTGGACCAGCAGGCAGCGTGGTTGGCTGCTGACGGCTCAGGCCTCTGCTGGGCTTCTCTTACTGAGAGAGCCAGGAAGTACGTCAGGACCCATTCCGTCACGTCTCCCAAAAATTAGCTTATATGTTGATAAAGTTTCTCAAAGCATGGTTAATTGCAGGAAACATTTACGAAGCATTTGTCACATGGAAAGCCAGCGGCTGATGCAGCGGAGACACGGGGATACATTCAGAGTCCTCTACGCAAGGAGCATGGGCTCAGTGCGCTTTAGTGTCAACAGTGGCTGGGCCCCAAGTTGAGAGACAAAACACATGAATCTCTCCAAGAAAAAGGGAATTACTGGGATAGGGTTATAATCAAGAAGAAAGAACATAGCTATTTAAGAAACACGCAATTCACTTTTCTGTATTCTTGAGTACTTTGTCCATGCACGTTTTGAACATTCATTTTCATTTTATTTCAATAGTTTTTGGGGAATGGGGGTTTTTGTTTACATGGTTAAGTTATTTAGTAGTGATTTCTGAGATTTTGGTGCACCTGTCATCCGTGCAGTGTACACTATACCCAGTGTGTAGTCTTTTATTCCTCAGTCCCCTCCCATCCTTCCCCCACCAATTCTCCGAAGTCCATTGTATCATTTGTATGCCTTTGCGTCCTCATCACTTAGCTCCCATTTATGAATGAGAACATATGATATTTGGTTTTCCATTCCTGAGTTACTTCACTTAGAATAATGGCTTCCAGCTCCATCCAAGTTGCTGCAAAATACATTATTTTGTTCCTTTTTATGGTTGAGTAACATTCCATGGAGTATATGCGCCATGCTTTCTTTATCTACTCATTGCTTGATGGGTACTTCAAGCAGCGTACCCGTTGGTTGAAGGTTGGTTCCATGTCTCTGAAATTGCTAATTGTGCTGTTATAAACATTTGTGTGCATGGTGTCTTTTTCATATGGCTTTTTTCCTTTGGGTAGATATCCAATAGTGGGATTGCTGGATCAACTGGCAGTCCTGCTTTTAGTTTTTCAAGGAATCTCCACACTGTTTTCCACGGTGGTTGTGCTAGTTTGCATTCCCACCAGCAGTGTAGAAGTGCTCCCTTTTTACCACATTCACACCAACACCTATTGCTTTAACTTTTTGATTATGGCCACTCTTGCAGGAGTAAGGCAGCTTATATGTCGTGGTTTTAATTTGCATTTCCCTGCAAATGAGTGATGTGGAGCATTTTTTCATATGTTTGTTGGCCGTCTGTATATTTTCTTTTGAGAACTGCCTACTCATGTCCTTTGCCCACTTTTTGATGAGATTATTTGTTTTTTTCTTTCCGGTTTGTTTGAGTTCCTTGCAGAGTCTGGATATTAGTCCTGTATTGAATATATAGACTGCAAAGATTTTCTCCCTTTCTGTGGGTTGTCTGTTCACTCTGCTGATCATTTCTTTTGCTGTGCAGAAGCTTTTTAGTTTAATTAGGTCCCATCTATTTGTTTTTGCTTTTTGTTGCATTTGCTTTTGGGTTCTTCGTCATGAACTCCCATTGGCCTAAAACAATGTGTAGAAGAGTTTTCTGATGTTATCTTCCAGAATTTTTATAGTTTCAGGTCTTAGATTTAAGGCTTTGATCCATCCTCAGTTGATTTTTGCTTAAGGTGAGAGATGAGGATCCAGTTTCATTCTTCTGCATGTGGCTTGCCAATTATCCCAGCCCCATATATTGGATAGAGTGTCCTTTCCCCAATTTATGTTTTGGTATGCTTTGTCAAGATCAGTTGGCTGTAAGTATTTGGCTTTATTTCTGGGTTCTCTATTCTGTTCCATTGGTCTATGTCTGTTTTTGTACTAGTACCATGCTGGTTTGGTGACTATAGCCTTCTATTATGGTTTGAAGTCGGGTCATATGATACCTCCAAATTTGTTTTATCTTGGTTTTGCTTTGGCTTACGTGGGCTCCTTTTTGGGTCCATATCAATTTTAGGTTTGTCTTTTCTAGTTCTGTGAAGAATGATGATATTTTGATGGGGACTGAATTTGTAGATCGCGTTCAGCAGTATAGTCATTTTCACAATATTGATCCTACCCATTCATAAGCATGAGATGTGTATGAAAATAATTCCGGATCCGTATTCGGGAGGGGCTTCACGAGTATCCTGTTAATTGTCTGTGCTCTTCCTTTTGATTTCCATCTGCATGAGAACATTTAGAAGCCCCTGGTTTACACAGAGGGAGATGGGAAATTCTCTGTTGGGTGATGTTTTGCTGGGGCTGGCCCTCCCTCCTGGCACCATCTATCCATCTGCATGAGAACATTTAGAAGCCCCTGGTTTACACAGAGGGAGATGGGAAATTCTCTGTTGGGTGATGTTTTGCTGGGGCTGGCCCTCCCTCCTGGCACCATCTGGCTTCCTGAAATAGTTTTCTCAGCACCCTCGATTCAGTCTTTTCAGTGATAAATGCTGTGGGCATCGATTGGCACTCCTGCCGAGAAAGCCTAGCAGCCAGGCCTCAGTTTCAGAAACACCCCAAATTCCTTCTGGCCTGCCACCCCCTCAGTGGTCCTAAACACACAGGTGCCCAAGCCCTCCATCTGTGGCTGGCACACTCAGCCGACTCACTGATGGCAGAGGCGTAATTTTCAGTGGGGTTTACTCTCACAGATCATTATAGAGTGAAAATACACAGTAGTGTTTCTCCCAGAGACATGATTCTGCAGTAAATTGTGCCTTGCTTTCAAGGACCTCTGCTTCATGGATATATATGTGGGAATATCAGAAACTTCTGTATGTATCTGCATGGAGTCATTAAAATGTATCTCATTTTAATGATAGTAGGAACAATTTTCTCCTTAGAACTGATGAAACTCCTGTGACTACATTTGGCAGTTTCTTTAATACTAATTTACTCCTTCTTCGTTAATTTATTCATTTAAAACATTTATCAAGTGTACATATGTGCTGAACCTCATGCTGAATATAAAAAAGCTAAACTAAAGTTGCCCTTTGGAGGCTCAGCCTAGAGGCAGAAATGGAATTATAAAGAAATATGCAAAATACAAGCAATATGCACAGAAACATGGCAGGGTTTCACTGGGTATCTTTTGTGGGAATTGGAAAAGGGCAGCTTCCCCGTGCAGTGTGCGTCAAGTTATGTCTGAATAATCTGACATAATTTGCATGAATAACACAATTAAACAGCACAAGATGGAAATTCTTCATTCAATAACATTTGCTTCCTTTCCACTCTTTTTTTTTTAGGCAAAAACAGTCAAAGAGGAAGAAAAATATTTTATTTAAAAACTACTACAATCTCAAATTTCCAGCCATTGGAATCCTTGTGAAGTCATCCCACAGTCTTGAATTCTATGTGATTTTTAAATTTCTTTTATTACTTTTTTGTTGAGATAGAGTCTCCCTCTGTTGCCCAGGCTGGGGTGCAGTGGCGTGATCTCGGCTCACTGCAAGCTCCACCTCCCGGGTTCGCACCACTCTCCTGCCTCAGCTTCCCAAGCAGCTGGGACTACGGGTGCCTGCCACCATGCCTGGCTAATTTTTCGTATTTTTAGTAGAGACAGGGTTTCACCGTGTTAGGCAGGATGGTCTCCTGACCTCATGATTCACCTGCCTCGGCCTCCCAAAGTGCTGAGATTACTAGCATGAGCCACCATGCCTGGCCAATTCTATGTAATTTTTGCAAATAATGGATGGTAGGAATTAATATTTCACTCTGCTCCCCAAGCCCCAGAACTCCTCCTTCAGATTTCAGGAGAAACTCAAGTGTTCTCATCATGCACTAATTACTAAGGCAGTGTCCTCGTAGAATATTCCAGAAATATTTTCAACAACTACTAAAAGGAAACTTGTTTCATTGTTACCACTCATTTTACTAGAAAATCAACTTACTAGGAATACTGTTTTTTCTGACATTCCTGGTTAATTGATGTATTGAGGAAATAAAAGGTTCCTATTTCTTTTTTTTTTTTTTTGAAAGTTTTAGTTT
>NW_016821253.1:1282115-1285579 GCF_001698545.2 Rhinopithecus bieti | reverse complement strand
GTGTTCTACATTAGCTTCCAGAGCTTTCGTTTCCCAGCCGCCGTGTTCTACATTAGCTTCCAGAGCTTTCGTTTCCCAGCCGCCGTGTTCTACATTAGCTTCCAGAGCTTTCGTTTCCCAGCCGCCGTGTTCTACCTTTCTGTACATCTCGTATGTTGACAAGTGCAGACCCTCAGTGTATGGAGGTGACTTCTGAAAATGCCCACGGCCACCCATGCACTAAGTGTTTGCAGTCATCCACATGTCTGTTTCCTACTCTGTGGGATAAGGTGGGAAATGCTGTCATCCTCGTCTGTGTCCCCTCTTCTTCCTGTGTAAGCTGTGAGGTCCTCGACTGCACAGAGCCCAGGGAGCTGGGGGACCCGAGCGACGTGCCCAGGGCCTTTGGGTCACTGCTCTTGTGAGGTCCCTGCCTGTCTCTACCCAAGTTCCTCCCTCTCGCCCCAGAGGTGCCACAGAGAGGCCTTGGGTGGCTCTGAGATCCGGTGTGGGGAAATGGAGGTGGAGGTTTGTAGGGACATATTAATGTGCCCCACATTCATTTCTAAGTGTAGTTAGGTTGCTGTATTTGCAGTTTTACATTTTTTTTTTCATAAAAAAATTCCCATGAATTGTTTAAGCTTCAAGCCCTACGAATCTTGCGTCCATCCCTGTGGCCTCTGGAACTCCCTGGGGCATTCTCCTTTCCACCCACCCACGATGGAAATAGGTGGATCCAAACACAGCAGCACAAGGCAGCCACGCCTGTCGCAAAGCCTCTGTCCCACGTGAATCTAACATATTTCAAGCCCCTCTGTCTTAGGTGACCTGATACTGATGCTCCTTTTATTAACAGATAATCAAGAGCTGACTGATCATTAACAAATAAACACAAAAACATTTAACCTTAACAGACACTGTTAAAAGGGTGTTTCAGATGCCATGGAAGCTGCTGGAGGTCCTGAAGCCTGTGCCCCGGGGATGAGAGGGGCTCAGAAAGCCACAGGGACACCGCAGGCACGAAACCCTCATGGCCACCGGAGACCTCCCGCGCCCTCACAGTACGAGACTCAGAGCTCCACAAGATTAAAGCAGCAAAAGGTTATGGGGCTCCTCCCCTGCCAGGGAGCCCAAGGCAAACAGCTGCATAAATAAACAAACCAGAGGAAGAACCTTCTGTTTTCATCCCTGATCGATTCACATCCATGCCAGTGAAATATCAGATGGAAATTGATGTCAAGCCTCTCTCTCCACATTCCCAGCTTGCTGGTGGCTGACGACCCCAGGATGCGGCTCAGGGCAGCCTGCTGAGAGGTCAGTGCCTTGCCTGCTCAGGGCCCTGGGGTCAGCACGAGTGCTGCTGCCTCATCACTGTCCCCCACCCCAGGAGCCACAGCCTCTGTACCATCTGCAATCAGGTTTTACTTTTGTCAATTTCCAAAACATAAAAATGTCAAACAATCACATACAATTTCCGTTGTACTTAAAAGCAGCTATAAATTGTCATTTCATTGAGATCAATGAAGAGAGGATCAAAGTTGACCTGAACTTTCACATATAAAAATACCACGTGTGACGTGTTGCTCAGATTAATTCCATCAGAGAAAAAAATGTCTGCAAAGTATTGACAATCTGTTTCCACACAATATGTGTTCATGAGTCTCATATTTTTTAAAATTTATTTTTCAGTTTAGTAAATTTAATCTTTAGTTTTATTAAGTTTATATTAAAACTGGCTTGTGGGCAACATATTTATACATAAAATATGGTAAAAGTCAATACCTGTCAATAGTACAATGTCACCTCCAGGCAATGAATTTAAAAGGTCTAAGGTCTTTTAATTAACAAAGAAGTTTGTTCTCAATATTATAGTCAATTTATCACATACAGGGTGCAAACAAAATACAGTTTGTAAAACCCTTCCTTTAAATTTTGACTTCTGGTATATTTTAAAATATTGATTTCCTGCTAATATTTACTAAGATGCTTGTACATTTTAGTCAAATCAAATACTTTGTTTCAACAGTCACTATTTTAGGATATAAACGTCTCTCTGATAGGAAACATCCTGTACAGCTTGAGCGTCCCAAATCTGAATATCCAAACACTGAAATGCCCCAGAATCCCAACCTTCTTGAATGCTGGCCTGAAGCTAAATGTTCCAGAATCCCAACCTTCTCAAATGCTGCCATGATGCTCAAAGGAAATGTTTATTTGAACATTTTGTATTCTGGATTTTTGGATTTCAGATGCTCAATCAGTACCTAATCCACAAACATTCCAAAATCTGAAATCCCAAACACTTCTGGTCCCAAGTATTTCAGATAAGGGACATTTGACCTGGACAGGCTCTTTTGACGTATCTATTGTCTAATTTTTAAGAAGGACTTGTGCTTCGGGACCTATTGGTTTACGTATGTGTGCATGGGAAGGATGGAGATTTTTACCAGCAGACCATCTGAGCTGTACTTTATGTGTGGGTGGGTGGCAGAATAACCCACGCCCCATGCCCCATACCTTCGTCTCAATCTGTTTGGTGTCCAGATTCTGAAACAGCAGCTTTACTCGAGTTTTCCCATCATCTGAAGATCCCTTAAGCTGAGAGAATTTAAATCTCCAGAGCACATTCTGTAAAGGAATAAAATTAATTAGTGATTTATAAACAAGAGTCCATTTATTTAATTAGCATCTCTTACTACATTAAACAGCCTTGTTAAATCAACAGACATTTACAAAATGTTTAAATCGACATTTAGCATGTGATGATTTGTCAGTCTCTACTTTCTCACTCTTCAATCTTTGCAAAGTGGCTTCCTCCAGCCCACCCAGCTCTCCTGCCCCATGGTCCAGCCTCCAGTAGCTGCTCCGCATGTCTTGAGGATGCATCAGCATCCACCGTCCTCAGTCCCACGTCGCCTGCAGTGGCCCCCTCTGGTCTTCCCTTGTGTTTTCCTGTACACAGCCTTAAAACATCTTATGAGCATTGCTCCTTTTTCTGCTTGGAGAACTTCAGAAAAATTCACTAGAAGTTCCAGTTCTTCCTATATTATATAAGACATAGTCGAGAGTGCAGACAAAATGAAAAACTTTAATCCTGACTGACACCACCCCATCTATGGCTATATGTGAACCACTAAACCTTAGTTTTCATGAACCAATTTGAGAAATGTAAAATTAAAATTAAAATATTGCCTTTTAATACTACTGCAAAATTACTTAATGTTTGCTAAGGTACTTTAAAGATGAAATGTACTCTACAAACTCTAACTCCCATAAATAAAAAAGGCTACAGCAAAGAAAGACCTAATGGATGTCTTCTATAAAAGGTAGTCTTTAATTATACATACTTCATTATAATAAATCTTTATCTTCCCAGAAAAATTCCACCAGGGAACAGTAATTTTTTTTTTTTTTTTTTTTTTTTTTTTTTTTTTTTTTAACAACCACTAGGCGAGTTTTCCTTTAAAAATTTTTTTTTTTAAAAA
>NW_016821253.1:1269984-1281145 GCF_001698545.2 Rhinopithecus bieti | reverse complement strand
AAGCCATAGGTCGAATTTCCATTAAAAGCTTTTATTTTAAACAAAGAACATATTTTCTCTAAGTGTCAGGAGAGGGAAAGGGGCTGCAGAAAACAGGGAAAAAGTTTCAAGAACACTTTTATCCCATCTGACCATTGACGGGTTTATTTCCTGCCCACATGCTAACCTCAAGATTCTTGGCCACATCTTTTACTTTATATTAAATCCAGGAGCTAAATAGAATCTCTGCATTTTATGCCAAAGTGTCAAAGCACACATTTCCTGTAGGTTTTAGGAAAATTAGAACTTCATAGGATCTTAGGGAACAGTTTCTCTGTCTCTTCCATGTTCACAGTGAGGAAACTGAGCCCAAATCCACCTGGACAGACTTGGGCATCAGGATCCTTTCAGAATTAGAATTGCCAGACACTGTGCAGAAACAGAATATTCCAAAATCATGCTTCAGTCACTGCTTCCCATGTGATATGGTTTGCCTGTGTCCCCACCCAAATCTCATCTTGAATTACAGCTCCCATAATTCTCACGTGTCGTGGGAGGGACACAGTGGGACATAACTGAATCATGGGGGCAGATCTTTCCCATGCTGTTCTTGTGACAGTGACTGAGTCTCACATGATCTGATGGTTTTATAAAGGGCAGTTCCCCTGCACAATCTCCCTTGCCTGCCGCCATGTAAGACGTGCCTTTGCTCTTCCTTTGCTTTCTGCCGTGATTGTGAGATCTCCCCAGTCATGTGGAACTGTGAGTCCATTAAACCTCTTTTTCCTCATAAATTACCCAGTCTTGGGTATTTCTTCATAGCAGTATGAGAATGGACTAATACCCTATGGTCATCAATTCCAGAAGTGAAACACGTGTATCCATTCTTGTCGTGAGCAGAAGAGAGTGTGATGTGAGCACTGGGGCACTGACGCAAGCCCCGGAAGCAGACGGCAGCCACAGCCGGCCTGGAGGGCCTGTCCCAGTGAGGGAGCTGCCCAAGCCACCCCTGCCCTGCTCCACCCACTGCACCTGCCTCCGGAGAGCCTCTTCCCACACTCCACACCCATTCCACCTTGTCTGGGCAGCGCCAAAGCACCCTCTCTGCAAGCTGTTAAGTGAAGGCTGTGACTTCAGCCTCTTACACTGAGGTAAGTCTCATCTGCCTTTAAAAGGACCTATTATCCATCATTTGTAGGAGGGACCTGTGATCATAGGTATGTGCTCATCCATCAGGAGAAGGCAGGCAGTCTTGGCTATTGAGGTTTTGCCTAATTTCTCACAAAATAAGCAATACTCAGACAACTCTGTGAGCAGCAGTAAGAGGCTTTGGCTCAAATTTGATTTTGAAGAAAGAGAGCTCAGTAGTGGTCTACTCCTATTAGGATAGGGTCTTGGGAATAACCTAAATTAATATTTTGCATGGTATCGTAAACTGCTATTAAAACATTATATACAAAAAGTGCAAAAATATCTACGTAAAAGTCCTGTTTATTGTTTAAAGACTTCAAAATGGTCCTCACAGTGAAGTGACTTAGGTATATGATTATTGTCTTTTTGGTCCATTGATACTGCACCGTAACTGTACTCAACATTTGCAGATTTGAGAACAACGTTTCCTCATGAGGCATACACATCCAGTATATATGCTTAAAATTGTGTCCCAATTTTACCATCTAGCTCTTGTTGGGGTAATGGAGGACAAGGATCTCGTCAGCGTCTCTGGTTTGGGATAGGCTGCAAAGTGGTCCAGGCACAAGTCGGGGCTCTGTGGGTACAGGTGTGGCTCTCTTTCTGCCCTTCTCAGAGCATGTGGTGGGGACATGGTGGCTCCTCTCGTAATCGTCCCTTCCAAATCGCCCCTGGTGGCCTCTTTTAACTCTTTCACAGTTTTTCTCTTATGCATCTCATAATAGCAATGTTTCTGTAAAAAACGAACTTGTTTTTCCATTATGGATGGCATTTCTGCACACTTTATTTAAAAGTGGTCTGGGTAACAGTTTAATTTCACAACTCTAAGCCCTTCTCCAAAGCGCGATTGGACCTTCTAGATCAGAGTGTGGCATGTGCT
This sequence comes from Rhinopithecus bieti, assembly GCF_001698545.2. Lineage (NCBI taxonomy): Eukaryota > Metazoa > Chordata > Mammalia > Primates > Cercopithecidae > Rhinopithecus > Rhinopithecus bieti. The sequence continues at coordinate 1,279,095 of NW_016821253.1, read as the reverse complement.
CCACTCACAGCTCCAGAGACGCTGTTGGCAGCCAGTCACAACAGAGCCATTTTTATTTGTTCCACAGCCTGGGGGATAAACTCGGGTGGACCCATCCTCCCGTGGCACAGATAAAAGCTAAAGGGAAGCCAGATTTTTAGTTCTCCCTCTTGGAAGACAGTAAATATTTTTCCGTAGTTTTAGTAATTAAAGAGCAGCTTTGCAGTTGAGTGCACGCTACATGAAACATGCTAATGTTTACATATTACTGTGATGGTTTCAGGTTGTTAAAGATGATAATCACATCTCACTTCCTTTGTAACACGGTCTGATTGTTAACATAACTGACAGTGGAAGGTAATACTTCCTCTGTAACGCTGTCTGATTGTTAACACACCGACAATGGAAGGTAATCCTTGAGTCCTTCATGGTGGAGGTGCCATGGGCAGTACCAGGCAACTCCATGATACCAGGGACTTTGAGGCACTCTCAGTTCAAGCTTGATTAATTTCTTGGTGTTTTCCAGGGAGCTGTGGAGACACTTGCTGCTCCTCCTCATCAGGCCAAAGCCAAGGCTGCACTGTGTCTCCCACAACAAACAATTCCTTTTCAGCTTTTAAAACGGATCTTTTGTTCCTCTCCATCAACTTTAACTCAGCCCCACAGGAATCCTGTTCCTAGCTAAGGACCAGGCCCCATGGGGGCCAGGGCAGCACCAGGACACTCTTGTGAGGGTCTGCACTGATCACCCTGAATACAGAATCGTAATTTGCTGTGGTATGGGGAGTGACCTGGTGGTACGGTTAGAATAGAAGTTGCCATTTAGAGACAAGGCTAGCTTTTCATTGTGCCCCCAAGAGCAAGTAAATCCTGTGGTGGTTTTACCTCTCCAGCAGCTTTCAGTCCTACATGTGCGACCGGGCCCCATCTTGAGCCCCGTGGAGGCTGAGGGCTCAGGCAAGACGCCTCCCGGACCCAGGGTGCCTGGTGCGCACCCAGGGTCAGTCTCCGCTTCTCTCACACCACTGCGGGTTCTATTCTTGTTGATATTGTCTCCCACTTCTGATTAATTACATGGAATAGGAGGGAAGTCAGTGCTAATCCAGAGAGCAAGAAGAGGATGTGGACGTCATGCAGAGGCCCTACCGGCCTGGAGTGCGCTTGGACAGGGCAGGTGACCTGCCTGCGTGGGGCAGGGACGCCCTCCATCTCTAGCAGCTAGGAGGGTGTTCTAGTTTATCCTCTTTAATTAAAAAAAAATACTTTCCATCTAGAGATTTAGGCCGTATAGATTAGATAACGGTCTTCTCATTTATGTTGTAAGTGCAGAAAATATTTTCGTGGTCAAACACATTTTTGTTTTCCTGCTTAACTCTTTTCTCAACGTTGAAAATAGATGGTTGATGGTTAATGGATTCAGGCTTGGAAATAATTGCTTGTCTTTCTCTGGCAAGCCAAGGTGGGCAATCAAGAAATTTGACCACACACAGGCTTCGAAGCAGGATGTCCCAGCAGATGAGTTGGGTTGGCCTCCCAAGTCCAGAACCTCTTTCCTTGCAAGAGTTTGGTGAATAGGCATTGCTGCCATGTCATGGTCTAGTTTTGACCCAGAAATAATACACAGATGTCCTGAGTTAACAGTATAGTGTGGTGTAAAAGTGCTAATTGTCTTGTGAATATAAGCATGGTAACTCCCAAACAAAATATTTGTAGCCACGTAATCTATTTGATGTTTTTTCTAATAACTAATACAGAGGGCACATGGGCATTGGAGAAAACAACATTTTAAATAATTATTTAGAAGCATTTCATATTAAATGATATTTATTTTCATAACTGTTTCATATCATTCATCATATTGATGTTCTTATCAATATACAAATAATTGGAAGCCTATTGATGCCAAACTTACAAATGTCCTCCAACATTGACATGAGTGACAAGATGCCAAATAAAGCAAAATTATCAACATTTTATGAATTTACAACTCATTGGTTTATCCTTCATAGTTAAGGTGGGAAAGCTTCCCTTCAAAAAATATTAATTCAAATATTGTAAATTCTATAATAAACCCAAGTAAACTACAAGGAACAAATGTTTATGTTGTCATGCGCTATTTTCATGCTGAGTTGCTGTCTGAGTGGACTCAACAAACCAGTGTTAGGCCAGAACTCCTTGAAATAAAGAAATAATCCCAAGAAAAATGTGAGGTCCAGTGCTCTCCTTCAGAGGAAAATAGGTCAGCAGGTCAGGGCCTCTGAGCCTCAGATTCAGACCACAAAAAGGCATCTTCATTGAATCTTTACACAAAGTTGACCTAGAGTGGAGAGGACAGCGAGCAGAAGAGACCCTCAGCTGAGGAGGTGAAAAGTTCCTCCCTGGAAGGAGAGTGAGCGGGAGGAGGGCTGGAGCCGGCCAGGCCACCTGCCTAGCACGCAGGCAAAGAGGCCCCCGGACTGCCTGCATGCTTACTCTGGCACTGCCCAGGTCATTTTGGGTGAGGGATACCCACGCTGTCAAACAGAAAGAGGCACTAAAGGCTATAGACAAATGGACTTTGATTATAGGAGCTCAGCTGAGTTGGACGGTCTGGTTACCAGGAGTTTAAAACACTGCTGCTTTACCAACGGGCTCACAACTGCATTTTGCACAGCATTAAGAAACAAATTACAGCTATTTTAAAAGTTGACTGCATTAATTTTAGGGCTGACTCTGGAGATAGTTCTGTCTGAAATGATAGGAAGTGCCCTGTGAGGCCCCAAGCCCAGCTCTGCCTGACTGTGCCTGGCATCACTCCCACACCAGGGAAATGGGAAGAGGCTCCAGGAAAGGCCCTCGAGGAGGAAAGGCACAGGGCAGCCCAGGAAGAAAGGAAACTCACCGGGGAAACGAAGGTAGGAAATGTGTCATCACGTTGAGCAACAGCCTGGAAACTCACAAACATCGCTCCCACCCCGAGAGCCCCGCGGCCACTCCAGGTGAAAACCAGCCCCTGCAGGTACAAGGCTCAGGGCTTGGCTAAACGTGGTGATGGATGTTCTTTTCATTTTTGCAGACTCAGTTGGATCTTCCTATGGTGAGACCTTCTGGCAGAATCACGACGGGGAGACTCGTGACTTCTGGACACTGTGCTGAGCCCCGGGCATGGGTGAGAGGTGCTGGCTGGGAAGGGCCTGTAAGTACATTACCCTCAGCACCACAGGCACAGAGAGATGCCCCTGGTGAATGCTGACCCAGGCAACGGAGACGGTGGGCCAGTGTTTCTCTCCTGGAAAGGAGGAGCTCCCAGGCTCCTTCCAGAGGAGGGACACACAGGACCCCAGGGGCTGCAGTGAGGGGGCTATGCAAACCTGCTCTAAAGCAGACTTTGGAGTCTCCCCTCAGATTACCTGGAATACTTCATTACTTCAAACACAGAGCAAGAAGCAGAAGTTACAAATCAGGTGTTCTATTTAAGAAGCTGTATGGAGAGTGTGTCCTTACGCTTGAATAGTTGCTTCATGACCTCCCTTATCTCAGAAGGACATGCACAGTGAGGTTACACAGATCTGGCTTCCAAATAATATTCAAAGCAAGTCACCTAGCCTGGAACCGGCAGGTGCATATGGCAGGCCAGGGACAGCGGGAAAAACACCTAAGCGGAACCAGGAAGCTACTTCTCACTCTGTGACTTTAGGGTCCATAGAATTATGAACCTGGACACTGGACGGCAGATGTGAAATCCCTTCTTCTTATTCAGCGCTTATGCAAATATGTGCTATTGTCATTACAAACATGGTATGTGCCCTTGGAGGGGAACAATGACCCCATTAAGTCTTCTGGCCCTGGAATTCTGTAAAGGAAATAGCCCATGGCCCTAGCCGGGGTTTCTCAACTTCCACACTATTGACCAGTAGGCCCCGAACATGCCCTGTGCAGGGCCCTGTGCCCTGAGCAGCATCTCTGGGCTCCACCCTCCAGGTGCCCTGGATATCAGCAGGAACCCCCACCAAGTCCTGACAATAGAAAATGTCTCCAGACATGTCCAAGTGTCCCTCGGGGGCAAAACCACCAGTTTGAGACCCTGCCCAGGAAGGGGTTTTGTCTTGCTTTTGTGGAGAGGCCACGCAGTGAGGGTGGCTTCTCAGAAAGAAGGCGCAGTTCCCAGTGCTCATTAACCTACAGATTCAATGACCAATTCACTGCAGAGAGCACCCAAAGGTTCCTGAACACGGAAGTCAGGAAATGACGATGAGAAAACGAACGGGGCTCTATTTTGTAAAGGGGATGCTGCCTGATTCGGGATTGCTAATAAAAGACAATTAGGTCTTTCAACTCAATTTGTTGAAAATTTTTTTCAACCACCATATTTATCCTACCAACACTTTCCATTTCATTCATTCTTAATTAACACAGAGAGTAGGTTTTGAAAAACATTATATGACAAAACAGTGGATTGTCCTCGCAAAGCATTTCCTTAACACTTATGTAGTTAGGAGAATACTCAGATGCGGGTGGAAATGGGTCTCACTCCCTTCCTAACGGCAGCTGTATATTCCTGGCATGCGCCCTCCATAAATTCCCCCAGGCATAGGCGCTGTTCACGGTTACCACGAATGTTCAGGTAGAAGGCAGGCAACGAGGAGTGTTTTTTTCAAAGCATTTACTCAAGTGTTGTGGGTCCCTCCTTAGCAGCAGCACCTTCAACTTCCCTGTCCACCCAACTGACCCTGCTGTGAATCCTGCTGGCCAGACACCCTCAGGGCTTGTGGAAATCCTGGGTCCCTGAGCTATTAGAAAAAAAGAAGACAGTCTATGAAAGCATGGCCTCTGTACAACACACAATCCAGCAGGGGTGGTGGCTTCTATCAGACAGGCCTGAGTTTAACGTCCACGGAATGTAACCAAGCACATGGCAACGGGGTGGCATGGATGCCTGCTCAGCCTCTTACCTTTGTCTTACTCTCAAAACAGGTAAATCCCAACGCGAAATCCACCGTGAAACACAGCACCTCTCCTTGCCAGCTGCACATGTATGTTCTGGACTAGAAAAAAGTATTAATTTTGAGAAAACATTCTTTAATAATGCTGTTTAACTTTAATTAAGTAGGTGCAATATTAACCCGTCTTTGGTCAAAAATTATAAAATGCTCTAACATGAAAGTTACAGGGAACAGAACAGGAGGAAGCAGGGTCAGGGTCCCGGGATACCCGCAGGAACAACTGCGTACAGGGAGTTCTTTCTTGCTTTTCGTCAAGAGGCAAATATTTCCAGCTCTGTAAGGGGGGAGTGTTTGCTGGTACTGCTCTAACTCAGAACAAATGCACAGAGCCCAGCCAATCTCTATTCTCCAATGCGTATGTGAAAACACAGTAAACCACTGAATTTTCCTCCTGCTAGCTCCTTATACCTAGTGGGTAATATGCTCACTTTTCTTTGCATGAGGCCCACAGCATGTTCCGGCAGGAGCTAGACGCGGCACTTCATGAGAAAATTCTGAAGAGCAGTATGATTTACAGCATCACCAAGCAGCAGAACAGAACAGCAGGGATACCGCCAAAACCACACACAAATGACGTCGGTCACACAGTGCGAGAAGTCCCACAGTCTGCAGCACATCCCACCGCCGTGGATGGTTTGTGTGGAGGGCGGCCTGGACCAGCACGTGGTGCTTGTGAGGGGAAACCCGGGCTCTGCTCACCCCGGGCGGGTGGTTTGTGTGGAAAGTGGCCTGGACCAGCACGTGACACTCCTGAGGGGAAGCCTGGGCTCTCTGCCCCTGATCTCTGCCCTGAAGGTCTCTGGGCTTCAGGCTGCGGAGCCCGTGAACACCTGCCAGTGCACTCGCAGCCATGTTGGGTGAAAGCGAGATTTGTGCTTTAAATGTTTTCATGTGACTCAAAAGAAGCATGAACCCTAATAACTTGGTAAAAGTTATTTTTAACAATCTCTGTAATAAATCTGCAGGTAAAATGTTCCCATTTAGAAGAGAATTGGAGCCCTCGATTTGAGTTGGATAAATAGAGCCGTGGGTTCTGGGCCTGTCTCTAAGCCAGGGTGGGCATGGCCCTTTGGCATCCAAACACGTTACTCTTGTGGGAAAGGGGTGCTTGATGCCTACACTCTCTCTCTTTCCCTCCTTTTCTCTCTCTCTCGCATACATGCATACACACACACACACACACACACACAAAATACATGGCACATACACCACACACACACACAGTCACAGTGCACGGCTAACACCATATATAGACACATACAGAGTGCATGGTTTATACACCACACACAATGCACGGCTTGCACACCACACACACACATACACACACAATGCATGGCTCGCACACACACAGTGCACAGTTCACATACCACACACATACACAATGCACGGCTCACCCACCACAGACACAGACACACACACAGACACACAATGCATGGCTCACACGCCCCCACACACACAGAGCACATGGCTCACACACCACACACACACAGTGCATGGTTCACGCACACACAAACAACCCCCCCACACAAAGCCCATGGCTCACACACCACACACACAGCACACGACACGCACCACACAGTGTACGACTCTCATACCACACACACACACACCCACAATGTGCGGCTCACACCCACACAGCCTACAGGTCTCACACAGCATGCGGTTTACACACGCACACACACAGTTCAGGGCACACACACAGCACACAGCTCTCTGACACACGGTGCATGGCATACACACGTGCACACACACAGTTTGGCTCACAGTGCACTGCTCTGACACACACAGCATGTGGCTCACACACAGCACATAGCTGACACACACAGTGTGGCTCACACACACAGCACACGGCTGACAGTGCATGGGTTACACACTCAGACACACCCTGACTGAGGCGGGCTGGAGTCAGTCAGGTCTCAGATCTCAGGTCTCATTCCTGCCACGGCTGCACTCCATGGGCTGCCCACGCTGCCTGACAAGACCCACACTGCCCCCCGTGCCCGCCGTGCTCGGCCCTGTGGCTGCATAGCTTGGGAGGTTCTTCCTCACTTATCTCTTGTTCTGCTGTTGTCCTTTTCCTGAATAGCTGACTGCGTGCCTTCAATATCTTCACGCCTGTCAACCTTTCCTTAGAGATCGTCACAAACAGTGTAGCTCAAGTCCCTGTCCCTCCCCTCATAGGGAGAGCAGGTGGTGGGGGTGTGGTGGTGGGGATGGGGGGGAGGAGGGCAAAAGGCTGGAAGGACCCATCTGTCTTGGGCTTCACACAGCTCCTGACCCTTCCATGATAACTGGGGGTCCAGCCAACGCCACAACACAGCCGGCGGTCACGAATACTCTACACACCGTTGGCTTTGCGATGAGAATACAAGAGCAGATCACAATGAGTGGTGGCTGAAAAGCACGGTCCCAGCCAGCTCCCCCTGCTCACCTTCCATGAATCTGACCCAGAGTGTGAGGAGATTGAGGTTCTACGTGAAAGTCCACAGGAGGTGACATTCTCACAGCTCAGATTTGAAAGCTACTCAAGCTCTAGGATTTAAATCTAGTGATTATAAAATAGGAAATGAAAGTATTCCAAGGGTAACTGCTATATTTTATGTAGACTAAGTAGCTATCATCATAGGATCTGTAGAAATTGTAAACATCAGTGGCTACCGCTGAATGGCAATGCACACACATTCAGTAATTATAGTCCATCTTTACGGCACAGGCCAAAGTTACTCCAGATGGCTACATAAGCACACAACACATTTGCATAATCTCCAAAGGGGCTTAGGATGGAGGAAAAAGAGAAAGCTTTCGTCTAAGGAACCTCTGGCTACACAAAATCTCATTTTCAGAATTAATCAATCAATATCCTCCCAGACACATAGAAGTGTCTCATCATTTGCATTTTTAGAACTTGAAGGAATTTTAAAAAAAATCTGTTTCCTCATTACTGCTGTACATACAACTCCCACAAAACATTCTTATCATAGAACTTTGCAAACACAGTTCTTTCAACCTAGTGAATGAATGACATATGGGATTATTTCCAGGCTTCCTCTATGTTTGTAATTTTCCCTTGATGCCTTGGAAGAAACTCTAATTGGCACACATGCCCCAAATCCTGAAGGAAGGGTTGCCTCATGGCCCACTTCCCACATCAGAGGGAGTATGGGAATGTTTATTTTTGTGTACTGGTTTTTTGAAAGACATCCTCATAGACTGCCGAGCGCATTTTGATAAAATTAGTAATTTAAACATTTTCATGTAACTGGTCAGGGAGAGAATGTCCACATAACTCATTTGGTGTAGTCATTTGGAATTCTCCAAGATGTCGAGGCCACAGGAACGACTTACTAGGACAACATTTGATCTACTGATGAAATTACGGAGAAAAGGTATATGCAGAACACTTCATGGTTTGGCTGAAGATGGGACTGAACTTTATCTCCAGCACATTATATGGTGACCCATAGAAAAATGACCAATTGTAGACCACAGCTCTGGGCTTACAGCAAAGCTTCTGAATCAATTAATGGGTTCAAGAAAAAAAAAAAAAAAAAGTTCTAAGTACCTACTTCCACAACTGACCGAAACGTAAAATAGATAGTTTCAGAACTTTTTATGTGAAAATATCAAAAGCGGTCTTATTAATGAAAGCTTAAAGTAAATGGTTTTGAAGTTCAGCTTTTGGAATAAAATAAATCAAGAGCAATAGCACAGAGCAATCAATATTTACAAAAACTATCAAAAATATAAAGCACAGAATTACCTGGAGAGTTAAAAAAAAAACACTAACAATACCAGAGATAAAACCATATATATACACACACATATATTTATATATATACACGTATATTTATACATATATATTTATACACACACGCATATATATATATATATACACACACACACATACATACACAGACACATATATATAAAATGAAATGGTGCAAGGAGCCAGATTTCAGAGGAGTAAGGAATAGGAATGCTGAGGATGATGGCGATGATGAGAACAGCACCTAGCACATTTGAGTATCTACTTTGCTCACTGCTTAACATACAATATATTCTTTAATACAATGACCCTATTAAATGACAATAACCATACTTTATATGCAATCAATCAGTCTCAGAGAGAAAAAATACAATGACCCTAGTA
>NW_016821253.1:1230374-1268702 GCF_001698545.2 Rhinopithecus bieti | reverse complement strand
TTTTTTTTGAGACAGAGTTTCACTCTTATTGCCCAGGCTGGAGTGCAGTGGCATGATCTTGGCTCACTGCAACCTCCACCTCCCAGGTTCAAGTGATTCTCCTGCTTCAGCCTCCCGAGTAGCTGGGATTACAGGCATCCCCTACCACACTCGCCTAATTTTTGTATTTTTAGTAGAGATGGGGTTTTACCATGCTGACCAGGCTGCTCTCAAACTTCTGAACTCAGTGATACACCTGCCTAGGCCTCCCAAAGTGCTGGGATTACAGGCATGAACCACCACACCTGGCCAAGACAAGAAAGTGCTGGGATTACAGGAGTGAGCCACCATGCTGGCCAAGACAAGATTTCTTTTCTGTGTTCTCAACACCAAGAACAAGATGCCACAGTCGTGCTGCTCAGGTGAGATGCTGTAACTTCAGGAGATGACAGGCAACTTGCCCCCTTTGATTTGCTCATTTCCATTAAGGAAAACGCTCTCCCAATAGTGGGCAGTAAAGCAAGCAGCCTGGAAAAGGAACTGGAGTCAGACATAAGAGAAATACAGCAGGTGTGCATCTGCCAAGCATAGGTCATCTAGTGTTTTCTTGAAGATTTCGTGTCTGTATTCATGGAGAATATTGGTCTGCAGTTTATTTTCTGGAGTGTTTTTGACTGCTTTTGGTATAAGGGTAATGCTTGCTTCAAAAACTTGTGTTTCCTCCTTTTTTCTTCTAGAAGATACTATAGAGACGATATTGGTGTTCTCTGACATTTGATAGAATTCTCCAGTGAAGTCATCTGAACTACACATTTCATTCTGAAAGTTTTTAAGCCACAAATACAGTTTTCCTAGTAATGATAAGGTTCCCAAGACTAGAGTGATGGAATTGTGGCAGTTCGTGGTTTACGAGGAAACAGTCTCTTCGGTTTAAGTTGCAAGATTTAGATGTGTAGAGTTATTCGTTGTGTTTTCATTATCCTGTCGAAGTTTACAGTCTGTAGTGATACCCCATTTCATTTATTATATTCTCAATTTTTGTCTTCTGTTTTTCTCCTCTTTTTTTGTGTCTTTCTTCTAAACATTTGCCAAACTTAACGATACCTTCAAAGAAACAGCTCTTTGTTTCACTGTTTCACTGGTGTCCTCTGTTTTTCTGTTTTCGATGTTACTGATATCTGCCCTTCCCTGGGGTTTATTTTGCTCTTCTGTTCCTAGTTAATTGAGGCAGAAGCCTACAGTTTTTAGACATTTCCTCTTCTCTAATGAATGCATGCTGTTAATGCGTAAATTTCCTGTGCAGCCCTGATTCAGCTGTGTCTCACAAACTTTGATACATTACAGGGTTCTCATTTTCATATCCTCATTATTTTTTTATTTGCCTTGAAACTGCATGTTTGACACATTGCTTATTTATAAGTGTGCAGTATCTAAGTGTTTGGAGAATTTCCTATCATCTTTCTGTGGTTGATTTCAAATGTGTTTCCATTTTAATTAGATAACATTCTTTGTATGTTTTCAGTTCTTACAAATTGGTTGATGCTTGTTCATGCCCCCAGATATGGCTGATCCTGCTAAAAGTTGCATGGACACTTGAAAATAGTGTTTATTATCCTGTAGTATGTGGTGGGGGATTCCATAAATATTTACTAGATTCTTTTAGTTGATGGTACTGTTGAATTCTTCTATATATTTGCTGATATTTTAGCTAGTTGTCTGTCAACTGTTGAGAAGGAGTGTTGAGGTCTTTCACCGTAATTGTAGATTTTTCTGTTATTTTTCAGTTCACAGTTTTTGCTTCTCATAGTTTGCAGCCCCGTTGTTTTGTGAATATCACTCAGGATGGCTGGGTCTTCTCGGTGGACGGAGCCTCTTATCATCCTGTAACGCCACTCTCTCTGCATCTAGTCATTTTATTTTCTCTGAAGTCTCCTTTATCTGATAATAGAGCTACTCCTGCTTTCCTTTGATCAAGGTTACATGATTTATCTCTTTTTACTCATTTACTTTCAAACCATCTACATGGTTATCTTTGAAGTAAGTTTCTTCATTAGAGCTTGGTCATCTTGTTAATCTACTCTGCCAATCTCTGTTTCTTACTTGGTACATTTACACCATTTTCACTTCATGTAATTATTGATATCTTAGGGCTTAAGACTGATATTTTATTTTTTGTTTCCTGTCTTTGATTTCTCTGCTTTTTTTTTTCTGCCTAACTAACTGTAAGTTACTTAAACTTTTTTTTTTTTTCTGCATTCCAATTTATCTGTATTTTTTGAGTGTCTCTTTGGATGGCCTTTTTAGAGGTTGCTCTGGTTCTCTATACACAGTTGTATACACATTCTGTATACACAATGGTCACCCCTACATCAGTTTTGTTGAAGTACAGAAAACTCACACCCCTTCAACTTCATTTTCCCTCCCCTGTTTATAGTATATATATTTCAAATAGTTTCTTCATATACATTTATAATCACATCAGACAGTGGTATTATTTTTGACCATAAAACATAATTTAGTAAACTCAGCCGGGTGAAGTGGCTCATGCCTGTAATCCCAGCACTTTGGAAGGCTGAGGTGGGAGGATCACGAGGTCAGGAGATCGAGACCAGCCTGGCTAACATGATGAAACCCTGTCTCTACTAAATACAAAAAATTAGCTGGGCATGGTGGCGCATGCCTGCAGTCTCAGCCACTCGGGAGGCTGAGGCAGGAGAATCTCTTGAACCCTGGAGGCGGAGGCTGCAGTGAGCTGAGATCACACCACTGCAGTCCAGCCTGGGCGACAGAGCAAGACTCTGCCAAAAAAAAAAAAGAAGAAAACTCAGAAAGCCAAGAAATGTCTGTGGTGTCACCTGCACTCTGGCTCACCATGGTCTTTCTTCCCTCCTGGTGTTCCCAGATTCCTTCTGTCATCATTTGATTTCTGTTTAGAGAACTTCCTTTATTCTTTTTGGGTAGATCTGCTGATACTAAACTCTTAATCTTTTTTTTATCAGAAAATGTTTACATTCTTTTTAATTCCTGAAATATATTTTCAAGCGAATAAAGGTTTCTGTGTGCCAATTCTTTTCTTTCAGCACTTAAAACAATATTGGGACATTTCTTCTGGCCTCTGTAGTTTCTGATGAGAAAGACACTGTAATTTGAATCATTTTTCCTTCCTAAGTGCTGTATTATTTTTCTCAGGCTGCTTTCAAAATTAGTTTTTTTTTTCTTTAGTTTTCATGAGCTTAATTATAAAGATCTGGGTATGGAATTCTCTGGGCTTACTCTGTTTAGAGTTTGTTCAACTTCTGGAATATGTAGGTTTATGTCTCTAGCCAATTTGGGAAAGTTTGAGGCTGTAATATTTTTTGAGTACTTCTCAGTACTTCTTTTCTCATGGACTCCAGTGATACAGGTGTTATGCCTTAGTTACATCCTGCAGGTCCCCCTGGAGGACAGCACGGCATGGCTGCAGACGGCAGCCAGGCCTCAGCAGGGCGCAGGGTGCGCCGCGGGAACCACAGTGAGTATGTGGACTCTGTGTGACTCTCCCTCAAACTGAGTAAGGTACCATCCACTGAGAACTCCATGCATGTCACCTCTGGGGGATGCTGAGGCTTGAGCTGAGTGCTGTGAGCGCCCCATGGGTCTAAAGCCATCCCATCTTAGCTTCAGGCTGTCAGTGGAGAATTTCCTCTCGCACACAGTCAGCCTAATGACTCCTCAAATCTTCTAGGGCTCTTGAGAAGCACAATCAGAGTTCCCTTAAATACCTTTGACTTAATTTTTGGACACCACTATAGAAAATGACACATGCTGCAGGGGCGAAAAATCCAGATAATAAAGATTAAAATAGCTTTTTATAGGACAATAGCTAGTAAACTTCATTAGGATGTGATAAAACAAAACATGGTATTAAATAGCACATTGAAGTTCATTTTCAAATATGTTAAAAATTCACGCTCTCAACAAAAGCATTAAGATTAGCCTTTTAAGTACCATAGACAACAGGCACAAATGAAGGACTGGAATTAATGAAGAAGTTAAAGAAGCGATTCTGTTCATTAACAAAACAGGACGCATGGAGCTGTCGGAAGCAACATCAGGATGGGGTGTGGGAAGGGAGAGAAATCACGTGGGCACAGGCAGCTCCGCTGGGATAGACCGAGAGCCACCTTCCAAGCAGGGGCTGGCACGGCCCGGGTGAGTTTCTGGTCCATGTGCACCCTGGGGCTGCAGCTTGTGTCCGGGGGAAACACTGACCCACCCTGGGTGTTGAGGGATCTTTCTGTTTTTATCGTGGGGTCAGTGAGCCCTGGGAGGCCAATGCTTTCTTCAATGTAAAGCAGACGGGATTGTGGAAGGAGACCTGCAGAAAACGCCTTAGCTCACAAAGAGCATCAGCCATGAGTGAACGGACTTTGAAAGGATTTCGACAGCACTTCAGAGCAGTGATGGTAACAGTGCCTTCACTTAAGGCATCTTCTTGCATACCTGGAACTAGGCTAAATGCCTTACACTGAATTCTCATGGTAAACTCACGAGATGGTGCTTTCATCTTCATTTTACAGATGACAGGTGGGGTTCGGGCAGGCACGCAGCTTGCCATATGCACAGAGGACGGGCCAGTCTCCCTGCCCCTGAGTCCCGGCTCCTCATTTATCGCTTCCAACACCACAGCTCAGCACTGCAGTTTGCTCCACGTTTCCTGTGGGTTGGTGCACAGGGATGACTTGTGTCCCCCCAAAAGTCATGCTGGAGTCTTAGCCCCAGTGTCTTATTTGGAAGTAGGCTCTTTGCAGAAGAGACCAAGGTGAGGCTGTGCTGGAGCACATGGGGCTCGAATCCCGTGACCAGTGATCTGCTGGGAAAAGGAGACAGAGACCCAGGGAGGAGACCAGGGTGGAGACGAGGGTGGAAGCTGGGGTGAGGAGCTGCAGATCGAGGAATGCCAGGGACTGCAGGAACCACCCAAAGCGGGAAGAGGCGGGAAGGATTCACCTGAACCTGAGAGTTCAGCCCTGCCAACCCTTTGATCTCAGAAATGAGAGGATAAATTTCTGTTGTTTTAAGCCACTCAGTTTGCGGATGTTCCTTAGGGCAGTCCTGGGAAACAAGCGCAGGGCTAGACCAGCAGGGCCAGGACTGGTGATGGACGTGGGTATTTCCACCGCCCAGAAAGCAGCAGTGCGGGGCGTGTTCCTGCCTCCGACCAGCCTGGGCAACATGGCAAAACCCCATCTCTACCAAAAATACAAAAAATTATCTGGGTGTGGTGGTGGGCATCTGTAATTCCAGCTACTCAGGAGGCTGAGACATGAGAATCTCTTGAGCCTGGGAGGCACAGGTTGCAGTGAGCCGAGATCATGCCATTGCACTCCAGCCTGGGTGACAGAGGTAGACTCTGTCTCTAAAAAACAAAACTACAAATAAATAAATGAATGAAATGTATGTAAAATACACTATGCTGACATGCGAATAGATTGAAATGCTAGTGGCAGGGAGTGAAGATGCTGCAGGTGATGCCAACACTTGGGCTTTCAAGCCAAGTAGAGATGATGGCGGAGAGCAGAGGACAGCCATGAGAAAGTCAGAAAATGATCAAGATGATCATGGAAAAGAGGCTAACGAAGGAGCCGTAATCAACAACGTCAAAGGCCAAGGCTGAAAGGAATCATGCGTTAAAGAGTAGACGCAGGAGTCTGAATCTCAGATCTGTATGGCTAGGGATGACCTGCAAATGCAGGGGCTGGCGGAGATGGAAGCAGTGGCAGGGAAAGGCATGCATGTGTATGCACAGTGTAGGTGTACAACAGACGTGGTGTGGCATGAGGCATGTGTGAATACATGCATGCCATGAATGTGCATGTGTGCATGTGCAAGCATGTGAGGTTGGTTCATTGTTAACACACATTTTTATGGGTGTGATGTGTGTTGGCATGCATGTAAGTTGCATATGCAATAACTGTGAATGAGGGCAACAAAAATGTATGTCTGCTTCATGTGTTGGTGCTGTGCCCAATGTGCATGTAAGCACTTTATGTGTGTGTGTGTGGTATGTGGGTGTGTGTGTGTGTGTGCAGTATGTGTACACATGCATGCATGGGCCTGCATGCACATGTGAATGCATATGTGTCATGTGTGCACCTGTCCGTGTATGTGCCTGTGTGTGTGAATGCGTGGGTGTGGGGTGTTTGTAGCCTGTTGGTGAGCTTGGGAAGGGGGTCATCTTGAAGTATAGCTGAGCACCATTAACTTAGTTAAATTTATGTTTTTGGTGACACAAATTTCTTCCTCAGACCTTCAGAGATTTACATGGTGTTTGCTGGATCTCAGACCTTGTGCCTGATGAAAAGTAGCAGAAATGAGACAACCAGAAACACATTGCCCTAGGTGAGCTCTGCTCTGAGTGGTCTAGATATGATGTCAGATCTCTGCACAGAGATTAGTCTGTTTTGTTCACTGCAGGTTCTCCAAGGCCTAGAACATAAGTGCCACCCAGAAGACACTTGCTGAGTAAGCAAAAATAGCCAACTTGGATAGCATTTGCCATGTGCCAGGCACCACTGTAAGCCATATAAATACCAATCACTCATAAATATCAACACAACTCTAGGGGATTAATTCTATTATCCTGTTTGCTAGAGAAGAAAACTGAGGCAAAGGCCTTTTTAAAAACTTGCCCAAGGTTCCAGGTGGTCAGGGTGGAAGCTGGGCTCACCCCAGGTGCTCTGCCCCGGGGGCCAGGCTGTCCATCACTATGCTGTGTGGAATCCCTGAGTGAGGTGGTCAGTCTCAGGTCTTCAAGTCAACAGCTGGGAAGGCTTCTCCTTCCATTAATGCAGCCACAAAACAATGGATGGAAAAGGCTGCACCTTATTTTTCACGTGGAAATGCCACTTGGGTCCTTTTCATGACGGCAGACTATTCAGTGGTGGCCAGAGGGTGAAACAACAGGTCACGCTGTCAGCGGGTGAAGCTGCTCCATGACCCCGGCCCTCTGACGAGAACGGCGAGTGCTCACTGTCTGGCACGTGCTATTCAGGGTCTCGTCGTTCAGCGTCATCATCAGGAGCATGTTCCACCGTCACTCTGCCACCTGCACTGAGCACTCTGGGGCCCCCTGCTGCTGTTCTCCACCCCTGCTCAACTAGATGCAGCACCAAGCAATGTGTGGGCTGGGGCTCATTCCTCGAATAAAGGGGCATGTTCACAGTTCAGCTTCCCCATGAACAAGACACGTGGTGAACACGTTTAGAAACTGGTCAGAGCAGCACAGAGGTGAGGTGAGAAGGAAAAGCTGCCGGACTCGCCTCACCTCCAACTTCACTCGAGGTTGGCTCAGACAAAGGAGCATCTGCTGCATCCACAGAGGCCCGGTGCCTCCTGCTGGACTATTTCTATTTCCAGTTATCAGCTTTTCTCTAAAGAAATTAAATTGTTCAAAAGTTTTTAAGTCTTTCCAACATTCCTTAAATGTGGATAACAATTACTCATTGTTTAGACAGAAGGAAGGAATGAGGAACAAGGGGCAGGTGACTCAGCTGTGACTCCTCGGCGGGAAAAGCACAGAGTGAGTAAAGATGTTCTGCTCCCCAACCCAGAGCTCCTTCCAGACACACCTGCCCTCCTGTGAGCTTTGTCTGTGAGCTGTGTCCACCTGGAGGACAGATCTTCACCAGCCCCTCGTTCTGAAAGAGTGAAGAGCCCACCGGGGAAGTGCCCAGGAATGTGCCTGCCTCCTTCAGTGAGCAAGTCATGACAACCACAGCGACACTCAGGTAACCTGTTGACGAATGTTCTTCAGAGCAAGTGTGATGGTTAACAGAGTGTGAATTCGACTGGATTGAAGGGTGCAAAGTGTTGATCCTGGGAGTGTCTGTACAATACGCCCGCAGCAGAGACCAACACTGAGCCCTCAATATGGCACCATTCCTCGGAGTCACCAGCCAGCTCCCTGGTGGCAGGCTGATTATACTGGATTTCTTCCATCGTGGAAAGGGCAGAGGTTTGTCCTCACTGGAATAGACACTTACTCTAAACATGGGTTTGCCTACCCTGCACGCAATGCATCTGCCAAGACCACCATCCGTGGACTCGCGGAATGTCTTATCCACCGTCAGGTATCCCACACAGCGTTGCCCCGACCAAGGCACTCACTTTATGGCTGACAAAGTGTGGCAGAGGGCTCATGCTCATGGAATTCACTGGTCTTACCATGTTCCCCATCATCCTGAATCAGCTGGATTGACAGAATGGTGGAATGGCCTTTTGAAGTCACAATTACAACGTCAACTAGGTGACAATACTTTGCAGGGCTGGGGCAAAGTTCTCCAGAAGGCTGTGTGTGCTCTGAATCAGTGTCTGATATATGGTCCTGTTTCTCCCATAGCCAGGATTCACAGGTCCAACAGTCAAGGGGTGGAAGAGGAAGCGGCACCACTCGCCATCACCCCTAGTGATGCACTAGCAAAATTTCTGTTTCCAATTCCCACGACATTATGTTCTGCTGTCCTACAGGTCTTAGTTCCAGGGGGAGGAATGCTGCCACCAGGACACACAAGGGCAATTCCATTACACTGGAAGTTAAGATTGCCACCTGGACACTTTGGGCTCCTCCTACCTTTAAGTCAACAGGCTAAGAAGGGAATTACAGTGTTGGCTGGGATGATTGACCCAGACTAAGATGAAATCAGTCTACTACTCCACAACAGAGGTAAGCAAGAGTATGCAAGGATTACAGGAGCTCCATTAGGGCATTTCTTAGTATTACCATGCCCTGTGATTAAGGTCAATGGGAAACTACACCAGCCCAATCCAGGCAGGACTACAAATGGTCCAGACCCTTCAGGAATGAAGGTTTGGGTCACTCCACCAGGAAAAAAAAACATGACTTGCTGAGGTGCTTGCTGAAGGCTAAGGGAATACAGAATTGGCAGTAGAAGAAGGAAGTCATCAATACCAGCTACGACCATGTGACCAGCTGCAGAAATGGGGATGGTAATTGTCATGAGCATTTCTTCCTTTTTTTGTTAGAAACGCGCTTGTGCATGTATACACTTGTACTAAGAAAATATCTTCATTTCTTTTTTCCTTTATCATGTGACATAAGATTTATTGACTTCATATAAGCATTTAAGTATTGTTAACTTTGTGTAATAGTATTTGGGTTGGGGATTGGTGCGTTTCCAGTCGTACCAAGGATAGTTGTATTATATTAGGTGTAATTATGACATGATTGTCTTTATTTGAAGATTATATATAATCTCAGGAGATGTGTATGGGTTCAAGTCGACAAGGGGTGGACTTATGATGGTTAATACTGAGTGTCAACTTGATTGGATTGAAGGATGCAAAATATTGATCCTGAATGTTGCTATGAGGGTGTTGGTAAAGGAGATGAACATCTGAGTCAGTGGGCTGGGAAAGGTAGACCCGCCCTTATTCTGGGTGAGCACCATCTAATCAGCTGCCAGCACAGCTAGAATATAAAGCAGGCAGAAAAATGTGAAACGTCTAGACTGGCCTAGCCTCCCAGCCCACATCTTTCTCCCACGCTGGATGCTTTCTGCCCTCAAACGTCGGACTTCATGCTCCTCAGCTTTGGGGCTCGGACTAGCTTCCTCGCTCCTCAGCGTGCAGATGGCCTGCTGTGGGATCCTGTGATCGTGTGAGTTAGTAATACTTAATAAACTCCCATATATACATATATATCATAGTTATATATTTATATTTATATAGAGTTATAAAACTAATATGAGATATATATATATATATATAATATCCTACTAATTCTGTCCCTGTAGAGAACCCTGACTAAAACAGTAAGTATAAGGTTTCCTACAACTTGACACACAATGTGCAATAAATGTTTGAGTTTATGATTAATAAGCAAAACTGAATATTTTAGTTATAAACACAAACGTCTATTTTAGAAACATAATATGGTTCCAGTATTTACAATTGGTGATTTAGTTGACATCAGCTTCAATTTTCTACTTGTTTTGTATAAACATATGTTTAAGTGAAATTTTAAAAGGTAAGGCCAATTTAATCTTGCCTTACTCAGAGAAAACATGACATGCTTTTCTAGGGCCCCATACGCCAACTGAAAACACAGCTGGTTTGGAGTCTACATCACAGGGAAATAGATGGTAAGAAATGTTTTCTCTTTTCAGGTGGTTTTGTAAGTTTTTTGAGGGGTGCCTGACTGTGATACGTTGGAGACTCTGGGGTTCCAAAGAAAAACAAGAGAGAGTCTCTGTGCCATCACTGAGCTGGCATCCCAGAAAAATGCTGGGCTTGGGGTTCTCACACTTTGCCAGGTTCAGTTGGCTGCCGCCTTCCTATCAGCACCCGTCAGAATCAGAGCAGCTAAAAGTTGGAGAGAGAGGGAACGTTACAATGTGAACAATTAATAAAAGCTAATTTGCTCTTCCCAGGATGGGGGTGTTAACTGAAGGATTAGATTAGCCCTGAAATAAATGAGGGAGCAGAAATAGAAACATTACCACCAGCACTCTTAGTTCCAATCTAATTAAATTAAGCCATAATGGCTTTTGGAGAAATAAACCGCCAGCTGCAGCCCGCTCCCTACTCCAGCATCTTTCCGGGGGAGAGTCACAGGAGCTCACAGGCACCAAGAGCAATACTCAGCATCATTCTTCACAATGGCAGGTCGGTGGCTCACCGCAGAGGCTTTCAAATATGTACCATGAGGTACTCCGTTTAAAGCTGTCAAACAAAATTCCCAGCCAGAGCGCAGCGCCAATGTTCTAGGCCTGTTTCTCTCAGCAGCTCTATTTTATATCCCGATGGGTAAAGAAGACAGAGGGCTCTTGAACTGTGTATTCACCAAATAGTTATCCATGCCCAAGACTCGCTTTAATTCAGGAAACGCGGCTTCCACAGTCACTGAGCGTCTGCGGGAACAGGATACGAATGACCGGGCGTGCCTGCTGCGTGATGGTCCTGACGACGCCCCATGCGACAGGGAGGTCCACAGAGAACTGTGGAAGACACAGAGAAGCCAGGGCCACACACAGGCTGTGGCGAGGAGAGGGCATCCAGGCTGGGGCACAGGGTGGCGGACAGAAAGCCGCAGAGACAGACAGGGTGAACGCTGTCCTGGGCACAGTCGGTCCTCAGACAAGCCTGGCAGGTCTGGGAAGGAGGGTTGGTGGGCCCTATCCAGGCAGCTCTGGATGCCCTGCAGGTGCACAGCAGCTGTGAAGACTAATTTGTAACTGGACAGCGGACAAGAGACACCTTACAGCCGAGGAACTGTCAATGCCGATGAGTGCAAGGGCCACGGGGCTAAGGAGCCTCCATGTTGGCCAAAGGGAGGCAAAGGGGTGGGCACCCCGGCCCCAAGCAGCCCCATCAGCAGGGGTCTGGGTGTGCACAGGCCCAGCAGGGTCAGGCCCGGAAGATTGGTGAGCAGAGACTTTGGAGCGTGACCACCAGCCCGGTGCAGGGGTGTGGCTGAGGAGTTAGGGTGTGGGCAGCAGCAGTGAGCAGGAGACCACAGACCACCTGCCTTTCCTGGAAGGAGCAGGCCATGGTGGCTTTGTCCATGGCTGCAGCCAGGCTCTGCGAGTCCTGGAGAAGGGATTTTCCTTCTAGGTGTGGGCGGTGCCTGGAAGACTGGAAATCCAGAGACTGGGATCCTCTGAGTTTAGCTACCGACCTTCCGTGGCCACTTCTGTCTTGATGTCTGTATTTTCTGCGTTTTGACTATTTTTAACCTTAATTTAGAAAACAGATGTGCAGGATCTCTGTAGTAAACGGCATCTGTGTGAGCAAAGGGAGCTCATCTGTCTTTCACAGGCCGACGTGTTGGGATCAGGAAATGCCAGCGCTCTACTTTGAAGTGGTTGATTGCATCAGTCATGAAAGAAAGTCACGAGGCAGGGACTGAACCTGGCCTTGGAGAGCGCCCAGCTCACTGACGTGGGGGCGGGGGGAGTTCCTGGAGGGACGCGCTAGCCGGGGAGGCAGCGTTATTGTGAGTGATGCTTGGTAGGACTTTGCAGGTACAGCCTCTGGATTCCCGTTTGGTGGAATTTTGGGGATTATGATTAAAAAGCATCCAGCACAGATGCCACTCAGCCCAGCTTGAAGCTGGGCCTTCTAAATGTGTTGGGTGCATTTCTGACTTCCAAAGCATGCAGTAGCATTTCTTTGATCAACAATGTTTTCAGCTGAAAGAGTTTAGGTAAGTGTATGAATAATAAATGCAAAATAAATTCCAAAAGGAAGACATTAACTTCATATAAAGGGCTCACAAGACAATGGCAGATATAGAATTTATACTGTGCTCCTAGTATCGAATGAAAATGGGCTTTTATATTTGGAGTAACTCGGTGGTGCACGTAAACTACTCCCCTACAAGTGTCATTCGCTTCCCCGGCGTCTGGAAAAAGAGCCACGGGAAGGACATTACTATAGTCACACCAAAGCCAGTAAGTAAGGCGGGCACACGTTTAAAAACACAACCATGTGATATTAGTATTTATTACGGTTTTGATAATGCAAGACTGACAGCTCCAGGCAGGCTGTGAGGCTGGATGTCTACGTGCAAGCCAGATTCCCAGTCAGGAGATTTTCCTATAGAAACAATTGCTAGAATGGCAGCAAGGTCACGAGGCTCAGCCGTGAGCCTACCCACCTCTTCACAGGCTGGAGGAGACACGCATGGGGGTGCAGTGGCAGATTTACCTCTCCACGCGTCCACAGGCACAGCCCAGAGCGTCACTCTACCTCTCTACGCGTCCACAGGCACAGCCGCAGAGCGTCACTCTACCTCTCTACGTGTCCACAGGCACAGCCGCAGAGCGTCACTCTACCTCTCTACGTGTCCACAGGCACAGCCGCAGAGCGTCACTCTACCTCTCTACGTGTCCACAGGCACAGCCGCAGAGCGTCACTCTACCTCTCTACGTGTCCACAGGCACAGCCGCAGAGCGTCACTCTACCTCTCTACGTGTCCACAGGCACAGCCGCAGAGCGTCACTCTACCTCTCTACGTGTCCACAGGCACAGCCGCAGAGCGTCACTCTACCTCTCTACGCGTCCACAGGCACAGCCGCAGAGCGTCACTCTACCTCTCTACGCGTCCACAGGCACAGCCGCAGAGCGTCACTCTACCTCTCTACGCGTCCACAGGCACAGCCGCAGAGCGTCACTCTACCTCTCTACGCGTCCACAGGCACAGCCGCAGAGCGTCACTCTACCTCTCTACGCGTCCACAGGCACAGCCGCAGAGCGTCACTCTACCTCTCTACGCGTCCACAGGCACAGCCGCAGAGCGTCACTCTACCTCTCTACGCGTCCACAGGCACAGCCGCAGAGCGTCACTCTACCTCTCTACGCGTCCACAGGCACAGCCGCAGAGCGTCACTCTACCTCTCTACGCGTCCACAGGCACAGCCGCAGAGCGTCACTCTACCTCTCTACGCGTCCACAGGCACAGCCGCAGAGCGTCACTCTACCTCTCTACGCGTCCACAGGCACAGCCGCAGAGCGTCACTCTACCTCTCTACGTGTGCACAGGCACAGCCCAGAGCGTCACTCTACCTCTCTACGTGTCCACAGGCACAGCCCAGAGCGTCACTCTACCTCTCTACGTGTGCACAGGCACAGCCGCAGAGCATAACTTTACCTCTCTATGTGTCCACGTGCACAGCAGCAGGGTATAACTTCACTTGTGAATATCTGAGTTTGAATATGCAAACTAGTAGTTATCAGATTTGACAAACTTTATACAAAGTTTCTATAATTACACAACACACTTAATGAAAGCAAAGCACTAGCAGTCGAAAAATTGGCATCCGTTAGATACTTTCAGAAAGTTTTTAAATGAATGCATGGAATAACTTTAATATGAGGTCACTTGTGAATTTACTGAAATTCGTAATTTGCTTCAGTGGTTAAGAGTACACTACGGAGAGGATTTAAGCAAATGAGTAACAATTTTAAGGAAAAGCTGAAATTTAACATAAATTTGGATGAAGCTCCAAAATGGTGAGGAGTCCCAGGAGCCTCTGACCTTGTGCTTCTCCTGAGAGGGGCTGCAGAAGCTCAAGAGGAATCAAGGGGTCCCACCAAGGCCAGTCCCTTCCCAGACCATTTGTGCAACTGCTGTGTATTTAAGGAAAATAAAACATTTAAGAGTCATCGACAGAAGCCACACAATTATATTCGCGGTTTTAACTTAAAATAAAGCTGGCTGCCAAACCAGCTCTGAAAGTGATGAGGTAAATTACAACTGCAATAAGGTTCGTGTACATAATGAAGATAATCTAAAACTTAATTGAGTAACTAAACTGGAGGTTCTGGTAACAAATAGTTATCTTTTAATGACCCCATAAATCTGTTATAATCCAATGTTATTCAGTATTTCACCTGACTTTCTCTTAGGTTCTCTTGATTTATTTTTTTCAGGAGAAACAAAAATACATTTGTAGTATTATTCTATATCATATTTCAAAATCTCATTAATAATAGTGGTTTGTTAAATAATTCAAGAAAGATTTTTTGAAAATTTATCTATAAAATTAATTTAAGCATGTAAGAAAATTATGTTTTGCATATTTCCATGTGAAGTGCTTTATAAACATCAATTAATTAAATTTTATAATAATATGCAAAGACAAAATAATCTTGTTAGGAATAAGTACACGAATTCTTAGGAAGGTTCAGTGACTTATTCAAAACTATCTTCCCAGCCACTTATGAATTTAAAAAAGGCAGCACGTGCATCTGTCTGTCTCATATACAATGAATCTAGCTACGGTGCTCAGAAAAGATTTCGCATCACTGCTGGATGCTATCTGCAATGCCCAGAAATAGCGGTCCTGGAACCCTGTACTCCAGCTGCCAGTGCAGTGAGAGGGTCGCCCTGGGGGAGGTGGACACCTGACTGACCGCTGGAGAAAAGCACCTACCCCTACCAGCTTCCCATCTGAAAACGTTGCAAAAAGCACGCAGCACATCAGAGATGCTGTGCAGATACAATGAAAGAAAACCTTTCTGGTTACAAAAAACAGCACAAACCACATGAGAAATGATATAAGCAAAAGGCTTCGGAATGACCACACAGCCCACACATGAACACACGAAAGCTTAATTCCTGTACAGGAGCCCCTGCTCCTCCAGGAAGGTTACATTCCGAGACCTTTAAGGAATGGCTGAAAGCATGGAGGTAAGGAACCCTATCTATGCTGTATACTATGTTTCTTCCTACATACATACATACCTGCAACAAAGTTTAACTTGTGAATTAGGTGCAGTAAGAGGTTAGTAACAAAAACTAATAATAAAGCAATTATTACTGTATACCAGCATCTCTACTCTTGCACCTCAGTCACCCTCATGTGACATGACTACATCCGATAAGAGTGACCTCAATACAAGCACTGCAATGCTGTAAGAGTCGATCTGATCACCGAGATGGACGCTAAGTGACTAATGGGTGGTGTGCAGCCTGGATGCATTGACAGAGGGGTGATCCGCGCACCGACAGAGGGGTGATCCGCGCACCGACAGAGGGGTGATCTGCACACGGACAGAGGGGTGATCCGCGCACGGACAGAGGGGTGATCCTCTCACCAACGGAGGGGTGATCCGCGCACCGACAGTGGGGTGATCCGCACACCGACAGAGGGGTGATTTGTACACTGGGGGGATGCAGCAGGATGGCACAGATTCATCACAGTACTCAGAAGATGTGCAATTTAAAACTTAGGAATTATTAATTTATGGAACTTTTCATTTAATGTCTTTGGACCACATCTGGCCACGGGTCACTGAAAGCTCAGGAAGCAAAACGGAATCGAAGGGAGACTGCTGTATGTCACACTTACATAAAGGGGCTGACATTTTCACTTGGGTTTTCTTTGCTCTTGGTTTTGAAAGAAGAGAAAGAAGCATTAGTGTTTGTTTTCTTGGCTGCCACTGCACTAGAAATGGCCATGAAGTTTGCGGGGAGGCCTACTACAGGAAGCAGCAAGAAAAACAGAATTAATGCTTGTAGGATGAGTAAGGAATCTAAAACTGAACCTAGCAGATGGTCAGGTAACAACATACCTCACTAGCACCTGGTGCCCTCCATAAACAGCAACATTGTACAGTAACTGACATGGCCAGGTAACAACATACCTCATTAGTACTTCCTACCCTCCATAAACAGCAACCTGGTACAATAACTGACATGGTCAGATAACAACATATCTCACTAGTGCCTCGTACCATCCATGAATAGCAACGCAGTGCAGTAACTGACATGGTCAGGTAACAACATACCTCACTAGCACCTGGTGCCCTGTGTAAACAACAATACTTTGCATTAACTGACATGGCCGGTTACTTAGTTGAGTTGCCCCAAAATGAGGTTACTTGTGCACTGTGATTAAGCAGGTGAAGTGCATATGATATTGTGAAACTTAGTCACCAAAAAGTCGTTCCAGATTTGCCTGGAACTGAAAGAGATGTCCCAGTTATCTGAAAATTTTGCTGATTAACTGATGACATTTGACAAATGAAATAATCACCATTTTAGTAATGTGGTGAAGTTAATACTCAGCACGAAGTATGGGAGAGAATGTTACTCATTGGAAAACCAGAGAAGTATTATCTTCCCCCGCTTTCCAGTGGGGATGGAACCCCCACTGACATGGAGACCCTGGAGTGGTGCCGGACACTTCCGGCGGGATCTCCGTCGAGCTTGTCTGTGAGGCCATGCCCCTGCCGCCCTCTGAGAAGCCACCGGGCTGCCTTCCCTCCTCCCCTGCATAGCCCTGCATGAAAACCTCTTGTAGGTGCCTGGTTTGCCTGCCACCAGCTGCCTCTTCCCTGGTATCACGTGGAAAAGCTTGACTCCCTGCTACGGTTTGTCCCAACCAAAACTCATTGAAATTCACAGGCTGACTTCAGAGATATCCCAGGTTTGGTTCTAGACCACTGCAATATAGCAAATGTCACAATAAAGCAAGTCTTACTAATTTTTTGGTTTCTGGGTGCATATAAAAGTTACGCTTATATTATACTGTAAAGTGTGCAAAGCATTATGTCTACAAAGCAATATACAAAGCCTAATTTAAACACACTTTATTGTTAAAATAACCTAGTGGTCATCTGAGCCTTCAGTGAGTCTTCCCTTTATAGCGGAGAGAGGACCTTGCCTGGATGTTGATGGCTGCTGACTGATGCAGATGGTGGTTGCTGAAGGTTGGAGGGGCTGTGGCAATTTCTTAAAATAAGACAACAATGAAGTTTGCCTCATCGATTTACTCTTCTTTTCATGAAAGGTTTCTCTGCAGCATGTGATGTTGTTTGATAGAACTTTCCCCAGGGTAGAACTTCTTTCAAAATTGAAGCCAATTCTCTCAAACCTTGCTGCTACGTTAGCAGCTAAGTTTATGGAATATTCTAAATGTTTTGTTGTCATTTCAGCAATGTTAATATCATCTTTACCAGGAGTAGATTCCATCTCAAGAAACCATTTTCTTTGCTTATCCATAAGAGTAACTCCTCATCTGTCCCAAGTTTATCCTGAGATTGCAGCAATTCAGTCATCTTCAGGCTTCACTTTTATTCTTGTCCTCTTGCTATTCCTATCGCATGTGCAGTGACTTCCTCCACTGAAGTCTTGAGTCCCTCAGTCATCCATGACATTTGGAATCAACTTCTTCCCAACTCCTGCTAATATTGATACTCTGACAGCCTCCGATGAGTCACAAGTGTTTCTAATGACATCTAGGCTGATGAATCTTTTCCAGAAGGTTTTCAATTTACTTGTTCATCAGAGGGTTCACTATCCATGGCAGCTATAACCTTATGAGATATATTTCTTAAACAATAAAACTCAAAAGTCAAAATTACTCCTTGACTTGTGACCTGTAGAGTGGATGTTGTGTTATCAGGCATGAAAACAACATTAATCTTGGATATCTCCACAAGAGCTCCTGAGTGACCAATTGCATTGTCAGTGAGTAGCAATATTTTGAAAGGAATCTTTTTTTCTGAGCAGTAGGTCTCAACAGTGGGTTTAAAATATTTACTAAACCATGTTGTCAACAAATGTGCTGCCATCTAGGCTTTGTGGTTTTGTTTCTAGAGCACAGGCAGAGTAGATTTAGCATCATCCTTTAGGGCCCTAGGCTTTCCGGAATGGTGAATGAACCTTGGCTTCAACTTAAAGTCTCCATATCCATTATCCCCTAATAAGAGAGTCAGCCTGTCCTTTGGTGCTTTGAAGTCAGGCAATGACGTTTGTCCAGCTCTGAAAGTCCTAGATGGCATCTTCTTCCAATAGAATGCTGTTTCATCTACACGGAAAATCTATTGTTTAGTGTCGCCTCCTTTATCAGTGTTTTTAGCTGGATCTTCTGGAGAACTTGCTGCAGCTTCTTCATCAGCACTTTCTGCTTCACTTTGCACTTTCATGTTCTGGAGACAGATTCTTTCCTTAAACTTCATGAATCCACCTCTGCTAGCTTCCAGTTTTTCTTCTGCAGCTTCCTCCCTTCTCTAAGCCTTCATAGAATTGAAGAGAGCTAGGGTCTTGTTCTGGATTAGGCTTTGGCTTAAAGGAGTATTGTGGCTGGTTTGTTGTTCAGCATGTTGATCTTGTTCAGAACTTTCTTCACAGCAGCAGTATGGCTGTTTTGCTTTCTTGTTATTCATGAGTTCACTGGAGTAGCACTCTTAATTTCCTTCAAGAGCTTTTCCTTTACATTCACAATTTGGCTGTTTGGCACAAGAAGGTTTTCACCTGTCCTGGCTTTTGACATGCGTTCCTCACAAAGCTTAACCATTTCTAGCTTTTGATTTAAAGTGAGAGACATGTGACTCTTCCTTTCACTTGAATACTTCAAGGCCATTCCAGGGTTGTTAACTGGCCTAATTTCAATATTGTTGTGCCTCGTGGAATGAGGAGGCCCAAGGAGAAGAAGAGAGATGGGGAAATGACTGGTCAGTGGAGCAATCAGAACACACATAGCAGTGACTGATTAAGTTTGTCATGTTATATAAGCAAGATTGGTGGTGCCTGAAACCAATTACAACAGTAACAACAAAAACTGATCACAGATCACAGTGACAGATACAGTAATAAGGAAAACATTGGAAATACTGCAAGAATTCCCACAATGTGACAGAGACATGGAGACATAACAGAGCACATGCTCCTGGAAAAATGGCAGTGATAGATTTGCTTACTGCAGGGTTGCCTTAAATCTTCAATTAAAAATAAATAATAAAAAGAGTATCTGCAGAGCTTAACAAAGCAAAGCACAATAAACCAAGTGGAGTTTGTAGTTGCCAAGGTAAGGATGTTGGGAGGTGAGCCTTTCACAGGTAAGGACTAATGCAGGTCGTTTGGGTCATGATGGCTCCACCCTGGTGGGTGGTTTGATGCCATTCTCCAGGTAGTGAGAGAGTTCTCCCTCTCAGGAGACTGGACGAGTTTTTTCAGGAGTGAATTAGTTTTTACAAGGATAGGCTGTCGTAAAGCCAGGACACACTTCCGATTTGGCCCCTCTGCACATGTCGGCTTCCTCTTTGATCTACTGCATGTGAAGACTCAGCAGAAAAGCCCTGGCCAGAAGCCAGTGCCTTGCCCTTGAACTTCCCAGCCTGCAGAACTATGAGCAAAATAAGCCCTTTTTCCTTTATAAATTACCTAGCCTCAGCTATTCTGTTACAGCAACACTAAATAAACTAAGACTCTCCCACTGAGCCTTTGTGCAGGGGTCCACCAGCCAGGCGGATCCCCCTTCCATCTACCTTGGCACACACACCAGTGACAAATGTGAATGTGCAATGGTCATGCTCCTAGATCAAAATCCAGGCAGAATCATCCTGGTCGAGGGCAGAATGGTGAGTTCTCAGAACAAAATCCAGGCAGAATCATCCTGATCGAGGGCAGAATGGTGAGTTCTTAGAAGAAAATCCAGGTAGAATCATCCTGATCGAGGGCAGAATGGTGAGTTCTTAGATGTGACACCAAAAACATAATCCATAAAAGAAAAACTCAATGAAGTAGACCTCATTAAAATGAAACTATTGCTCTGGAAATTAGACAGAATGTACTCTTGTTGCTTTGGGAGTCTTCCACATCATTGCCTGTGCCAGTAGCTCATTCTTTCTGTTGATGAATTCCACTCCTTTATATAGATACACACATGTTTTTGATTGATTCCTATGTCAGTGACCATTTGGGTTGTTTTTAATTATTGGTGTTTACAAATGAAGTTGTTATGAGCAGTTTTGCGTACACCAGGGTAACGAGAAACTTTCTGGATCTTATGGTGAGTTTGTCTTTACATTTAAGACACTGTCAAGTTGGGTGTGCCATTTTCCACAGCCACCAACAGTGAATGAGACTTACAGTTCCTTCCCTTCTCCACCAACACTTGGCATCATCACTCTTTTAAAATTTACTCATTCTAGTATGTGTGCTGTGAGATTTCACTGTTTTAATTTGCACTTCCCTACATGCTAATGATTTTGAGCATATTTTAACATACCTATTTGCCATCTAGAAATCTTTTTTGAAGTGTTTATTCAAGCCTTTTCCCAAATTTCTTATTTTTTTTCTTGTCATTGAGCTTTGAGATCCTTTTATACATTATAGATAGAAGTCCTTTATCAGTTACATGCCTTGCAAATATTTTCTCCCAGTTTTCATATCTTCTCTTCATTATCTTAGCAGTGTTTTTCAAATAATAGATGCTTTTAATTTCAAGTCTAAATTATCAATTTTCTTTCATGACTTGTGCTTCTGGTTTTGTCTCTGAGAAATAGTTGCATAACTGGAGGACACAAAGACTTTGTTTACTCTTCTAAAAGTTTCATAGTTTTGCACTTAGTTCTATATTCATTGAGTTTATACTTTATATGTGATATTTATGTATATAATAAATCAAAGTTTTTTTTTTTTTTTTTTTTTAATATGGGCATCCAATTATTCCAGCACAATTTGCTCAGAAGGCTTTCCCTTCTCCACTGAGTTACCTTTGCACGTCTGCCATACACAGCAGCTGTTTTTGGCTGTGCTTGTCTTGATGGTACGGTAGCGGTGGTAAAGGCATTAATGAATCATGGAGCCACCTTGACTTGCTTAAAATTCTGTTGCACATCACACCAAGCAGCAACTAATGCCAGGATATTAACCTGTGTGTGAACAAGAACAGTCTCTGGAGAATCTTTATACACAAAAAGGAGAAATTATGAGAAAAATTTCCAAAACTTGGAAACAGGCAGAGGAGAAGATTGGTGTTCAGTGAGAGCAGCTCAGACCCTGAGTTTCTGTGGACTGGGTAAGTTTCAGCTCAACAGAGGCAAACATCAACTGGTAGTTAATGCTTGTAGTTTCTATCTGGTGGCATAAACTCAGAGACGCCAGTTTATGAGCCTGTTGGATTTTAAGGAGTGAGTTTTCTATCTAAGCCAGTGATCATACCCTAATAGACCTTTATTCAGTTGCACATGGACAGTGAGTTTCTCATATGCTCTTTGGACTGCTTAAACGCCCCACTGGTTTCTTCATTAATAAAGAAGCAAACTAAAAACTTTGAGCACGTGTTCATTTTGCATTTTCCTGAGAGCTATGATGGCATCTTTTAAAGTTCTTTTTAAAGTCTAGAGTCGTAGCTATTCCAGGTTAAGAAACTGGTGAAACCAGCAGCTAGAAGGCACGTTCATTGGTCTGTTCTGAGGGTGTTCTGCGGACGGCAGGTGGGATTGCTGCGTGTTGCTGCTTAATCTGGTCAAATTGAGTTCAGCGCGTGTCCTGGCTAAATAACTAGCTCCATTATCCCAGCTTTAGTGGCTACATTTCTGAACCTCAGTTTACCTAAAAATTATGACTAAAATATCAAAATTCCCTACAGTACCATGCAGCATGCATTGATGGCACATAAAAAAGAAAAGAAAGAAAAAAATGGAAAACTTAGAACGAAAATACTTATGTCCAAGACCCATCACCACACTTTGGGGCTGCGTGGCCCAGGGCACAGGACCAGAGCCCTGGCATATTCCTGTGGACCTCAGGCCAGGGCTGCAGGACTCGAGTTCCGGTGTCTTCCTGTGGACCTCAGGCCAGGGCTGCAGGACTCGAGTTCCGGTGTCTTCCTGTGGACCTCAGGTCAGGGCTGCAGGACTTGAAGCTTGGCGTCTTCCTGTGGACCTCAGGCCCAGCCCGCAGGACCCAAGCCCCAGCTTGGGTAACAGGGATGCTGCTCAGGAACCACGCTCCTGCCACCCCGACATTGTGAACATGTGCAAAGATGGTTTGCTAACTGTAGCAGAACACACTCATATGTGTTACTACCATGTAAGAGAAGACATTTTGTGAAGTTAAAATGCTTAAACATGAAGGTTGCACCCTTGATGTAATATCTGGTATGATAACAGTTTACAACCTTGTAAGTTTCCTCAGCCCATTCAGAATATCCACCACAGACCACGACGTTTATATCTTTCTTTCTTTCCTTTGTACTCTTTCTTCATTACAATGGATAAGGCTTAGAAAGTACCTGAAATAATTAATTTGCATCTTTGAAAAATTCGGGCAACAGAAAAGACCTGGGTTAAAGAGACCCCATCTCAATCCCAACACCAACATTCCCAAGTATCCATACAGATCCGCTGTCCCAGGCCCGATAAGCAGGTGGACGTGGGAAAGGAAAGACAGCTACAGGGGAGGGCAGTGTAGTAGAAATCTCATCACCCAGACTGATCCCGAAGACTCAGGCAAGGATGCGACACCTGGGAACCATGGCAGGCCTCAGACACAAAATCCCAGCCGCTGCCTGGTTAAACCACTGTGGGACCCTCCTGTGTGTGCCTGACATTTTATGACAATGCCAAGAGGCACTGAGAGAGCATCCTTCCCAATGGTTTTGTTTCTTGTCAGGAAATCATTGCTCATAATAAAGTCACAGAAGCAGGGCAACTTCCAAGACTGGTGTAGGTCACCTGCCTAATGAAGGTCTTCCTTATTTTATCACTATTAAATTATAGGGCTGGTGGGGACAGCAGAGTTTAAGGCAGGTGGTGCAGTAAATGGAAGACCAAAGGGCAGTTAGGAAGGCAGATGGTGAGGAAACGCAGGCTCCCGTCCCGGCACTGCGTCCAAGCGGCTGTGTGGTCTTGGGAAGTCCCCTTCGCCTCTGGGTTTCAGGGTGGATGAACCAGGCTCCTGGTTTCCATGTTTGCCATCAGTCCATGGAGAAGCAGGAGGGAGCCCATCCACCCAGACAATGGGGAATAAAGCCACACACAGGCCAAGGCCCTGCGGCTGGTGCTGTGCACGTGTCTGGTGGAGATGACCCCATGCACACGTGCTGACAGGTTCGTTATTAAGAGTCTCTCTGTGGTGCTCATGTTGCAGAAACAAGTGAAACATGGAGATTGTGTGAAGAAACCAATACCTGAAGCGGGAAGACGGACACAAAGCTGGGTGTGCTCAGAGGAGCGGGTTTCGTGCAGGGCAGGTGGTCCTGGGCCAGCAGGAGCCAGCCGGGCACCGGGCACAGGGAGGGCATGCAGGGCGGGTGGTCCTGGGCCAGCAGAAGCCAGCCGGGCACCGGGCACAGGGAAGGGTCAGCGGTATGGACGGCCGGACTGAGGCCAGCAGTGCACACAGGGGAGCCAGGGGTGGCGAGGCTGGGAGGGGACCCACTGCTGGACCCAGTGCCCATCCCACTGGTTTATCAGAAGCAACACTTTTTAATACACACTGAGTGTGTGCTGTGTTTAATTTTCCTTCACACTTGGAAGCCCGTGATTTCTATTCCTCAGGTTGAATTCTGAAATGCTTCATCTAAGGAAAGCACTGATTCCATGAATAAAGATGGTAAACGTTCCCACCAAATTCAGCTTTCTCCTTTGCGAGACAGTTTCATGAGATCACGTTTCTGAAGTTTCCCTAGGTCTGTGTGTGCTATACAGATGCGCACTGTCACCAGCACTGCGCAGCGGCTCTCCTGTTAGCAGGGCTGGTCAGGCATGGTGCTCCGTGGATTTTCCTCCGCAGAGTCCTGACCAGCACGCCCCTGCCTGTCCGCCTCGGGGGACGGGACCTCACGGCTGCACACCAGGCCGTCCTCCTTCCACACAGCTCCTGTGGTTGGAGCTTCTCTCTAATGGATCCGTCTTTCCCTCCTGCTCCATTTCTGGACTTAGGTTTGCTCTCTGGTCTCTGGAGTGACACAGAGGTGCCTCTGGCAAGGAAGGAACAGATTAAGGCAGGAGCTGCTGCCCTGGAACCCCCCTCCTTTCTCTCATACTGACACGGGGTGTGTCTTCTGATTCCTGGGCTGAGATAACCTGAGGCTTGAGAACAGCCTGGCTTCAAGACAGACTTAAACTAAATCTTTACAAATGTGCCTATTTTCCTGATGGGGACATTTCTATCCAAGAGGAGCTCTGGTACCATTAACAAAGAAAAACAGGGTGTTTGAGGGAAGCAGAGACCGGGGTCAGTCTCTCACTTGTCCGTCAGACGGCCCCTGCATGTCACCCTGTGCGGATTGTCCCCCAGACAGCCCCTGCATGTCACCCCGTGTGGAGTGTCCATCAGACGGCCCCTGCATGTCACCCCGTGTGGAGTGTCCGTCAGACAGCCCCTGCATGTCACCCCGTGTGGACTGTCCCCCAGACGGCCCCTGCATGTCACCCCGTGTGGACTGTCCGTCAGATGGTCCCTGCATGTCACCCCGTGCGGACTGTCCATCAGACGGCCCCTGCATGTCACCCCGTACAGACTGTCCCCCAGACGGCCCCTGCATGTCACCCCATGTGGACTGTCCATCAGACGGCCCCTGCAGGTCACCCTGTACAGATTGTCAGACAGCCCCTGCATGTCACTCGGTGTGGAAGCAGGGCCAGTCTGTGTAAAGGAAAAATGCCCAACACATCTCCCTGACGCAGTGTGGGGAAAACCTTTACACAATTCTCACGTGGGGGTGGGCCCAGGATGAAGGATCCACACGCAGTGCTGAGGTCCGGCGGATCTCTTCCACACATGCTACTGTGCTGGGGGGAGGAAGGTGAACCTTCACAGACAACGGTTGCCCTCCCTGTACATGATGCTGGCTACAGAGATTTATCCTATTTCTATTTTATGTGGGACCAGTGAAAATGGCCCTATAGGCACTTTGCCATCGGGATGGTGATGCCTCTGAGCATACTATAAACCAACCCTAATCCACAGTAACAATCAGGAGACATGACGGAGGTGGGTGGAAGTGGACCGGTGCTTGGTTTCTTTCCTAGTTAATTCCCTTTGAATCCAGTTATGTCATCAAATCGGCACTTAAAAGCATGAGAGGGCCTTCCTGATGAGACATGAGACAATGGTTTAAAAAGACGGACTGCCTTGCTGAGCCTCCAGCCTCATTCTCAGCCTCATTTCTTCCCACTTAGGGCTAAAGTCTCAATAGTCTAGTAGGTCCTAGTTTACCTCTGGACACTCAGCAATCAAAAAGAAACACGTACTAGGCCTGAGTCCTTTCTTATCCTCTCAGAAAATAAGGCATGGAGGAAAACTTATCTAGTCATGAGAAGGTTCTGAGACTGTGATGTTTTGTCCAGCCATGAGTCCTTGGGAGGGTTCTACACTGCTTTAAAGCAGGGCTCCCAACCCCGGCTACACACCGGCATCCACATCCTGACCCAGCCGCATGCCTGGGAGTGGGTTCCCCTGATTCAAACGTGCAGCCAGGCATGATCACCACTGTCAGACCAGCCTTTCCTGTCCAAGTCTCTGCTGAGTGCTGGTCCATGTCCAACAGGGTCACTGAGCAGTGTATCTATGCATTTTCTTAATGAAACACTGAAGGAACAAGAGAAACACCTGGGAGCTCTGTCGAAATTGAAACATAAAACTCTATTTTAGCCATTGGATCCATGATGACACGTTCTACTAGTTTATGGGAATACAGCAAATCTCCATTTATTCAGGTCATCTTCTGCATCCTTCTGGCACTTTCCTATTGATTACTTTTTGTTCACGTACCGCAGGAGACACTGTTGTCCACCAGTTCTGCACCTGCTGCCTGGGGTGTCCTTTCTACACCTCTTCCCTGGGGTGTCCTTTCTACACCTGCTGCCTGGGGTGTCCTTTCTACACTCGCTCCCTGGGGTGTCCTTTCTACACCTCTTCTCTGGGATGTCCTTTCTACTAGAATACTTTCTTTTTTTTTTTTTTTTTTTTTTTTTTTTTTTTTTTTTTTTTACCAGTACCAGTCTATGGCCTGTTAGGAACCGGGCCTCACAGCAGCAGGTGTGTTAGTGAGCATTACCACCTGACCTCTGCCTCCTGTCAGATGAGCAGAAGTATTAGATTCTCCTAGGAGCAGGAACCCTATTGTGAACTGCACTTGTGAGGGATCTGGGTTGCACACTCCTTATGAGAACCTAATGCCTGAGGATCTCTCACTGTCTCCCATCCCCCTAGATGGGACCGTCTAGTTGCAGGAAAACAAACTCAGGGACCTCACTGATTCTGTTTGGTGGGTTGTATAATTATTTCATTATAGATTGCAATGTAATAATAATAGAAATAAAGTGCACAATAAATGTAACATGCTTGAATCATCCCCAAACCATCCCCCTGACCCTGTCGGTGGAAAAACTGTCGTCCACAAAATCCAGTCCCTGGTACCATAAAGGCTGGGACTGTTGCTGTAGGGGATGCTGACTTCATTTCCAGTCCCCAGAGTGGGTGCTGCTTTGCAGAAGCCAATCAGCCAATGGCGTTCCCTTGATGAGGAGCCAATCAGCCAATGGCGTTCCCTTGACGAGGAGCCAATCAGCCAAAGGCGTTCCCTTGATGAGAAACAAATCGGCCAATGGTGTTCCCTTGATGAGGAGCCAATCAGCCAATAGCATTTCCTTGACAGGAAACGAATCAGCCAATGGCGTTCCCTTGACGAGGAGCCAATCAGCCAATGGCGTTCCCTTGACGAGTACTTTGGTCTGATGGGCTCATGACCTAGGCTGGCATAGCCAGGGTGATGGTGACATCCTCAGTGGGTTATGCAGGCCATTTTCTGCCTCCCCTGAACACCGACATGAACGCTTGTTGCTTCCGTAGGCATCTTATGACTGGAAGGGGAGCCACGCCAAGGTACAATCTAGACCTCAAAGCTCAGCAAGGTGGAGTATGGAAACCCTGTTATGCAAAATAATAGCAACATTCGGTATTGTTTACGGTTGGGTGAGTCAAGAACTTTCTCTTACTTGTAGCCAAAGGCATCCTATCTGATAGATATTTTACACTTTGTGTTTTTGTGTTGCTATTAGGAAAGATATACATTTTTTATTTTAAATTCTAACAGGACATTGCTGGTATAAACACAAATTTAGATAAATCGACATAAAATGTACAAAAGTCTTGTAAACTGCAGAACAACATGCATATGCGATGACTTTTGAATAAAAAGGAAAAAAATACTTGAATATGTGTGAAAACAGTTTGAAGATTATATAACATAATACTGGCATTTGTACCTCAGCTTGGGAGGCAGGGATGGGGAGGTTGGAACATGGAAGGGCTGTTATTCTCTTACACATGTGTGTGACACTGAATTCTGGAAAACTTGGAACCATATTTTTAATGTAGATATTATGTAAGAGAGTAACCATGTTGTTAAGGTGGTCAAGGACATGCACCAAGCTACTACCCTGATGATGGAGAACTTTTCTGTAAAATGTACTGACCTCACATAGGCACATTCAGAAACGACTGTGAAGAAATGTCATGAGTTTAGATCCAGAGCTTGTGAAGGGTGCGGGGCTTTCCTTTCAGAAATCCTTTTAGGGAAGGAATGAACACGCTGACCAATGCGGGAAAAGTGATACAATTAGTAAAGAAAAATCAATGCGATCAACACTATACATATGTAATTCTTCTGGAGACTTAAAATTGTGAGCTGGGTTGGAATACAATCAAAGTCAGGAAATAGTAGAAAAAACTAGCAAAACAAGCGAAACAGAGATAGAAGGTGGAGAAAAGAAATCCATCAGTGCTATTGAATCAAGAAGAACACATTTACAGAGTCTGAAATATGCCAGGGACTGTTCTAGGCATCTTCACACTATTTCATCTCTGTCACATGCGAGGCTGAATGTTTCAGCAGGAAGAACGCGACTCTCAAGACAGCAGTTCTTAAACTCTTGCATAGATTCTGCCATTGTGGTTTAGTCTCTAGGTGACTGAAAAAGTCACATAGCCCTTCTGAACTTTCATTTACCATTTGTAAAATAAAAGGGAAAAGAAAAGAACTGCATCTTAGACAAATTAAAAAAGTTAAATGCACACAATGCATCCAGCCTAGTATAGAGTATTAGGCATTTGACTTAATTCATTCACAGATATTACTAAATGTAATATAATTTTATAAGTACTCCACAATGAGTTATAATACTTAATTTACAGTTTATGTAATGGAGTTTTGGAGAACTATTTTCTCTAATTCATGAAGAGTAAGCGGGTCCATCTGACTAATTTCGAAATGCTTTGTCCTTCCTCTGCAGGACACCATGGGCAGATCTGATAGGAGTCAGGTCACTATGTGGGGTGGAGCCCAAGAAATGCCTGCAGGGGGAATTCCTAACACAGGGGTCCTGAGTGAGGGGTAAACTGGGAATCCAATGCCCTCAGAGGTCCTGCATGACCTTGCCACCCTGCACAAGGAAGCATCCCCTCCAGGCTTCTTGGGGGCATCCACTTTGCTGAGCTGTGAAGATCCAGCAAGTCAGTCATGGGCAGCATGACACAGTCCCAGCAGTTCTTCCCAACAGTGGCCATCACAGCCCTGACAGCCCCCCCTCTACCCAGTCCTGCAGAAACGTGGATGGATGCCCATGCCCACTTACAGTCTCTGCAGGTGTGCCCGCTTGTTACTACCCCCATGGCCTCCATCCCCCACGAAAAGTCTTCATTATCTCAATCCTGGATTATTGAAAACGTTTCCTCTAAAATCCACCTGGGCACACTGCTGCCTGCTGAATCCTAGCCCGAATCTGAGATCTTTCACTCTGGCAAATCGAGCATTAGCCTAATTTTTCAATGCTCCCCATTGGGAATGCCTTCTCTTCTCCACCTGTGCAAGATACCAATGATTTTTAAAAGACACTAACCACTTCCTCTAGGAAAGATGTCCTGACTATTAAAGTCCAACCCCAGCTCTGACCCCACTCCCACCCTACCCCACACCTTTTTTTTTGAGACAGGGTCTCACTCCGTGGCCCAGGCTGGAGTGCAGTGGTGCCATCATAGCTCACTGCAGCCTCGAACTCTTGGACTCAAGAGATCCTCCCCACTCAGCCTCCTGAGCAGCTGGAACTACAAGCATGAGCTACCATGCCTGGCTAATATTTTATTATTCTTTTTTGGAGAGACAGGGCTTCTAGGTTTCTTGGGCTTGGTTGCCCAGACTGGTCTCTAATTCTGAGGCTCAAGGGATCCTCTTGCCTTAGCCTCCTGAAGGGCTAGGATTACAGGCATGAACCACTGTGCCCAGCCTTCACCCCCTTTAGTGGAATAAGGACAGTACTGAACATAAGGAAGGACTATTCACAAAGAAGTTCTATTTTTTAGGAATCCTAAGTAAACTTTCACCTTCTAGAATGCTTCAGACATTCATTTCACGACATCTAGGTACTAGATGAGATTACTAACCTTTCACCCTTCCTCCAACGCTGTAATTCTATGATTGCTCTTATTTAGGATATCTTCTCCCGTAACCTGTCACCTTCCCATAGATGAGTCTGAATGGCCACCGTGACTCTGCTCAGCCAGGCACAGGCCCTGGGGCACTAGAGGGCATGGGGCAGTCCCTGCACACACATGCGAATGGAGAATTCTCTCTACTTCTCTGGTATTTATGTTGAAAGCAAAATGATTACTGCTGTCATCTAAAGAAAACAAGCAGAAAGCTCACCTTGTCCCAGAAATGCTCTTTCACTTTGCCTTTTAATGACTTGAACCTTCAGTACTGATGGTTTCTAAGTGGTTAAATGCCACTATACATTTGAGCAAGTCCCTGAGATGAGGGATCCTATGTTGAGTAATTTTCTATCCAGTATACAATGTTCTATAATGGTTAATGAATTGGATGCTTCAAATATAAAGGTTATTTTAAGCATCAGGAATCAACCATAATTCCAATTTAGGATGCCCAATTTGAGGGGAAAATCACAGTGGCCTGGTATAAATGAGAATAAATGTTGGTATCGGTTTCTATGAACATCTGGGTGTGACTTCATTCTGTGAACGAACAGATCTCAGTGTGCATTAGTACAGGGATGCTTTGTGCTCTGTGATGGCATGCCAAGGAGCCTTGATACATTTTGACACGCTGAATGAAAGATAAATAACACAGAATATTTTCACATTCAAAGTATATATATATATGTGTATATTTAAACGAAGTAGCCATCTTTAGTTACTAAGTTCACACTCAGCATTCTCCGCACTCAGCCAGGCGGGAGCCCTGGACTTTGGAGTGAAGTCAGATCTTCTCTGTGATGCACTGCCTCATTTATCTCCTGTTCCTGTCACTCTTCATTCCTGCAGCGTGCATCCTCCCTGAAGGCTCACCCCACTATTTAGGATAATGAGGATCATAATGCATTCTTCCTTATCCCTTCACATGATATACATTCAAATTTGTGATTGATGTATTTGCTGTTGTCAGGAAGAGAAAAGCAATTCAGACATACAAGCTATTTTATATGCACCTTTGGACCATTAAGTTTGAGAGGAAGAACCATTAAAGTGCCTTAAAATATTACAAACATCCAAGTAACTGCACGACATATTATACTCATTTGTAAGGTAGGTGTTCCGTCTCCTGGAGCACAGGCTAAAGTGTCATCACTCATCAGGAATTTGAGCACCATGTCAGTGTAGTCCCTGCCTGGAAAGGAATACACCACTTTCCTCACATTCAATGTAGAGACACAGACACAAAATCCTCTCCTCCCCTTCCCTTTCACCTTCCACTACCAGTCATGTTATCCACGGAGCGCACGACTCCGTGTGAACGATCATTTCCACACAGTGGCTCAGGTGAAAAATTCCCACCTTCTGAAGATTCCTCTTTTCCCCCAGTAAATTACTACGTATACTGCAATGCTATGTCTCAGACACCCGAGCAGGTGTAGGTGAGAAGAGTGTGAGTTGCTCACTTACCCCAGTTCTCTGAACTTCCATGAACGTGGCTCTTTGGAAGGACTTTTCCCACACGGCCAGCTCGCTGCCAAGCTCCACGTTGAAAACATGGCTCTTCCCATGGCTGGCCACGACGCTGAAGCAATAGGGCCTCTGGTCCTCAAAGTCAAAATCTTGAAGACCCAGATACAAGTTTGCTTGCAACCAGCAGTCCTCTGTGAGCCAGAACTGAAAAACAGAGCATGGATTGGAAACGTGCAGCACTAGAAGGCCATTCCGGGGCTGAGGGCCCTGGCGAGGGGAGAAGGCAGCGTCTGCGTGATCTGGGAAACGGTCTCCTGGGTGCAGACATGGAGGCAAATTTGGAGCAATGAGCCTCTCATGCACAGCTGGTCCACAGACAAATATCTGTAAATAAATTATGTCAAATGCCTGATTCTCTGTAAGTGCCTTTCCCTTAAAATACTGGTCACCACATACTTCCCTGTTTTACTATGAAGAGAAGGATGAGGCTGGGTGTGGCGGCTCACGCCTGTAATCCCAGCACTTTGGGAGACTGAGGTGGGTGGATTGCTTGAGCCCAGGAGTCTGAGACCAGCCTGGGCAACATGGCAAGACCTTGTCTTTACAAAAATAAACAAATAAATAAAATACAACAAATTAGCCAGGTGTGGCAGCACACGCTTGTAGTTCTAGCTATTTGGGAGACTGAGGCAGTAGGACTGCTTGAGCCCAGAAGCCTGAGGTTACAGAAAGCCAAGATCACACCACTGCACTCCAGCCTGGGTGACAGAGGGAAACCCTGTCTCAAAAAAAAAAAAAGAAAAAAAGATAAAGATGAAAGTCTTGAGACATTGATGCTTGTGT
The DNA here is from genome assembly GCF_001698545.2 of Rhinopithecus bieti. NCBI lineage: Eukaryota > Metazoa > Chordata > Mammalia > Primates > Cercopithecidae > Rhinopithecus > Rhinopithecus bieti. Next base: position 1,236,679 of record NW_016821253.1, on the reverse strand, counting down.
TCATCATAAAACCAAAAAACACTGGAACCACCACCACTCTAACTAAGCGTGTCCCCTGCGCCTCCGAGTCTCTGCAGAATTACTGGCTGCTCCTCTCCCCGCGGGTTCACTGTCCTGAGATTAAGGACGAGTGCCCAGAACGTCTCTGAAGCAGGACCAGGCACCCGACCACCCAGGAGCTCATTCCGCAACCCAAAGGCCTGACAAAGGGAATTGTTGTTCCATTTCTGGTCAATCATTTAACCCGGAGATGTGAGTTACTTACAGCACGTCTATTAATCACAGGTTTTACTTTGTGACCACCAAGGCGACTCCAATGCTGCCAGCCTGTGCTGCACAGAGCAGCCTGGGGTGCTCCCCACTTCTTTCCCCCATCTGCAAGGTTGCACCCCACTTCGAGATTCATTTTCTCAAGGGCAGGAGAGAAAGACTGGGGGTCCCAGTTGTCACAGTTACTAGGTCAACAGCATGGAGGTGCGTGGTGAATGCACACTCAATACCTGGCTGGCATCTCTCTGTCTCTGTCTCTCTCTTTCTGTCTCCATTTCTCTCTATGTCTGTATCTCTCTTTGTGTCTCTCTCTTTCTCCATTTCTGTCTTTCTGTTATCTCTATTTTATATCTGTTTCTCTGTCTCTCTCTATCCCTCTCTCTGTCTCTGTCTGTCTGTCTCTGGACCCATCTCAGTTCTCAGCTCACCCATTCATTTACTGGCCTTCAGATCCACCCTGAAGAACCCCCACCAGACACCTTCCTGGGACGCTGCACCCCAACATCAATTTTGCTGCACCAGTCTCTCCCCAGTGAAGGGAACAAGCGGAGACACCTGGGCTGGGGTTTCCAAAGTCCTGAACGAAAATGTGGTGTTTACCCACAGCCCTGCATATGGCAGCAGAAAGGAAGGGGAGCTGCCCACCTGCTGGGTCTTCCCATCATGATTCTGAGATATCTCCATTCACTTGTGTGATATCTCCATTCACTTGTGTGATATCTCCATTCACCAGCTAAGCTGGACACTCCCCACTCACACTTATGCTCAAGGTCCACTCCCAAAATCCACATGAACTCAGCAGTTGGCCAAATAGTTTTACTTCAAATATGCTGACACATGCACTCTAGGCACAGGTTTGAGGTAAAAGCTACGACTGGTGTGTCTCAGGTGGGCCTCCTGGCCTCTCCGGGGGGATGCCCTGGCTCTCCCGGCCCCTCAGATAGCTCTGCAGGATGATCCTCTGGTCATGGAGAGCATTGCACATTTAACCCTGTGTATCATCCAGACACCAAATGCCTTGTGGTACATTCATGTGAGAACATGTGTGCATGCATGTGTGCACGAGAATGTGTGTGTGTGCGCGCACATGAACATGTGTACGTGTGGAAATGTATGTGCACATGAATGTGTGTGTACGTGAATGGGTGTGGTATGGATATGTTGCTAACCCTAAATGAGCCTTGAGTACAGAAACTGCACTTTAATTCTGGGGCCCTCTGGATCCTCTCCTTCAGCTGGGATACCTGGAACCTCTAGGGTTACACGTCACAAACCAAGAACACCATGTTCATCATTGACCTTATGGTGTAGAACGTATCTCTTTATCCACTGAACTTAAATGTCAAAAAATTGATAAAGAAAAACTTTTGGAAGATATTTATGTGGGAATGCACATTCCCCACTGAATGGCTCATGACAGTTGGGCCTTGAACAATCCAGGAGTTAGAGGTGCCAACTCTCACGCAGTTGAAGATTCACACATAATTTTTGACTCGTCTAAAACTTAGCTACTAGTAGTCTATTGTTGATCAGGAGCTTTACTAGTAACATGAACAGTCAATTAACACATATTCTGCATGTTATACGTATAATATACTACATTCTTAGAATAAAATAAGTGAAGCCAGGCACAGAGGCTTACACCTGTAATCACAACTGATTGGGAGGCTGAGTCGGGGGCATCACGGGAGCCCAGGAATTTGAGACCAGCCTGGATGACATAGCAAGCTCCTATCTCTAAATAAATAAATGAATTAAGCAAGTAAGCTAGAGAATAGAGGATGTTATTGAGAAAATCACAGGGAAGAGAAGATATACTTAGAGCACTGCACTGTATTTATTGACACCATAAGTTTACACCATCTGCTTATAAGAGAAATGGTCTGAAATGGTGGCAACCACAGCTGCAGACCTCGATCTGTGGTGCACAGCAAAAATCTGGTAATGCTGTGACCCTCCTGCTTCTTGGAGGCACTTGCATCACCCCTCGTGGCACTTTTGTGGGTCCTGGGGTGTTATTCAAGGTTTACGTTACTGGACTCAACACGAAGGAGGGAAGGTACACAAGAACCCCGAGAGATCACTCGTTACCATGCTCTGCAATTTACTGGAGAGACAAATTGCTTCCACAGGGATGATTAAGACATTTTACTCAGAAACCCAACACTTGAGCTCACTGCAACAGCAGCAGGAGGTGGCTACAAAAATTATCATCACGGTACACTATGTGCTACCATGGGCAGGAAAGATTTAACACTGCGTCTTTACCTTTGTCTACGTTCCTCTCCACTGCAGATGGTGCCAAATAGATCGCTTTATATTTTACAGGCGTAAATGATGAAACAGACCAGTATCTACATATATTGTATGAATTCATGACATCTCTAACTTTTTCTTAATGTTTTGATATTTCTAAGCTACATAGTTTGTCTTAAGAGGTTTTTAAAATTGTTAAATTGTTTTCAAAAAAGTTTCCAACACACTTATAGAAAACAACTGGCATCTAAGTGAGCCCACGCAGTTGAAGCTCATGTTGTTCAAAGGTCACCTGTGTTTCTTCCTATCACTTGCTGTATTTGGGCAGCTGTGGTTCACAATAGAACACCAGGTTTTGGAGTCAGATAAGATTTGAGGCCTTTCTTTGCCCAGTATTAGCTGTTTGACCTTGAGCGATTCACTCTCTCAGAGCCTCCACTTTTGAGCTGTGAAATGGAATCACGATAAAAATGTCGTCATAACTTCACAGGACAGAGCGGCCAGCATGCAGGCTCACATCCCGGATTCATATGAGTTCACTGCCTGTTTTCATAAAGAAACACGTCCTAAGGCAATGCCAAGCCAGGCCATACATGTCGACTTGATGTCTGCTTTGCAGCTACCTGGCCTCCTGGCAGGGTCAGCTCGGGCAATATCCAGAACAGCATTTCCAGCCACCCCCACGACTGAAGAAAGCCTACCCCCCACCTAGGACTGCATGACATCATCTTATTATGTTCCCTTTCCTGAAGAAACAAAAAGCATTGTATTTTTAAATTACATATTTTTTTCTATTTATATTTATTATGAAACAATTATAGCAACAATAAAGGGAATTTGAAAGATAAATTTATTACTGTGTTTTCTCATCTGATTTTTAAAAATATGTCAATAATTACTAATATGCCCTTAATAATAGGACAATAATTATTAATATTCTCTTTCATGCAATGTGAATTTGTATATATATTTATAATATAATTACTTAAAATATGTTATAAGATTGTAAAATATTTGTCAATAGTCTTTTGATTATTCTTCAAATATCATTAATTTAAGGAATATCCTTAAACATTCTCATGCATACAGCTCTTTGATTCCTCTGAACTCAGTATGGTAATGGACTCTTCTTTAGATTCGATTCTGAGGAGTAAGACTGCGTGATCAAGCAAGGGATTGCTTTTCCACTGTTCAGCCTCACAAAGAATGTGTCGTAAGTTCTACGTGAGGAAAATTAATGACTCATATGTAGCTCATTTCCCCAGATAGTTCCTATAGCTCCTTTAAAAACCATCACTCAGCCCTTGTGGATTGCAGTGTGTTGATATGACTGGAAACCCTGAGCACTGAAGTCCAAGGTCCGCGGCTTGCTGTCAACAGTCAGTCAGCGACTGGCCAGGCCATCGGGTTTCCTCGCCCGGACTGAGCCTTTGGGTTTCCTTGTCTGGACTGAGCCTCCGGGTTACCTCGTCTGGACTGAGCCTCCGGGTTTCCTCGTCTGGACTGAGCCTCCGGGTTTCCTCGTCTGGACTGAGCCTCCGGGTTTCCTCGTCTGGACTGAGCCTCCGGGTTTCCCCGTCTGGACTGAGCCTCCGGGTTTCCTCGTCTGGACTGAACCTTTGGGTTTCCTCGTCTGGACTGAGCCTCCGGGTTTCCTCGTCTGGACTGAGCCTTGGCCAGGCTTCTTCCTGCCTCTGGGACCTGGAACTCCCTATCCTTAGAGCATTTGCTTTAGAAAATGTATTATTGTATGTTCTTTCTCTGCCATTTGATATCTAAATCTTTCTAAAAGTCTCTTGCTGGCTGTACAACCCAGGACTGTCTTTCTCAAGGAGCTGAGAGCTGTCCTTTCAAAATGTGATCACTGGGAAGATGGCGTCATCTCCCGTCCCTGTGGAAGGATGGAGCCCAGCCTTGGTGGGTGCCCGGCTCTAAGCTGTGCAACCATCTCCTACCATGAAGATGGGAGTAGCTCTCTGTTTATTTGCAAGAAGCCAATTAACAGACACTGATGGCCCCAATCTCCTTTCTAGCCCAACTTGTAGAAACCCTCTCATCCTTTGTTTCAGTGGAGTTGGGTTTAATCTGTCTCTCTTATCATAATATACTTGAATAAGGTCTTCTTGCCTTCTTCGCCTTTAACTTTGGTGCAATTTTGTCCTGACATGGCTTTAGAAATTCTTCCTTTCAGTGTTGACATTATCCAAACAGGACTACCCTGAAGATCCCTGGAGAACATGTTCTAGAACTCTTAATGCCCACTCGCGACAGACTCCCGGAACACCACTGCTTCTAGCACGTGGAATAGAGAGGGAATCAGGATGAGCTTTGTAGCCAGGTGAGTCTGGTCCCCATCCCTGCCTCTGCTTGGCTTCTGGAAGGTCCTCATCCACTTCCTGCTTCTGAGTTCTTAGCTACAAAACAGAGTTCTCCTTAGGTGGGGAGAGAATTTACTCAGGGATATAGCTAAGTGCTTAGCAAGGCTACTAGGGAAGCACTCAATAAAGACAGCTGTCATTACTAAGATCCTCTTGCAAACATATGACAACATGGACTTTTCCTGAAAATTTTAATGGGGTATCTTTAGGTTGAGAGGACGGACCCATGCATTTCACACAGGACGCTCCATAGCGTCCAGAGTGCTTTTCTGCCATGCTGCACGAAAGCTGTTTATCATTTCGCTCACGACTGCAATCAGGGCTGATTGATGCAATTTTCTCATCTATTTCATGATGAGTGTTGAAATATAGAATATATAATTTTAAGAGCTGGGAAAAGTAATTTTTAGAGCGGAGAAAGTATCAGAGAAAAAACAAAATCACAGCTTCAGAATTTGATTTCTGGTCTAAATATTAATGAGTACACTTCGAAATGGTAATTACGGTTATTTAAAGAATCTACATGAAAAAGTACTAGTTCTTATGATACTCACATATTTATTTACATTTCTGAAAATGAATTGAATGCGTTTACTTTTAAATTTATGTATGCTAAACGATAAACATCCGCAACTGAATGTGTGTAAAAGCATGCAATATGGTTTTGTAAGATCGCCATTTTAAGACTTCCAAATAGGACATTCAATTCATATAATTTAATCTCTTTTTTAAAAAATATTGAATGCTATAGATTATTATTATTTACCCCATTTTTAGTTTAGTATCTTTGCTATAGCCATTCTACTGGCTAATTTCATGATTTCATAAACACTTCATATAATATTTATTGGTTAATTTTTTTTTACAATCTTCCTGGGAAAATGAGGTGGCTCAATAGCTTACTAATGAACCACATATATAAGACACATGCACACGCATGTTGATTGCAGCACTATTCACAATAGCAAAGACTTGGAATCAACCCAAATGTCCATCTGTGACAGACTGGATGAAGAAAATGTGGCACATATACACCATGGAACACTATGCAGCCATAAAAAAGGATGAGTTTGCATCCTTTGTAGGGACATGGATGCAGCTGGAAACCATCATTCTTAGCAAACTATCACAAGAACAGAAAACCAAACACCACATGTTCTCACTCATAGGTGGGAACTGGACAATGAGATCACTTGGACTCGGGAAGGGGAACATCACACACTGGGGCCTATCATGGGGAGGGGGGAGCGGGGAGGGATGGCATTGGGAGTTACACCTGATATAAATGACAAGTTGATGGGTGCTGACGCGTTGATGGGTGCAGCACACCAACATGGCACAAGTATACATATGTAACAAACCTGCACGTTATGCACATGTACCCTAGAACTTAAAGTATAA
>NW_016821253.1:1176849-1230122 GCF_001698545.2 Rhinopithecus bieti | reverse complement strand
CATGTTCTCACTCATAGGTGGGAACTGAACAATGAGATCACTTGGACTCGGGAAGGGGAACATCACACACTGGGGCCTATCATGGGGAGGGGGGAGCGGGGAGGGATGGCATTGGGAGTTACACCTGATATAAATGACAAGTTGATGGGTGCTGACGCGTTGATGGGTGCAGCACACCAACATGGCACAAGTATACATATGTAACAAACCTGCACGTTATGCACATGTACCCTAGAACTTAAAGTATAATAAAAAAAAAAAAAGAAAAAAAAAGATACAATAGTCTCTCAAAGACACCCAGTACCTAAGGAACGTCTCAGGTGCATGGAAGGGGAATCCTCTGAAACAAGAGGGGAGGAAGTGAAAACGTGTTGATGAGGAGCCCATGCAAAGGAAACGAAAAGGTCACGAATCCTTCTACGAATTCCTCTGTGGAACTGTGATCAATGAAACGACCTGCGTATCATCTGCGACCAAGAGGCTCACGTTAACACAAGGCTTCCTTTTTATCATTTTCAAAATAATGCATTCTTGTCACAGATAACTTAGAAAACAAAATAGTTTTTAAAATGAAAGCAACAATAGCTAGAAAAGCCATCACTGAGAGAAAACCACAGTTAATATTTTATTCTATTTTCTTCCATTTTTTAATGAATATGCCTAGCACAGAAATGTTCACTTTCTGATCAATGATTGTTTATTACAACCTGTAATTAGGAGTCTTAATTTAAATACATCCAGCCCTTTCCTTCATCTCCTTCATTACCATATTCAACAAAAATAGGAACAATGCAGAAAAATGTTGCCCAAATAAATTCTTCAAAAATGAGAAATAAATGTATTTATCATTTGATAACATTATTATGGAAATGTATTTCCCTTTCACATGTTTCCATTAAAGGCAGTCTGAAATTCCAGATTTAAATTTAAAACAAAGCAACTACAGATAGAGAATATTATTTTTGAGGACATTTTCAATTTAAGAAAACAAACCAAACTTTGAAAGATAAATCTTTATCTTCTAGGCCGGGCGCAGTGGCTCAAGCCTGTAATCCCAGCACTTTGGGAGGCCGAGATGGGCGGATCACGAGGTCAGGAGATCGAGACCATCCTGGCTAACATGGTGAAACCCCGTCTCTACTAAAAAAATACAAAAAATTAGCCGGGCGAGGTGGCGGCACCTGTAGTCCCAGCTACTCGGGAGGCTGAGGCGAGAGAATGGCGTAAACCCAGGAGGCGGAGCTTGCAGTGAGCTGAGATCCGGCCACTGCACTCCAGCCTGGGCGACAGAGCGAGACTCCGTCTCAAAAAAAAAAAAAATAAATCTTTATCTTCTAACTTTAGACTGATAACTCTTTAAGGCCAAATTCTCAGACTAAAAGGTGTGTTTTTTAAACTTTCACTTAATATGCCTATTTGTCTTTGTTTTGTGTACTCCTACATGAGAACGACACAGGTGGGTTGTTCACGTGATGCACTGAGTCACATACTAGGACACGGTGGCCCCCGGCCACGGTGAGCACATCGTCGCCTGGCTGTGGAGACACCTCTGCGGTCAGGCGGGTGGGGGCCTGGGTAGGGCCCTGCTGCACCTCCAGGCTCCGGGCAGCACCACCAGTGAGGTGTGTCTCCTGGAGGAAGGTTCGGTCCCTACCTACCCTAGGAACCATGAGCAGCAAACTGGCCAGACCCTGAGGCAAATTTGTATCTGATTTGTTGAAAACAATTTCAATAACAGCAGCAGCAGCAACAGAACCTAAAGTTCTTGGAATAAATTATTGTAAGTGGACGTCCTAAAACACATCTCTCCCCCAAAACACACACAAACACCACATACCACATACACACAGACACACCGTCATCCATGCATCCTGCCTGGATGAGCAACAGGGTGACAGCTGGAACCCACGTACCGGGTAGGAATGGGGGATGGGTCCAGATCGTCCATTCAAATTTTGCTGTTTCAATGGACCATGCGGAACAAACAGTCCTCTCATTCTGCAAGCCCAAAGGGCATCTTACTGTATGAAAGCATCTAAAGTGCAAAAGATCCCTACCTTGTGAACTTTAAACAGCACCTCACAGAGGTGGTAGGTCCTTTCTGCTCGCACCCAGTCGAATGTGCTCACCTGCAAGAAACAGAAAACGTTCCATGAAAAGCAGCATGCTACTTTTAGTTGAAAATTTTAAAAATTTACAATAGTGTGACTGCATGTGTGTCTACCTCAATTAAATCCTAAGTCCCCATTAGTATAAATTGGTCACAATAAACTTTACGTACTGCTGAGTTTTGATGAGTCGCCACATCCTCATCTCTGTCAGTTTGTGGCAAATATAATAGCTCCATTACTGACAGGAAAATGTCTATCTCCTTTATCTTATCTTAGATAGATAAGATTGATATCTATGATATCTTATCTATCACACGCAATTGGGCATAATTTTTGAAAATCATTTAGGATTCCTTTTAAATTAGGGATTAATTTCAGGTAACATTTAATGCATGTGAAAGTAAATGAGTTTATATATTTACTGGAGCAGAAAAATGGACAGAAAATATTGGGTAGACAGTCTTTTGCTTTTTAGAAATAAACTTAGTTCTATTTCAGAAGTGAATGAAAAACTTACTAACCAATTTAATCAAATACATTTTTCATTGGTCTGACCTGTTGTAGTTCACAACTATTTTAATAATAATAATGACCAAACTAATCTCACTTTTGAATAATGCTCCACAGTTTACAATTCAAGTTCAGATACATAATCTCTAAGTTAAATTATTTCATGCAGAAAAATCTAAAATATTCAACAGTGAGTGTAACAAATTTGATGTTTTCTATTGTTGACCCTGCACTTTTCCTTCAGCCAGTAAAATAATCCAAAGTGCACTGAATTATGTCCTTGAAACTCTGAAATTGTCTTGGCTTTAATTAATCGGTGACTTTCTGGTAATCCTTGCACCAAATAAAATTCTCAAGACATTTTTAAAGTCATCACAAGTGAAATGTAAAAAATTACACAAATAGTTTGCCATTTAATATTTAATTGCCCTAGAGTCAGCTCATTGCAATTGTGATTTCGGCAATAAAACACTAAGTAAAGGGAACAATTTGAAAGTGAGAATGGCCAATTAGAATACGAACTTTAAGGTTCCTTTTGGATCTAGTATTCAGGTCATAAGAGTTACATCTTGAATTTGCTAGAGAGAGTTTCAGGTGCTTATTTCAGAGTTTAAAAGCCAGAAACTCCAGGACCCCTTCTCTTGAGAGCTGGGGAGCCATGCTGATGGATGCCTGAAATAAAACATCACCCTGAATTCCACAGCAGTGCCCACTGATTCCTCAATACTGCACCTGCCTCTCCCTTCCCTCACCTGTTCCCACCCTGGCCAGTGTTTTATGCTACTGCCTAATGTCACAGCTCAGGTGCTGGTTCTATTACTGGAAAATACAGGATTATGGATCCACCATTTTTAACTTTCCCAGTTAGGACAATGCTGCTTATTTTTGGAGGCTGTAAATATAAAGAGGAAAAAAACCCCACTAAACACCCTATTCAGAGACATCTTCCCAAGTTTACTTGTTGCTGTAAATATACCTTATACATATTCATGGTTTTATACTTTTCAAAACATAGTTTGTAATATCAGCATTTTCCTATGTCATTAAATGTTATTCAGAAATACAATTGTAACTACTGCTTAGAATTTCCGCGTGGAGTTACGGTTTTCATAAGCTTTACCTTTGTGACGGACATTGTAGATTGCTTTTAGGTTTCACCATTGTTATAGTGCTGCGATTAATATACGTGGTCACTGTATTAGATTATGTCACATTGAATATATTTTCCATACTAGTCTGTTATCAACATGTGGCAGAACAGCAGGGATTTGAGTCCTGTTCTAAGACAAAGCTTGGAGGAGGCTGTGCTCTTTGCTGTCCGCAGAAGGCAGGTCTAGTCTTTCCCTCCTTCCGCTGCATCCATCAACCGTTTATTAAGCCCCTTTCTGTTTGTCCCTGTGGCGTCTGCTGTTCTTGCCATAGTCCTGCCTTCCTCCTGCTCTTTTACTCCTCCTGCCAGTGGCCGTGTCTCCCCCGGGGGATCCCTTCTCCGCTCCCAGAGCTATGACCTTGCCCCAGCCCAGGGAGGCGAGGCGCAGTCCACACACAATTCAGGCCAGAATTCTCATCATCTTCACCACCATGATTGATCCGGGGAAGAGAATGTGCCTCCATCGGAGACACAGGTAAGAAGGTGCTTGGGCTTCCGAGGGAACCATTTCTATTGCGGACTTGAAGAAAATGCCGCCACCCTGAGAGCCCTGGGAAGTCCCCTTGAGCCACGTGGATGTTATGAGTGTGGAAGTATCTACACTAGCTCCTGCTGTGATAATGCACCACAGGACAAGTGTGAGGAACAGGGAAGGTGGGGGAGGTGAGGGGCACAGGCTAGTCTTTACCTTCCACTCAGTTTTCTGTAAATCTAAAATCGCCCAAAACACAGGTCTATTGATTTTTTTTAAAAAGCGGGTCTTTCTCATCATTGTTCTTTCCCTGCCTACCTGAACCTCATGGCTTCTTAAGGACTCAGCTCAGACCCAGCCCTGAGGCCTTTCCTGACAGCCCTGGCAGGTCTCCCTCCCCTCTTCCAAGTCCCAGCGGCCCTGCCATCCGCTCCACCCTGCTGACCCGCAGCCGAGGTGCCTTCATGTGTGTGATCCTTTCTGCAGAGCACCCTCAGCCTGGCTCCAGCCTTCCACAGATATCCTTCCTCTCCCTACGTGGCTGTGACGTGAACACTTCTCTAATTTAGTGAAAGTGCAGGCATCAGGTTCCTCTGAGTTTCCGCCAGAAAAAAATTATCACCAAAAAATTCATCATGTCCTTTAGGGCTCTTCTCACTTTTTATTTCACTAGTTATAGCTCTAGAAAATATCTAGGCTACAACAATTCAATGCTGAACATGACCATGTAACAGAAGGGGATTATTTAAGATAAAACCATTTCCAAGGTATCCAGGAAGAGCATCTCGTGCGTTGGTTAGGTTCTGCGTAGCTTGTAGTCCAGATAGGAAGTAGGCTGCTGCAACAAACGTGAAAAAACTTGGCTAAATTGAGCTTAATGTTAGGAAAGCTAGTAAAAGGCCTCTGTACACATATACAAATGTGTGTGTGTGCGTGTGTGTGTATATAGTCATGCACACATCACAACCCTTCAGTCAACAATGGACTGCATAGACCATGGTGGCCCCATAGGTTCTAATGGAGCATATACAGAAATCCGGTCGATGGAATTTGATACTGGCCTTGCAGATCGACTAGAGGAAGGGAGTCATAGTCAGTAATGGTGCTGGAGCATTTGGTTTTCTATATGTAAAAATACATAAATAAAAATATACAGATCATCCAGGTTTCTGTAAGTACACCCTATGATGTTTGCACAATGACAAAATTGCCCAACTGTGCATTTTCTGGAATATATACCTGTCCTTAAGCAATGCGTGGCTATACATACATATGTGTATTAACACATGTAGAGAGAGAGATATATATATACCTTTGTGTATATATATAAGCACACACACATTTACATTAATGTAAAGCTCAAAATTCAAGGTGTGCGTAGCCCACAATGCAGTGACAATACTGAAAGTCTGGAGTACTGTTCTGAAGCAGGGCACACCTAGTGTGTTTGTGCCATGCCTGAGTGGGGCCAGGCGTCACCTGCCGATGCAGATTCCTGCACCCCATCCGAGCGGTTCAGATTTAGCAAGTTTGGAGTGAGGCTCAGAGATCCCGACTTTTATTTTTAAGCGATTTACTGTTGATGTACCCACGACTCCCTAAGTGCAGCATGGCCAGCAACAGCCTCGGCATCTCTGGGTCCCTGTTGGTGATGGCAAGTCTCAGGTCCGCGCCAGACCTGCCATGTCAGTGCAGCATGGCCAGCAACAGCCTCGGCATCTCTGGGTCCCTGTTGGTGATGGCAAGTCTCAGGTCCGCGCCAGACCTGCCATGTCAGTGCAGCATGGCCAGCAACAGCCTCGGCATCTCTGGGTCCCTGTTGGTGATGGCAAGTCTCAGGTCCGCGCCAGACCTGCCATATCAGAGCCTGTGTTTTTAAGAAGTATTCCCAGGTGACTCATAGGACATTGGTGTTCTTGATGTTTTATGAGGGGAGTCTGATGTGGTGGTCTTGTGGGAAAACAACCTGAGGATAAGAAGCCTGACACCTTTTAAAAGGAAAGGAAGGCTGAGGGTGGGATGGAAGCAGCTGCTGTGAATTGCAAAGCAGAGGCATGTTCAATCACCGCTCATCGGAGAAACGAATTCCTGACTTGGTAAACGACTGGCTCCACACCACGGCTTCCCGAAATCCAGACTCCATGCCACGGTGCCCTGAAATCCATTAGTTTTCTAAGTATCTGGCCACATTTGGCTTCAAATGCAGCAGAAATTGTAGATTACAAAATGCTGTATCTTGGTACCTTTGACTATTATTGTAGAACAATGAACATGTGTCCCCAGAACAATGTAGTTTGTTCCATCTACGAATCTTCAATTGAATTATTTTTTCCAAGTAATATTTTTAATGATAGAATATACCTGTGTAATAGATATTCTTAAAATTGTGAATATTCCTTGCATATGGATAGGCAGTTGCTATATCATTGATATATTAATTCCATACAATTCTGTAAAATTGACTTTATAACTTAATTTAATGCATTTTAATGTTTGAAAACAGGAATAACTGAAACATCTTTCAGATTCCAATGTACAAGTCAGAAATAAATACTCTGGCTAATGAAGGAGAGTCGGGTGTGTGAGAAAGAGTCGAGAGTCCCGGCTTTAATCCTAGCTCTTCCCGCATCTCCTGGTGCATGGGAAAGACAGAGATTAGGGATCCACCAGAGTGGGCTGGGCCCTCCTTACGGAACAACTGAGCTGTGAAACATGGATCTGCTTTTTCCACTCCGATTCCTCCTTCCCATTCTTCTATCCCGTTTCCCTTCTGCTACTGTTGGAGTCTGTGACTCCGCCCAAATCTCATGTCAAATTATCATCCTCACTGTTGGAGGTGGAGCCTGGTGGGAGATGATTGGATCGTGGGGGTGGATTTGGTCTTTGGTGCTGTTCTCATAGTAGAGTTCTCATGAGATCTGACTGTTGAAAAGTGTGTGGTGGCATCTTCTCCCTTCCTCTCTTCCTCCTTCTCTGGCTATGGTGCTGTTCTCGTGACAGAGTTCTCATGAGATCTGATTGTTTAAAAGTGTGGTATCTCCTCCTGCGCCCTTCCTCCTTCTCTGGCCATGTAAGACACACCTACTTCCCCTGTGCCTTCTGCCACAATTGTAAGTTTCCTGAGGCCTCCCCAGACATGCTTCCTGTACAGCCTGTGGAACTGTGGGTCAATTAAACCTCTTTTCTTTATAAACTACCCAGTATCAGGCATTTCTTTAGAGCAATGTGAATGCAGACTAATACACCTTCTTTTCTCTCTTCTCCTTCAATATTCTTCCTCTTCCTCATCTTGAACGAGCTCAAAAGCCATCGTTTAAAGAAGGACTTTATCTTTTAGTTTTCCCCAAGTTGTCATGATAATCTTTGGGTCCTTGTAAGATTCACTGAAATTTTCTGACGTAGACTGCTGAGATTCGAGGCTCCGTGAGTATTTCTACATTATTGCATAGCGAGGGCCTTGGAATGAAGGACGATGGTGCAGTGACCCGGCCATGGGAGTTGGCAATAGTGAGTCATTCAGGGACATTTCACACGGATGGCCCCTGAAGCCTTTGATTTATATTCCAAAGTGTGACGGAAGAGAGATGGCGTTAGTAAGGGGGAGTCTCTCCTTCTGTGGGGAGGAGGGTGGGTGGGTGCTGAGCATCCTATACAGGCTCCGAGAGTCACAGTCCTGGGTGCTTCTCCCGTGGCTGAAACCTCTGCGTGCACAGAACTCAGGCGGGGATGGGGAAACGGCATTGAGACATCTGTGAGTAATTAACAACCTGTCTCTGATCCAAAAACCTCATGTTTCATGTCAGGATAAAATAAATTTATAATATCGATATTAAAACCTTAATATAAGGTTGTTTTAAATTTGGCCAAAGTAAGACTGCTACTGGCAAATTGCTACCAGTGCGAGGATATAAAGTGTCAGGCCAGAAAAAACATTAATACATTATAAATATTTAGATGTAAATTCATTCACCATATTGTGTGTATTGATTTTGCAATGAGAAGTTGCTGAATATTAACAGATAATCTTGTCTGTTAGATTCAAATGCTTTTAGGGCTTTTTTTTTTTTTTTGAAATGGAGTTTCATTCTCGTTCTCCAGGCTGGAGTGCGAATATGGAGGGTTGATTTCTCTTGATAGTCTCATTAGAGAGGATCTGATGACCTTGGCAAAACACTCAGCCCACCACCAAGCATTAACAGGCCCCAGTACTTATTTCATAGATTATTCAACCAGTAACCAGGCAGCATCTTCCCTATGTCAGAGGTGATGCTGGACATGGTGCAGGCAGCAGGAGCCCAGCACGGGCAGCTCCCAGGTCCATGGAAACCAAATTGCATTTCCAGTGTTTTACCAAGAGAGAAAACTTCCACACCAGCCATCCTTTGTATGATATTTATAATGTATTAATCATCCTTTCTTAATCTCCCTAAAACCCTCTCAGGTAGGCATTTACAGTCATCATTCTCATCTTACAGGTGACATTTAGTGCTGACAGTTGGAGGCCATCAGAAACTTATAAACCACATGAAGCCATCAGGAAGCATGCAGATGAAACACGCCAGATCGATCTAACTTTGGATGAATATTCATAAACACCTGCACCTTTTCTCTCTCCACTGCATTACTGGTATTAATGACCACTGAAAAATACAAACTATCCAGATCCAGAAGAAATGAGTGGCTTCTTCATCCTGGATCATCAAGGATCCAGTTGGATGAACTCAAGGGTCCTGGGGCCTCACAGCATGGGGAGATCTCTGCGTACTGGGCACCTCCAAAGTTTCTACGGCCACCCGGTCCTGCGGCGACTTGGTCCTATGGCTACCCCGTCCTACGGCCACCCAGTCCTACGGCCACCCGGTCCTACAGTGACTCGGTTTCTACGGCCACCCGGTCCTACGGCCACCCGGTCCTACAGCCACCCCGTCCTACGGCCACCCGGTCCTACGGCCACCCCGTCCTACGGCCACCCGGTCCTACGGCCACCCCGTCCTACGGCCACCCGGTCCTACGGCCACCCTGTCCTATGGCCACCTGGTCCTACGGCCACCTGGTTCTATGGCCACCCGGTCCTACGGCCACCCTGTCCTATGGCCACCCGGTCCTACGGCCACCCGGTTCTACGGCCACCCGGTCCTACGGCGACTCGGTCCTACGGCCACCCCGTCCTATGGCCACCTGGTCCTACAGCGACTCGGTTTCTATGGCCACCCGGTCCTACGGCCACCCGGTCCTACAGCGACTCGGTCCTACGGCCACCCCGTCCTATGGCCACCCCGTCCTACGGCCACCCGGTTCTATGGCCACCCGGTTCTATGGCTACCTGGTTCTATGGCCACCCAGTTCTTGTCTCTGAACTCAAGACTGGTGGATCTAACTCTACTCAAAAACCTCCCTTTGGAAATCTTTAAACATTTCAAACTTACAAAGATCCAGCACTCACCAATGAGTGCATCCCACAGCTCCCATCTCAGCAAACGGCAGCATCACTGCTGGCTGGAGTCCCTCCTCTCACATCCACACGCCATGGCCTGGGTGTGTATGCATGGTGTGTGTGTGTGGTGTGTGCATGAGTGGTGTGCAGATGTGGTGCGTGTGTGGTGTGTGTGTGGTGTGCACATGTGTGTGGTGTGTGTGTGTGGTGTGTGCCTGTAGGGTGTGTATGTCTATTTGTGTGGTGTGTGCATGTGGTGTGTGTGGTGTGTGTGTGTGTGGCGTGTGTGTGTGGGGATTATGTGGTGTGTGTGTGGTGTGTGCATGTGTGGTGTGTGCATGTGGTGTGTGCATGAGTGGTGTCTGTGGTGTGTGTGTGGTGTGTGGTGTGTGTGTGTGTGGTCTGCATGTGTGTGGTGTGTGCATGTGTGTGGGGGGGTTTGTGTGGTGGGTGTGCGGTGTGTGCATGTGGTGTGTGTGTGGTGTGTCTGTGTGTGGTGTGTGCATGAGTGGTGTCTGTAGTGTGTGTGGTGTGTGGTGTGTGCGTGTGTGTGTGTCTATGTGTACTTCCTAAGCACTACTAGACTCAAAAGCTTCACAGACTGTGCAGTCTATATTGGTGTAATTAACAGTTACATATTTATACTTAAAAATTTAAATTATGAAACTATGCTTACTTGAGGATAACAAAATTTATATATTTCAGAGATCTGACCATTTTGGATGGATGCATACAGTTTAGAGTAACATCTGGCTTCCTTAAATTGCAGCCTAATGGTAAATCTATCTGGGGCTAATTCAACTTCACAGGTTTACTGAATCTTGAGAATTACACTCTAGGCTCATTTGGGTCCTCGCTGACCCTTTACAAGGAATAGCAAGGCCTTCAGAACCACAATGATGGAAAGAAGGACTGCTGACAGCTCTGAAGAGAGAATGGAGATGGTGCCAAGTCATCTTCTGCAGAAATTATTAGAAATTAGAAGTTAATGAAAACAGTCATGTTCTAGGAATGTTCAGGAGTGTATGCAGAAGGAGAAAGATACGATAGATAACTTTTATGGGAAAAGAAAAGAAAGGGGTCTTGAATACAAGATAAGGTACAGGTTCCCACACCGAAGATAAAACTGTCTCTAAGGGACTGGAAAGCAAGTAAAGGAAGAGACCTCGAGAAGAGCAAAGAGTGGGCACAGAAGGAGAGACAGAGAGAAAGACAAAGAGAGGGAGAGACTGACAGAGAGAGAGACACACAGAGTCAGACAGAGACAGATGCAGAAAGAGAGAGACATTGAGAGGAGCAAAGAGTGGGCAGAGAAGGAGAGAGAGAGAGAAAGACAGAGATAGAGAGATGATTCAGACAGAGGGAGAGACACAGTCAGACAGAGAGAGACAAAGAGACAGATGGAGAAAAAGAGAGGGAGAGATAGAAAGAGATAGAGACAGAGAGAGACAGAGACAGAGAGACAGGAAGAGATACGGAGGGAGGAGCTGCAGCATCTGGAATGGACAAGCGATGTTGCCAGAGGAAACAGGGTTTGTCTGTTAGTTTTTTATTGTTTTCAAATAGTTTAAATGACCAAGAAAGAAACCCTAACAAACCATGGCAAAGCCAAGTGGCGGAGACAGAGCACGGTCTCTGTGGGCCAGAGGAAGGGCAGGAGGCGGGCAGCCCTGGGGAAGGGAAGCCCCAACCCAGCAGGCTGAGGTGTGGGCACTTCCTCTACGTGGATGAGGAGTTTGCGATTTCCAGTTCCTTCCTGGACACGTGGAAACGGGACTTTGGCTTCCCGGCACACACAGCTGCTCCTGTGGCTTCGGGCAAGGCAGGTTCCTGCCCCTCACCCCAGCGCCATGCGCCCTCCTCAGCCCTCACTCCCCACAACCATATCCTGGTTTCAGACCCCCAGGAAGTGATTCTCTGCCCCTTGCAAATGCACTGCCCAGCCAGTGTGAGTGGCAGCGACCTCAGGACCCTGAGGGAAGACTCGCCTACATTTTAACAAAACGAAACTGCATTTAAAATAAGAAATGGACTCTCTAACCACAGCAGGTATGAAGAAAAAGAAGCACAGCTTAAAATTTAGATACATTAGGATTTCTTTAAAAGAATTATTTCAAAATCAAATGTAGTTAGGGACTCATAATTTACAACTAAGCAGAATACAAATGAATACTGAAGGAAAGTTGCTTATTTGTATTTATTACTTTTTTTCAGGCTAAGTAAGCCAGTTTAAAACCAATTATGACAGCAAGTATCAAGAAGAATAATGACAGGCCAAATACTTCAAGGCACGACTTCTGAGTTCCAGAAGATGGAGCTGCAGGTGCTCGCAGGGCAGCGAGCGTGTGGATCGGGGTCTAGATGTGGGTCTACATGTTGTCAATAGCCCAAAGGCTCTTGGTCTGCGAGGGAGGTTCTGTCATTTCACAAATGTCAATGACCTCAGAGACAACCTGCGACGCTCACAGAGCCACGTGAGAACAGAGACTCTGGGAGACTGGGTTTCTAGCTCGAGTCAGCCTTTTTCAAGACAAGATCTGCCAATGACATCTGTCCTGGCCTCTCCAGTCACTGTTTCCACCAGAATGAGAGGGCTGGTGGTTCCCACTGGGGAAGAAGACCAGAGAGTATACTGCCTGCACTCTGGATTTTCAGTACATTGTAAGAATATTCTGGCATTAAATGCAGTTAACACAGTCTCTTAAGAGAGGATTTTAAATAAATTATCCAAAGCAATCCTCAGTCAAGTACATTTGTTTACTGTTTTATTTACACATGACCTTCATCTGTAAAAGCAAGACGCAAATGAGAAAACAAAACCAAGTGAATGTGGCTGTCCAATGTGTTGCTAAAATGAAAATACCTATTTTTAGTTATCAGTTTATGTTATAATAGGTCTCCATGATAAAACAGTTACAACGTATCAAGATGGAGCTCTGATACTGTGTGCTCTTGGCACTTATCAATAAAATGAGGAGCCTTCAGTTCTCTCAAGAATCAAATTATATAATGGACAGAAGTGCACTAGAAGCTACAAAGGAGTTTACCCACGTTAGCGATTCCAGGGACACTTTGTGATGCTGCAATCAATTTACCAGCCAGGTCTTGCTGAGATGAGTTGGATGCTACGAGCGCCTTGGAGTGTCCCAAGGCATGACATAACTTCCGTGAAGACACACGGCGAAGAAACCTGTCTAACTGTTTTAAACCCTTGCTATTCAATGGTTGTTGAATTAGGGTCTGCCTATTAGGGTTCAAAGAATCCCTAAGTTCCACAAAAGGCCAACTGGTAAACAGGCTGCGCTGGCAACACATGCAGTGATACGGGTCCATGGCAGGCCTCTGACACCTCAGCCCCTTCCTGCGTCTCCAGTGTCAGTGGTAAGTGGTCCAGGCTGGGCACATGCCATGCCAGCCACCTCCTCCGAGTCTTTCAGCACCTCTGAGATGAGCTGGCATGAATATCTTAGCTCTGCTCAACCAAAATCAGCCCAGCCAATCAGATGTTCACCTCTGGGACTTGAATTTGAAAATATGGAGCAAATTAGCAGCAAATGTTAAAGAACATGGTTACGCTTGTTTTGAGGAGAATTCAATCATTATTCATGCAAACATTTAGATGCAGTAAGCACAAAGTGCTGGTTTATTTTAAAACCTTGCAACTAAAGACAATGTGATATCCTATGTTATCCCTGGGGCAGAAAAAGTGCATTAGTAGAAAAACTGCAGTTTGGCTGGAGGGCGAAGTGTGGTTAGTAATGCTGCACCATCGTCAAATGGTTTGCCAGATGCTCCGTGGCCACGTAAGTCAGGTGCACCAGGGGAGCTGAGTGGAGGCAGATGGGGCTCTCTGCACTAAATGTGCAGCTTTTCCATAAATCTAAAATTATTCTCAAGTAAAACACTTACTTAAAAAGCCATCCTTATCAATGAAAAGACAGGCAGGGTAATACTGTTTTGATGTCTGGAGGTGAACTTGGTTTTATCTTTTCATTTCCTTTTAATGGAAGAAAGTCCCGTCAACACTGCATGTGACATGCATCCAACATGTGTAGGTACCTGAAGCCATCAGGTTTTTAGTTTGCTTGCAGTTCTGATGGTCAGACTCTCAAAAGTAAAGCTGTTTAAATTGATAAACTTCTAGACATTACACATTACATTTGGTCAGTTTGGGGAGAATGGTACTGGTAGGAATTGGAAAATGAAATTGCAGAACTATAGCATTCAGCCATAAATTTATATTATGGACCCCAGTAAAGCAGGCTGCTTATTTTTTAAATAAAACTTGGGAGACACCAGGGAAAAAAAGCTTTTAAAATTTAGAAATTAGAAACGTCTAAAAAGAGGGTTGTATTTTGTTTCTTGGTTTCTTCAACTACGTAATTTATCCTCTAAGACACAGAGCCTCTGCATCCTATCTCCAAACCAGCTGGCATTTGAGGAAGAAATAAGCTCTACAATATATTAATGGCTATTTGAACTAAACAAAGAAGTAGGTTAATGTATAAATTTGGAGCAATAAATAAGCAATCTATAAGCAGAATCCTTTCCAACCATGTAGAAACAGCAAACGGCAGGACCAAGCACTGTCTTTGTCCTCCTCCAAACACCAGATGTAGCTTTCCCCCTCCTATAGGAACAGCTCTCCCGGCAGCCCCCTCTTCCAAACATCAGATGTAGCTTTCCCCTCTTGCAGGAACAATCCTCCCTGCAGCCCCCTCTTCCAAACACCAGACGCGGCTTTCCCCCTCCCGGCAGCCCCTCCCTGCGGAGTGTCAAAGGCATCCTTACCGGAGGAGTGCTGAAAACGTAGAAGGACGGGCCCTTCAGTGCCAGGAACTTGGGTCTGAAGGTTTGAGAGGAGTCGGCTCCTTGGAGTTTCTCATTTACCCACCCCATATGCACAACCTGCAGAGGGAAACCTTTGAAAATTACAAACTAAGCCTTAATGAGGGCATAACGTCACAGGAGCAGAGTTAAGCACATGAGCAAGCCGTGCTCCCACCAGGTTAACACACCCAGAATCAGGAGACGGGAGAAACGTGGAGATGTCCAAGTTTCCAAATCAAGTTCACACAATAGGAATGAATCACATCTTGAATTAAAAATTCAGGTTTGCATTGAACCAGGTTTTACATATGAGCACTTTCAGTTTTGGCGAATGGGTTTCTCAGCTGCCTTAGAGTTGTTGGTTTCATTTATCTTTTAGAAAGACGGTATTGAATTATATTCTATTAGAAGGTAGTATTTCAGATTTTTCTATGAGGTAGTATAAACAGCTAATTATATGTTTCATTCCTATAGTGAACACAGTAGTTGGCATATATGGAAAAATAATTGTTTCCCTTTATGGTTCAACTTCTCAACAACAATGAAATAATGCAAAATATTAGATTCTTACAATGAGCAGTGAATATTTTAGCCATATAAAATCCAAACTATAAAATCAGAATATGATTCAAAACATTTAAATAGCAATCCAGTTTAAGAATTCAGTGCATGAATTCAAACTATTATTGAAGAAAAATCCATGTTATCTAAAATTTTAATGTGACACATATTTTGTAGTGAGTACTAGGAGTAATTTCATTATAATTATTTCATTTTCTCACTCTGCTATTTCAAGGACATATGCTTAGCGGTAAAAACATAGAAAAATAAAAATAAGTTATCACAGAGATCCCAACCACTTTACCAAATGACACTGACCGATGAGCTATTACAAGCTGAGAACCAGCTGGGACCTGGACCCCCCTCCAGTGTGCAAGCCCCACACACCCGGAGGTGCCCTCTGCTGGAGCCGCCTGGGGAAGTCCAGTCACAGCCAGCACGGGATCCACGGAGGGTGCGTCTGCTTCTGTTATTTGCATGATAAACCGCTGAGGGTCTTCACTCTTAAGCTGGATGACAGACTTCCTGGGACATCGAGAGGCTGGACGACAGAATCCGAGTTCTACGAACGGTATTTCTAGCAACGGGAAAGAAAATCACCAGCACTGTGCTGCAGGGCGGGGCGCGTAGCCGAACAGCGAACATCATCGTGGTTTCCAGTGTTGAATACGAATCACTGAATGCGTTAAACGTTTTAATGTTGTCTTTCTTGACTGTTCTGGACTTACAAGGCTTTTAAAAGTAACCCAAATATTTCACTGGATCATGAACTTCCAAGTTCCTAATGGGTTATACGTACGTCCCATGGAGGCTCAGGAACCACATCGATGTGGTGTTAATATGATAATAACACAGGATGACTTTATCTCCCCAGAGACCCTCCCCAGCAAAGCACATTTAACATTGCCAAGGCTCTCTTTTTCCATCATGAAATGGGATAGAATTATAGATCTCACGTGAGAACTGTGGGAATTTCAATGCACCACAGGAAGCCCCTCGTAAGGCACTAGCGGGGGGCTAAGGCCCAGGACATTCGTACCTGGAAAAGCCACTAATGTGTAATTTACTCCTCCAGTGTCTGAACTTGAAGCCAAATACACAGATTACTTAAAAATACCTAATATATTTTTTTCCCTTTTTTGTCTGGTTGGGTCACATATTTTTGTTGATTATAACACTAGCATTTATACTCTGTAAATCATAAAAAAGCTCCATTTAAAAATGCATTTTTTTCTAGCAAATTTAGCAGATGCTTGATGTTTCCATAATTAACGTGAATTCAATGCGTGATTAATTCCAACTCGCTACTGCATGAGTGTAGTGATTTGTACAGTTTAAGATAGGATTCATTGAAGCACAGTTACCAAAAACAACTAATTGCAAACACGGAGGCTTCCATACGGTCATGAAAAGAATATTATGTGGGCAGTTTGTTCAGCACGAAAAGAGTTCACATGCCGGGAAGACCAGGCACACGGCCCTGAGCAGCTGCCCAGGTCATCTTACGCACACTTGAGTGCATTGCTAAAGCCTTGAGGAGGCCATATTAGGCCAGGTTTCACAAGCAATGATGACCATATCTTCAAATCCAAGTCTTCAGGAGCCGCTGGCCACTGGATAATTGCAGCAGGCAAAAACAAGTTCACTGTATTTGTCAGGATGGCTGAGTGGAAGACCTTTCTTTTATTGATTAGCATCAAAGTGTGGAACCAGAATTTCTAGAAAATGTAGGAAGCTGCTTGAGTCCTAAATTATTGCAAACTTTTAAGAATCAGCAACAAGCACAAAAAGTCTGGTTTGACCCCGTATTTATTACAAGGAGTCACACCAAGATCCTCGTCAAATCACAGAGTTAGTAAGAAGGAGGGGCAGAGAATAATCACATCCAGAAAAAAGAGCAAAATAAAAAACGAGGGAATGGCGAACACATTCCCTTCTGCAGGTCCCTGGCAACGTGGTCTGAGATTCTTTAACATTCATAAAACAAATATTTCCTCTGATGAGGAATTCTAAGGGTCAAAGCCTAATTAGATTCATACGGGGTAGAGAGATTTAAAGTGATATTTTTCTTTTGCATGTAGGGCAGACAAACTCTGCTGGTTTTACTTCCTTCATTTCCCCAGCCCTCCCCATCACCACCCCAGCCCCAGGCCGGAGTCTTGCTCTGTGGCCCAGGCTGGAGGGCAGTGACACCCTCTTGGCTCACTGCAACCTCTGCCTCCAGGGTTGAAGCGATTCTCTTGCCTCAGCCTCCTAGGTAGCTGGGATTACAGGCGCGTACCACCACGCCCGGTTAATTTTTGTATTTTTAGTAGAGATGGGGTTTCACCATGTTGGCCAGTCTGGTCTTGAACTCCTGGCCTCGTGATCTGCCCGCCTCAGCTCCCTCATTTTTTAAGTCATGTGTTCACATACTGTTGAGTTTCCTTGATCTTACTCTTTCTGCTCACGAAACACTTAATCATACACTGCAATTTAGATTTCACAAGGGATGAACTGTGAACAGGAAACTGACATGCAGGAACTTAATCTACGACAGGGCTGTAACACTCAGGAATATCTAAATACAGGGGACACATGGGTGAGAGATTGATTTACATTACAGGTAGATCAAGGGAGAGTAAGTTGAAAGTATGCATTCTTGAATCTTGGCGAAAATAGAGAACTTGGGATTCTTTTTCTAGCATGGCAGCAGCAAGCCTTCTTTTAGGAGGAGAGCTTGATCACACGGTGGAATTATCATCTAATTCAGGTTCAGTAGAGTTACTCTGTTTCCGAGGAGCTGCAGGTACCAGCCGGAATCCGAGCACCCAGACCTGGGAGGCTCTGTGAGCTGCACACCCACCTCCCTTCCCCAGGTCTGCTCTTTCTTCCCCCTGGGCTGAGACAGTATTGGGCTCTTCTTCTTTTCTGTATCTGGTTGACACAGTGTTTGGCACAAAGTTCAAGGAGAGTTATGTATTAAGGAGTGAATAAAGAGCTACTGTAAGCCCAAGATGGCAATAACAGACTGCCAGTAATCTGAAATATCTGTTAGTTGAATGTGAGCTTAATTAAATCACACATGTAACTGAATTATGCTAGATTTAGCGAAGAAATAGGTTATAGCTTTGCTAGTGTTGGAAACATTGGATGCTTTCTGAATCTTTCTTGGGTATATGCAGTTCATAAATAAGTTTAAGCAAAGCTAATTTTATCTTCTACATTATGAATTTTCTAATTACACGTTCCAAGAAGTGTGTATCACACCTTTAGAAACATCTCCCTGATTGTACCACCTTAATAAAATTAAGATGTCATAACCATTCTAATAAAGAAACATATCTTTTATCTTTTCTGATACCATTTCTATAGGAAAGTCCTTTTCTTTTCACCTGATCAGTCAAGATAATCAGACATCCACCAGATGAGAACATGCAGCTGGTCTTTTCCTTGAGCTAGAAAAAGCCAGAATTACCTGTGTTATTGAGGGTTGTCTGCAAGGGGTCAGGGTGATTTGGCGATGAAGGCATCAATATCTACGTAAATTAAAATTCAGGTTATTAAAAAATAAGTTTAATTTGGAAAGAAATAGGGCTGCTTGCTGTTTGGTGGGGTGGGCATGTGTTTGTCTGCAGTTATCTTGGTATGGTTTTCAGGTTAGTCTTTGTCCCAGACAAAAGTGCTCTGGTTTGTGTGATAAATTATTTGGTTATTTTTTATACCAGATATGAGAGTCTAAAACTGCATACATTATGCTTTTTGTAGATTCTCCTAATTCTGTTTTCATGTGTTTTGTTTTCCAATTTCACTGGTTGTTAAACACCTTTATTTATCTTTTCACAAAATTCTTTTCACATAAAATCCGCATTTTCACATTAACAATTATCTCACAATTATTTATTAAATACCAAAATCAAGAATGAATTGTTCAGAGTGAGAAGAAATGTTCTTTCTGTTTTAAAGGGCCTAATGTCTTAAATGCAAACTCCTAACATTTGTACAACACACACCACTTTTGGAGAAAACGTGAAACCATCCTCCACCAAAAGCGCATCCGGATATAGCAGGGCTAGTTCTTCATCATCCTACACAGTGAAGCTCAGTTCTAAGATTAATTTCCAAATAAGCTACTCCAAGCCGCTAAGTAAATTCAAAGTTGTATAGAACATGTAAGGTTGTAAAAAGGACCTTAAATTACCCAGTACAACTTTCTTGTATTACAGATAAAGAAATTAAGCCTCTGGAGTGAATTTGCTGAAATCACACCACCAGATAAGGGTTTGGTCAGGTCCAGGGTCTGCCTTTGGCTTTTTGCTTTGTCAAACAAGGCCACCCAGATGGATGTGACACACACGAGGTTTAACGTGGTAGAATTTCACCGAGAGGAAGCAGAAACAAGGCCCCCGACTGCCTCTGAGGTCTCTGGAAGACAGACGGTCCTTCGACGTGCTCCATCCCAGGAGATGTGCTCCCTACAGGTTTTTGTTTCTCTGAACTATTATTTCATCATCTCTTGTGAGTCGATGATAAGGAGGATTAAATTCCAAAGTAAAAAGAAAATGCCTTCCTCTCCGGAGCAGTGCTCTTTCCAACATGAGAAGTAATTCCAGAATAGCTACAAAAGTCAGCACGTTCTCTGAAGCACGTCAAGGCCAAGTCCATAAACGCTGCCCATTCCCACGCATGCTGTCCACCTGCGGGCATCGCTGTTTAGCATCAAGGATCTGTCTGCAAGGTGACAACCCCTCTGGGGGCCAGGAGAGGATGGCTGTCCTCATGGCAAACAAACTGAGAAACAGAGAAGCAGCAGCCAAAATTGAGAAACACCAGAAGCTGCGGCTCCTCCTAAGATCTCGGAAGAGTCTCAGGTTTGCCACAAAGAGGATCTCAGGAGACATTTTGCTAATTTGAGTGTGTGAATAAGATACAATATCAAATGGTGAATAAGACACAATATCAAATGGTGAATAAGACACAATATCAAATGGTGAATAAGATACAATATCAAATGGTAAACTATTCATAGAGACTATGGCAAAACTTTGGCCCCCTGTCCCACCAGCCTCGATAAAAAGGTGGAGACAAAGTGTTTCCTGTGTGAACCACAGAGAGATACATACTTTGTGGAGAAGCTTCAGAACTTCTGTTACAAAAACACATAGTAGGGAAATTATGTATAAGAATATGAAACGAATCCTATATTAATTTGAAGAATTTATATAAATAATCATTAAATAGCTATGCAAACAAAAATAGCTGATGGTAAATTTAGAATAATATTAAGAGATAAAAGATTTAGAAGAACTATTTATTCTGTTTCTTTTCTAATGCAGAAATGTTGACTAGAGAGGTTTAATGTAAAACACAGCTCTATTTTCCCATTCTTTCAGTAAATATTTGATGGGCAGGAGACCTGCTCTTCTCAAGTCCTCCATCGTGAATTCAAATATTCTTGCTAAGCACTATTTTGTGCGCTATTTAAAGCAAACTGAACATGGTTTTCTCAGTTTTCTTGAGGCTAAGATGCATGCTTCTTTAAGCCCATAAGAGATATAACCAAAAATGAATGAACTGTAAGTAACATACTCCCTTACATTACAAGTTAAACCATAAGTTTATTATAAAGGAAACAGAAGAGTAACACAGTGGCTTAAAAGCTGATTTGCCTGATATTCAAACAGCCTGATTACAATAGAGTTTTCCTAAGTACTCATAGACCTGGGAAGTGAGCAGAAAATCAGGCCTGAGGGTGGCTACAAAGGTAGCCACTGTGAATCCAGGACAACGTTAAGGGCATTGGGCTCCAGGTGAACAAACTGCCTGGATCTGGGGATGGCAGGATCCTATCCACTGGTAATAACACCCACTGGGTCAAAGCCCGCCTGAGAGTGAAGCTTTCCTAGTAAGGATTTTATTTAAGAAAATGATACAATGCTTAAAATTTCAAATTGCACAGGTGTGTCATTACAAAGCCCTTCTCAGTTTAAACAATCATATCTAAATCATCATTTAAATCACAATTCCTTACAAAAAAAATAACTGCCAATGGAGAAATCATCCACACGCAGGAGATCAGAATGACCTATGCTATTCCCATCGACAGAGCAGTTTTACAGAATTAACAGGGAGGGCAGAGACCACAAAATGCAGTCTGAAATGTGCTAACGTTTTCCTATCAACATTTCCAAATCAAATTTCAAACAACCAAAGAGACCACTTTTCGAGATGTGTTTCATCATGAAGCAGAAAATACAAACCCTACCTGGTTGGAAGGAGAGCAGCATTTGTTCGCCATCTTCATCTGTGGAGAGAAGGCAGAAGAGTCAGCGCCACAGCCACCAACACCAGGACGGCTCACCTGAGTGACAGCTGGAAGTCATCAGCCACACTCTGTCCTGGGAAACAGGCTTCTTTAATGACACATTTCCTATCTGAAAACCTAGCCAGAGTCAATACAAGCATGACAGCAGTAGAAAAAAACTAGCAGACTTCAATTCCTCTTTTTCAAATATCAGTATTTATATGAGTGAAGTTATGGGAGAGCAGGTGCTTCAATTCCAATACCTGAGAAAAGTGAGGAAATGATTTCTGCTCTACATAACCTTCTGGCAGTCAGTATTACTGTGATGGTAATTATGGTTATCACAGTTGATAATCTTTCTGTTATTTAGTTCACTCAATGACCTATGGAAGTAGATGTTGTTTTCCAAAATTTTACTAACGAGGAAGTGGAGGTGCAGAATCATAACACTCCCACAGCCCACAGCCACACACACAGCCACACAGCCACACACACAGCCACACAGCCACACAGCCACCAGGCCACAGTCACCGTCACACAGCCCCCACAGCCCACAGCCCACCAGCCACACCAGGGCACAGCCTCGCCACACCGAACCTTCCACTCCACTGTCGTCTCTCCAGCACCCCTGCCTGCGCCCTCTCCCCATAGTCCGCCCGCACTTGCCACTTTCGCCGGCGTCCCAGCTCTCTCGTTGGACCCTTCGCCAGGCCCTGCTCATCACCCTGCTCACTGCGCATCCATCACGTCTAGCGGTCACCGGAACCACCTCCGCGCGTCTGCTCGCCACACAGCCACACAGCCCACTGTCATATAGGCCACAGCCACACACCCACACAGCCCACTGTCACACAGCCACACAGCCACACAGCCGGGAGGTGGCTCAGAGTCCACATTTCCATTCTAAAGTGTTGGGGTGTCTGACTTCTCTACCCTGCTTACGAGGGGTGATGTGTGAAATGACACAGAACTGAAGGGCGCTCCTTGTCACAAGCATTTCTGCAAATATGAATCAAGAACCATCCTTTCTTCCCTTTCTATTTGTTCAGATAACTTTGGAATTCAAAGTGCCGCGTCTGAAAATTACGATATCAGGAAGGTCCTGGTACTTCCTTCTATGGTTGCAGAAAGGACGCCCCTGAGGTCTTTACAGGAGAAATCTCACACATTACTGCTTCCCCCAGTGACAGGTTAACTTCTGTTTAGCAGCCACAGGAAGAAGTGAGGTTACAAAGGAGATGTGGGGTGGTGGGCAGGGAAAGGCATGGCAGGGGCTGGGCGGGTGCCTCTGCAGGGCTGCAGGGTGGGCCGTGCCTGGCCGGTCTGCAAGCTGAACCCAGTCTCTGCAGCCTCCAGGCTATGCCGGAACAGAGCAGGGATCGAAGTGCAATTACAGGGCAAGTCAGCTGGGAGGGAGCAAGGACAGTAAGGTCAGTCCAGGGCCCCCTCCAGGCAGGGCCTGTCCTGCCACAGTCTCCAGGCCTGCGGCTACGGCTCCATGTCCGTATCCAGACACTCACCACTCCAGGCAACTCCCACATCATCAAGTCTTTGCTCCCACCCCATCTCTTTTCATTTCTTTAATTTTTAAAATGTCCTGTTGACTTTTATTATCAAACACATTACTTAAAGAGATAGAACATTTTTTCTTTTCTGGGGGACTGCAGCACAGATTTGAGAAGTAGTGTTTTGCTCAATTATGCCTTTTCTAAATCTTCATAATGTTTGGGGGAATTATACTTTTAACCCAGTTAGGTTTCCCCAATTCAAAATGTCACACTGTATCAATGCATTTGGGTAAAATATAAAATTATGACACATAACTATTTCTGATATGTGTGTGGAGAGAAAGAGAGAGGAAGGGAGGGAGAGAGACAGAGGCAGACAGAGGGGAGGAGGAAGATAAAACCAGGTGGGAAATTCCCAGCTGTCAGACGTAGCCACACTCTTTGATTTGGAAACATTCTGATGGCTTGATTTTTAATGTTTATAGTCAGGGATTTGACACATTGAAACAAGTACATGATTTTGTTTAGGGTTAATCATAAATCATCAAAAATATGATGTCTCAATTATTTTTCATGCACAACTGAGCATCAGCAGAGACTGAGAAACACTGTGTGCTCACGTTCTGAAGGGTCAGCTCCCTGATGTTGGCTGAGACCGCCCGCAGCCAGTCGGCGCCTTCCTGGGCGGTGTAAAACCGGAGGATCCCAGAGCTGACTCCATCCAGGGCGAGCACCTCGAACGCGTTCCACCTGCGGGGGAAAGAGAGCTGTCCAGGAGGCCCCGCAGCGAGGGGCGCAGGCCTGCCTCCGTGAGCTTCAAGGCTGATGCAGGGGTCTACCCTGGACCCTAGACATGGGGCAACTGCACCCCTTCCTCAGGCACCTCAGTACGGTCAGCAGACTCGCTGAGACCAAGGCGAAACCCCGAATTCCCTTGGTAACAGGAGCTACTTCTAATTCGATGAAACATGAAAAGCAATTGTCAGGGGAAGGACAGTGCTCCAGAAATTTTGGAGTTATTGTCTGCAAGATTCTTACTCGTTATTATTTCAAAGACCCTTTGGATGGAGCACTTAAACCTCCTGATGGGGTGAGGCTGGAGCAGCCCAGGCACCCTTCGCACTCAGCATCCACCCTTCTCTAGGACCACGTGTGCACTTCTGATTGACAGGGGAGCTTCGGGAGAGGCTGGGTCCCCTTCCATTGCTCCACGACACTCCACTTGCTGAGAACCCAATCATGGCCAAGTATTAACGACAACAAACCAACTGTCTCAAATTCAGTAGTTCATCCCTGTCATGCAACATCTTTTAAAAGCATACTTTACATATACCTATTTGCAAAAGAGAAATGTCATGTACACTTTTGTAGACTTTTTCTTAAGAAAATAGTGCATATTGCCTGGGCGCGGTGGCTCAAGCCTATAATCACAGGACTTTGGAAGACTGAGGTGGGAGGATCCCTTGAGGTCAGGAGTTCGAGATCAGCCTGGCCAAGATGGTGAAATCCCATCTTTACCAAAAATACAAAAATTAGCCGGGCATGGTGGCACACACCTGTCATCCCAGCTACTTGGGAGGCTGCGGCAGGAGAATCTCCTGAACCCAGGAGGCAGAGCTTGCAGTGAGCCGAGATCATGCCACTGCACCCCAGCATGGGCAACAGAGTGAGACCCTATCTTAAAAAAAGAAAGAAAAAGAAGAAAACAATGCATATTAATTTATATGACCCATAATACCTCCATGGTCTCAAGTCGCTAACTGAAGATAAAATACAGAACAAAACAAACATAACTTTTGTTAAAAAAAAAAAGTCTTCACTGAGTTATGCTTTAATAATCTTTCCAATGTGAGTGTCATCGCTGCTTTCTTAGGCAGGGAGGGGTGTGTAGGAGAAGGGGTAGGAAACAGAGATGGTATAACACAGTTCTGCATATTTTTGAGCCAAATCTATCAGACCAGAGTTTGCTATTTTAAAAATCATTCTTTTTAAAAGCAGACATCCCTGTCTAGGGGACATTCTCATCCTAATTAGTGTTTCTTGAATCAGAATGTGAAGTTTATCTACTTGTAGCTGATATTCTGCCTGATGGCGATGAACAAGATACTCCTGACTTTGCAGGAAGACAGAGGTGAAGGTGGAGGTGACTGAGTGGAGCTGGAGAGGGGAAGAGGCCGGAGAAAGCAGGTCCCCTGCGTGGGGAGGGCAGGCAGCTCCGCCTCCACCTTCGCACAGCCCTGTCTGATCTCCTTTCCTGGTCTTCCTGGTGAGCACCTGTCCCTCAGGGTCCATCGCTTTCCGTGGGGCCTTTGCTCCTGGGTGTCTGCTATAATAAATTAATCTTTACACTTTAAAATGCTGGGAGACTATTTTAGGCACATCGTGTAATATTCCACATGAATTAGGTGCTTATTAAATATTGACAGACTTATATCCATACTTTTGTCCAAGTATCCATTAATTCTTATTAAATAAGTGCTGACTATAAATGGGCTGGTCACCATAATTTCTCGTTTGTTCATGTTAACCGGTGTGACATACACAAAGCAAGGCTGACCTTCATCTAATGGTAAACAAACGGCTGGGTCAAGCAGATGACTGAGGACAACAGCCAAGTTCCCTGGCTCCCCACATGAAGAGGGCAGAGACTGTTATTTTTAGGCACATTTTACACTGAGCTACAGCACACACACACACACACGCACACACACACACACAACTCACCAGTGAACACCTCCATAAACAGTCATGTATTCAGTACCCTTGGCCAACCAACCCTCAGACCAAAAACAGACTTTAGAAGAATCTTCAAAAGTTCCCTGTGTCCCACCCTCCAATTTTCCCCATCTCAGAGCTCCACGCTTTTATTCTTTCAGGAGAGCCTGCTTTTCTCCAAAGACCTGAGGAGGAACAGGAGGTGGTGCCAGTGTGGGCCAGGGGCAGCTTTGCCTGGAGCTAGCTGGACTGGGGTGGGGCCCGCAGGGACCCCGGGGCAGCGTGGGGCAGGGGCGCCCCCTCTCATGAATCAGGGACGCCTGGTGGGGCGTGTGAAGGACACTCGTGGTCACCGCTTGGCTCCAGCTCACATGTGCTAACAACAGTGTCTCCTCGGGGAGTTGGCGTTTCCTGATTCTCAGGGTTGGTGACGTATGCACCAAATGCGTGGAGGGCTGAACACCGAGCGCTCTCAACAGGGTCAGTACTGTGGTCATCCCCGTAAAGTCAGTGGTGAGAAGGAATCCGAGGCCCGAGTCCTAACTCTGCCTTCAGATGTTTACACCGTCATTCATGTAGCGGGAATAAGACGTGAGGTAGAGATGGTGGGCCCAGGCTCCATGAAGGACCCTTTATTGATGCTGTGGTCTTGAGAAAGATCATCAGCTTTGCCCCCTGAGGCACTGAACACACATGGAGCCCCAGAGGCTCATGGCCTCGCACGAGGGGCAGACGGCTGTGACCTGCAATGAAAACGGAGGCGTCTGCAGTCCAGGCACGTTTGTGCCATAGCTACATGAGGCAGGCTGGACATCTCACCTCTGAGCTGGCCTTTCCTTGTCCTTACGATGGGCTTCAAATGCCAACTGTACCATAAAATAGAAATACTGAGAGAAACAAATGGAATAACCTAAACAAAGTTATTTGTAAGCCCATAAGTTCCACATAAACATTATTGGTCTGTACTTTGTCAAAGAGAGCAATAAAAATTAAAATCAAATGAACAGAAGCTGTGAAAGTTGTTGACAATAATGCTGATGGCAGATACTAACATGTTAATAAAACAGGGAAAGGACGGTCACAGCTTGGCTTATCGTTGGTTCACTGTTTGGTTTATTGTTATAGAAGCCAGGTAACTGGTGTAAGTTACGCAATCTGCTTTCAGGCAAGTCTGGATGTGAGATCAGCAGCCGCTTCTTCCAGGGCATTTCTGGGCCTTTGTTTCCTCCGAGTTTCCTCCGTGGCTCACGGATGGAACCTGGCCTCTCTCCCTGCCTTGCAGTGGCCGCTCAGGCCTTTCAGGATGGTGTTCGTGTGGTCAAGGTCATTGTCAGAGCTGAAATTCACAGAGCATCTGCTCAGGAGCTAACATGCTCTTCGATGGCCATGTGTGAGATCATATGAAGCTGCCGTAAGCAAAGCCACACCAAGCAAAGGCAGAGTGCTTGGTGCCCCGGGGTTCCCCAAGAAGAAACCAAGCCAGCTCCGACACTCACCATCCTTAGGGAAGCCAGGAACCGACTGTGTTGGCACTTTTGAAAAGTCTACCCTCCTCCCAGGGTTTCCTCATGCCCTCAGAGAATTTTTGAATTCCAAAGAGAAAACTGAAAATAGAGTTTTATGCTCTAGGAAGTGAATTGAATCCCAGTTTTTGGCTAAGAGAAATAAATTTATTTCAATAAAGTTCAAAGCACACGTCTTCATGTATTAGGACATTAAGGAATTGAAGCTACGTGCTCAGGTCTGCACCTCCCGTGGAGGACATCCAGTCTCTTTGGGTCGTTCTTCCTGCGCACCTGACTGTGGGCTCAGTGCCAGCCTCAACCCTGCACCCTGCGGCTCCTGCCGGGAAAAGCCCCACAGCCCAGCTCTCAGGCGTCCGGCCACACTGCCTGCCTTCGCTGTAGTCTTCAGGTCCACATCCAGAAAGGCCTCTGAATCCTGCCCAACCGCTGGGAATCTTCCTGTCACAAAACGCACCTCAACACATTCGACCCTTTTTCAAATCATCTGCTTCAGTGGAAACCGATTATAGAGCATTATCAGTTATTATTAAAGCCCCGAACCGAAACCCCTGCTACGTCTGCTACCAACGACCACTCTTCCAACCTCCTGCTCCACTTGTGCTGTGGGATTCCAGTAACTATAAAATTTGACCCTAAAAACTGAGAATTCTTAATTGCTTGTCAAAGCTTCAGTGTTGGAGAAAGGAAGTGAAAACGTGTAAATCACCTTTTTAGCAAGCTGTCCGGTTTTTAAAGGATAAATACGTTGAACTTTACACAATTTAACCCAGGATGCTTTCATCCATAAATGATGGCTGGTGGCCGTCATTACCACCACAGCCTGTCACTCCCCATCGGCTCTGGCCACCACCTCCCTCTGTGCCTGCGGTATCAGGGAGGAAAGGTGTGCATTGCACACACGCCTGTTTACTTTACTTAACTTTAAGCCTTTATGCTTTGGAAAATAAGGACAGTGTGTGTGTGTGTGTGTGTGTGTGTGTGTGTGTGTGTGTGTATTTTAGCTCATGACTGAAAATTATGAGTACTCATGAGACAAAAAGATAACGTGTATGTTTCAGAATTTGAAAATCTTGAAATTTAGTTCACATATTTTATTTCAAAACTGTCTCTGTAGTATATGATTTTAGTACAATTTAGAAAATATATTTTTTCTACTTCCCTGTCATGCAGTGGCGTTTCTAAATATTCCATATTAAACATTAATAAAGAGGGCTAATTTAAGTTCAGGAACGTCTGAACTTAATGGAGTAACTTGTTCATTAAAAAGTCATTGTGGGCTGAGCGCGGTGGCTCACGCCTGTAATCCCAGCACTTTGAGAGGCCGAGGCAGAGGATCACCTGAGGTCAGGAGTTGGAGACCAGCCGGACCAACGTGGTGAAACCCCATCTCTATTAAAAATACACACACACACACACACAAAACAGCTGGGCGTTGTGGTGCATGCCTGTAATCCCAGCTACTTGGGAGGCTGAGGCAGGAGAATCCCTTGAACCCAGGAGGCGGAGGTTGGAGTGAGCGGAGATCGCATCATTGCACTCGGGCCTGGGCAACTAAGACTCTGCCCCGGGGTGGCGGGGGGAAGTCATTGTTACCAGAAATTCAGGCCACAAATAAAGTGTTCACTCGAGACAAAGAAAAGTTCAATAGGTCCAAGAAAGAGAATTTCCCCCTGTGGTGTCTCACAGGGCACCTCCTCACCCTTCTCTGTCACTTCCCATTGCCTCGTGAGAACAGGGCTTGGGTCTTCTGAGCCCCTCACTTTCCCGGGCAGGGCTGCCGAAGCAGGAAAGGCAGGAGGCCCCATCCATGCAGGCCATGCCCAGGCCAGTGAGTGGGGCACTGGAGCGCAATGTCCAGGGACTCCCTGAAGGCCTCCCTGTGGATGGGAAGGACGGGAGGCGGCCTGCAGGGATGCCGCGCATGTCCATGCATCTTACCGTGGGGCCGTCACGGGCCTGTGTGTCTGCTGCAGGCCTCAGCAGAGTGGGCGTCCTGCGCTTTGTTCTTTCTACCACCGCCGGCACTAAGAGCCCTGGCACTCAGTAGGCACACATGAGTGTTCGCTTTGTGAGTAAATGTTTGAGAAGACCCAGCAGGATTCCAGCACCTGAATTTGTCACAGGAAGGTGGTGTCTACACTCCCCTCTGCCTGCGGCCTCCCCTCTGCCTGCGGCCTGCTAGTAGGACTGACTCCACCGGATCTCAGCCACATTGTGGGGTTCCCTCATCTGACAATGGGCTCACACCACTGGGCCATGAGAAGGAAACGGAGGAGGGAGGTGAAGGGACGAGCTCATGCCTGGCGTATGCACATTTAGTGCATCCTCATGATCATTTTCCTCTCCACCGGGGACCATCTGGAGCGAGGCACGGTGCTGCACTGAATGGCTTGTGCTTCTTTTCACACCCACACTGCCGGGCAAGTCACCTGATGATAAGAACTGGTCATATACGATAGTGGCAGCAGTAGCTGTAACAACAACAGAGAACTAAAGGCCATCACTCATTACGAGCTGGCTTTGTGCCAGGCTCTATCCTAAGTAACTTACGTTTGGATCTATTCCACCCTCACAGTGACCCTATGGAAGAGCCACTGTCATTTCAACCGCCCAGGGTGCAGGACGGTGGCGGGGGCTTGTGCCACAGGCCGGGCCGGACAGCTGCTGAGTGTGGGACCTGGGCCCAAGCTTGGGAACCTCTGGCCCCCGCGCTGTCGACCCGGGCACTGTGCTATCTGTAAGGCGGGATCCGTGGACTCGGGCGCTGCGCTGCCCACAAGGTGGGATCGTTATCTGCGTTTACTCCAGGGAAGCTCAACCAGCATCCCGGGGCTCAGTGCTGCTTCTCGGTTATCTGAGATCCAATGAGACCAACTAATTGGCCTCGACCACCCAGGTGGACACCCCCAGCAGCGGGCAGGACAGAGGGTGACCTGTGATCACAACGGGACTTCGCTTTTCATCCAGGTGAAGGCGTCACTCACAGAACTGTCCCCTAATCCTCTCAGCTTCAGCGCTGGCCTTTTCTTCTCTGTAAACTGCTCCTGAGTCCCGGCCCCCAGACATCCAAGTTTCCCGTGCCCGTCCCTCGGAGCCTGGCTGCCAGTGCTGTCTGTTTATAAAACTGTCTGACACACCGGGCAGGTCATCCTAACACTACAGCCTGCCTGAGTTTACTCACTCATCTTCGTTTTCTTTTTCCATTTCAAAGGATAAAACCTCATCATTAAACAGAATGCCTGTATCCTGGTAGCTTGCATGAATCCAGAGTGAAGATTATCTGGACTATCAAATGGAACACGGGTGGAGGCTGCATACCTGACAATGAATGGAGCAGCAGAAGTCGCAGCCATGTGCTTTTACCCAACACCAAAGTCGGCTCCTGTCCCCTTAGGCCACAGCTTCCTAAAACCAGGTGGCTCAGGGCCCAGGTCACAGCAGTAATTTCTGGGTAACGTGAGAAAATGTAGAGATTTGTTGATAAAAGGAAGCCCAGAGCAGGCCCCTAGGTGGGCAAGAGCGGGCACGGACCACGGGAGTGGAAGTGAGGGTCTCCCAGGGGCTGCACGGCTGTGCTGAAGCAGGCCTGGGTGAGAGAAAGGCACTCCCCACACAGCAGGGACCCGCAGCCAGGGACTGGAAGGATCAGGGCCAGAGCAGGCCTTGCAGTCCATGTTCTCTGATCCTAAGAGAACCATATTTTATAAATGTCAAGGCCACATTTTAAGCATACATGTGAACATGGGTAACTCAGTCCATGACCACGAGGACCCTCCATCATCTCTAAAGTGCAGACGCGAGTGGAGCTTTGTCCCACGCTGGGAGGTCACAGGGCTGAGTGTGCACAGGAATGACAGAAGCCCTAGCTCAGATGTGAGACTCGGTACAGCACTCAGCCCACACAGTGCAGCACTCAGACCCCAGCCACGAGACACAGAAAGGCCTGGACACTGCAGGCGCTGTGTGTCATCCCCTGCACGGGGCGCTGTGTGTCATCCCCCGCACGGGCGCTGTGTGTCATCCCCCGCACGGGCGCTGTGTGTCATCCCCTGCACGGGGCGGGTGTCATCCCCCGCACGGGGCGGGAGGCTGCCAGCCTCTCAGGCTGTCTTCCTCGTTTTTAGAATGGAGGTCGACCTGCCCAGCAGAGCGGCATTTGGAGCCACAGAATGCAGCCAAGTGCCCTCGCTTAGACCCAGCAGAACTTTTAAGAGCGGCACCAGTACAAGCAGAAGAATCACCAGAGAACTTGTTTATATTTTACACGAGTTTACTGTGAAATGTAATCATGTCTCAGAGGAATTAATTCATTCCACCAGATGACAGACACAAGGCTGACTGCAACATGCCAGTGCCACCTTCAAGCCCTAACTTCAGTGGAGACCGAAGCTCAGCTTCCCCAGCTGTGGCTGCACAGACCCGCACTCGAACAGGCCTGAGGAGCTGGTGTGGAAGCTGCAGGACTCCAGGGTAGATATGGCAGGGAAATGGATCCACACCTGAGCGGAGGAGCTCAAAGGCTGTCTGTCTGCCGCGACCCTCCTTCCCACACCAATGGACTGTTGATTAGAGTCACACGGGCGGCTCCTCCGCTTCCGGAGAGAACACCCGCCTGCAGCAGCAGACGCTGGACACCAGCGAGGGGCCGACTGTCCTCCACCCACCCGTGGCCTCGGCACAGCAGCCATCAGCTGGACAGGCTGTTACTCCTGTAAGAATCCTTCCTACCTTGGAAAGTGCACACAGTAGGTGCTCAATTCCTGCTTGGAAAGAAATGCATTTTTTTGTTTGCTTTTGTTCAAGAGCTATTTCATCATCACTAGAAGAGATTTTGTATGTTTTGTTTGGTTTTGTTGTTAAGGGCAAATGCAGAATTAACTTAGGAAAAAACAAAGAACCTCTTTCAGTGATGATAAAATAACTCTTTATAAAAATGTACACACTGATTTAAAATACACAGTTGGGGGTGCTGAATGTACAAGGACACTTACACATCGCGCCCCTCTCTTCGGGCAGACAGCAGGCAGGACACCCGCTTTCCGTCCAGGGAAGAAACGCAGCTGCCTGTTACAGGTGCTGTAACGTGTGTTAATGAGCTTGATTATGGGCTCGAATTCCTCATGTTTGAAAAAACAAACACATTTTAAAAGTTCACTTTACATAATGAGTGAAGTTACTGTGAAAAATTCAAAATACAATCAATTTGAAACACAGATAGATTTATTGTCTATAAAAGTAGAACAGTCTAAAAGAGTCTTAGAGGCTAAATCTACTGGGACTAAGTCCTAACCTGAGACTTCTACCTCTCAAAATTTAGTTTTCTATAACTATTTTGCATAAGAGAACTTGCGGTTTTGCCTGTAGCTGAGAAAATGAACATAAGAAGCCGGCTCGGTCACCACCTTTTGTCTCAGTTCAGTCTAAGAGCGTCCTCTACATGCTGGGTCCCAGGTTTCTCTCGGTGGGAGCCTCGGTGTATCACAGGCTCCGTGCCCAGGAGGTCACTGCTATGGCCTCGAAGCCTTCCACCTCCATCTAGCAGAGCTTTAGTCCCTAGGCCCCTGCGTGTCTCTCCACACTGATGGGGTGACTCCAGTGGAGATGCCGCCTGTGTTCCCAGTTGGTGCTGGGATGGAGCGTGGCGCGGCCCCACCCACTGCTGCCTACGCTTCTGATTTAACCTCTGCGAAGCTGGGTGACTGGCAGAAAGGGCGCCGTGTACATGGAGAACATTCTGAGTGATCATCTCGTTTTTGAGAAGCACACATTGTGTTCAGCAGTCCTCCAGGTCCTCTTCCAGGGATCAACCTTCATTTTAACATCCAAATCCAACTTTCTAATGACATAGTCACTCAGGTTTCCTCTGAATTCACAATAACCTCATAGGC
Organism: Rhinopithecus bieti; assembly: GCF_001698545.2. Lineage (NCBI taxonomy): Eukaryota > Metazoa > Chordata > Mammalia > Primates > Cercopithecidae > Rhinopithecus > Rhinopithecus bieti. The sequence continues at coordinate 1,197,134 of NW_016821253.1, read as the reverse complement.
TCTCTCAAAGCCCATGCAGTCAAAATCAATGGTTTAAAACCAGTAGAGTTGGTGTCGGTCACCAGAATGCCTTAGTTTCCAACTTTTATACACTTTTGAAAGTTCTCATTTAATCACATGTTCCACAGCAAGGTTTTATTTATTTATTTATTTTCTTTTTTCCACTGTAGCAAGTGGTATTAAATGGTGGTCAAGAAATGTTTCCTGCATAAAATCTGATCACCGAATACACGGCTGGTGTTACTGGGCCTCCGTGTGCCCACAAACTGCACCATGCCCGGGTGTGCTAACCTGCACGCACCGTGGGGCTGCACTCCTGGGCCAAAGACGAGAAAGACGTGGTGTCACTCGAGAGCAGGACGAACCGTCTCTGAGTGTCTGCACTTTTCCACTTCATTCAGATCCTTGGCAGTGAACGTCTCTGCAATGATTTCTTAGTCCAGACAGTGCTTACATTCCACCCCAAAGCGCAGACGTGAGTGGAGCTTCGTCCCACACTGGGAGGTCACTGGACTGAGTATGCACAGGAATGACGGAAGCGCTGGCTCAGAGAGCCACTTGTCAATGTTTCCTGCCGACCGTAAGCGACGGACTTCATGGGAGCCCAAAGGCAGTAAAAGCCGACTCTCAAGAAAGCAGCGGACACAAGGATGCACAATTCCCCACCCGTCTCCTCCTGTCTCTCCTTTTCTGCTGCTTATTTTACAACCGATGATGTGCAAAGAATTCTTAGGCTCCTTTCACAAAAGCATCCTGATTCTTTTCATACTCTGACATATGTCTTTAAAGTTAAATATTTAATACTTTTGGGAGAAATGAGGAAGGAAAATACATAGATTACAAACAACTGCATTTATATCGAGGATAAAAAGAACCAGCTGGCATTTATTCACACCATGTAATAAACACTGTGTAAATACTTTATATGCTGCAGTGGTTTTAACCCTCACAATCATCCTATGAAGAAAGTCCTGTGGTTATCATGTTAAAGATGAAGAAATCGAGGCTGATGTAGATAAACCAATTTTCCCAAGGTGACTCATAAGGCCAGAAGCGGTAAAGGCAGGGACACACACACACACAAGTGAGCTTTATAAGGAACTCCGTCTCCGATTCACACCTCAGTTCTTAACTAACAAAGAGCCTCTTCTGGACCTTAAAGCCATGTGAATAGCCACGGCTTACACAGCTCAATGTTTCCCTGCCTAACACTGCATTTTTCCTGTGTATTTGTTGAGGTGTTAAATACAACTGCACCTGCTGGAGGGGATCCGTGAACTCCAGGAACGTAACCGTTCTTGCGACCTGAGTTATCGTGGCTTCCATTCTTTTTCCTGGGATAGAAACGTTGCGTCTGAAATGAGCCATGCAGCGAGGCGAGCTGCCGACTCGGAACACCCAGCCAAGGCTTGGATACTGGACCCAGTCTAGGTAAACATAAAAATCTCTATGCCAGGAAACGATTCAGCCAGGAGAATATTTTTGCTTTCCCAGATAAGGCTGAGTATGAGTGAGGGGAACATGCAATGTGTTCTGCACATGCCGCTGAGGGTTCCGTCTGTACCTCCTCCTCCCACGCTGGGCACATGGCATCAGAGGGGCCCTGGAACACTCCAGGTGAGGGGTCTGGGAGGCAGAGCATAGGCAAGTTTGGTCTCTGAGGTAAGCACAGAGCAGGTAACAGGAGGGGAGAGGAGCAGAGGAGGTGAGAGGGGGATGAGGAGGCTGGGAAGCCAGGTCAAAGGTCAAGGGTCAGGTGGCATCCCCAGGACTGTGCTCCAGGCAGAGGCACAGATAGAAGAAAAAATGAAATTAAATCCAGTTTTTGACGAGTGTGACTTCCATAGTAATGGAAAAGTTTGGCCTAATTCCTAAAAGTGGGGTATCCCTAGCAACTCCCATCCCCAAGTCTGGGGTCAAATTCCCAGTGGATTGAATGTGGCTCCCCAAATGTTCAGTGTTGAAATCCAAGTCCCCAAGGCCACCCATCTGTGGGACTCTGGAGGGCTACGGCCTCCAGAGCTCGAGGGACGCATGCCTGCTGCGTAAGACCACCCACCTGTGTGCTGCGTAAGGCCACCCATCTGTGTGCTGTGTAAGGCCACCCATCTGTGGAACTGGGCTGTGGCCGCCCACACTGACTAAAACGAGGCCTTCAGAGCCAGGTTAGTGTGCTGAGGTCATGGACACCCTGAAGATCTCGTGCCTCTAAAACCTTCTCCATCCACTCTGCTGGACACGCCTGGTTCCCCCCTGCTTGGGGATTAATACGAATTATGCCATTGATAGTTCTCCCCTTTCAGCAGCAGGAAAACTCAGGGACTTTGGCTCATGTTTAGTTGTAATGGGGAGGGTGCTGGGAAATCGAGGTGAGGGGTTCATGGTAAAATGACTCTGGCCACAGCTGTGGTCGTGGGGCTAGGAGCACAGGGATCCCAGGAGGCGCCGAGGAACTGGACACAGTTGGCAGAGACAAAAGATCAGCGCTGGGGCAGCAGGCAGGACAGGCAGACGCCCTCCGTCACCGCACTGCTTTCATCTACAGTGATTCAGCACCTCCAGCTTAAAAAGCCCTTCCTGTTCATTTTCATCACAAACCCTGAGAGCCTATTAAATCTCCACACACAAAGGAAAGAAAAATCAAATTAATGTTTAAAGCGGACAACTTGTTATGAATTTATCCTGCTTAGATACAAAGAAAAGATCTTAACGTTCCCAAGCGGAGACTTCGCAGTTCTCTTTTCATAGACAGGGCACTAATCCCTTACAGTCAAAATGAAAATAAAACGGATAATCCTCGGAAATGAAAAGATACTCGACTGAGAGACTGCAGAGGGAGAAAAAGAGAGACAGAAAGACAGAGACAGGCAGAGACAGACAGAGACAGCGAGAAACAGAGACAGAAAGAGAGACAGAGAGACAGAGACAGAGGCAGGCAGAGACAAAAACAGAGACCAAGAGGAACAGACAGAGGTAGAGACAGAGACAGACAGAGACAGAGAGAGGGACAAAGAGAGGCAGAGACAAAAAGAGACAGAGACAGAGAGGGACAGAGGGAGGGGCAGAGAGACAGAAAGAGGCACAGACAGAGACAGACAGTGACACAGAGACAGCGAGAGACAGAGACAGGGAGAGACAGAGAGGGACCAGGAGAGGCAGAGAGAAAGACAGAGACAGAGAGGGTCAAAGAGAGACAGAGATGGAGAGAGGCAGAGGCAGAGAGAGGGGCAGAGACAGAGACAGACACAGAGACAGAGGAGCACCCAGGGCATCTTGGAAGCAGCGTCACACAGTGTGGTGGGGACCACTCCCCCTGAGGAAGCGTAAAGGAGCCTCGAGAAGTGAGCCAGGAGAATGATGCAGATGCAGAATGATTTCTCAAGAATGATTCTGAATTCCCAGGAAAGAAGGAGCAGATGCCAGAGAAGGCAGCTCAGAGCTGCCCCACACATCTGTTGGATGGGGAGGGGCTCAGGGTGCCTCTGTAAATCAGCAGCCCTTGTTCTCTATCAGAGCAAACTCAGGAAAGCTATATTATGTAGTCACTGATCCACTCAGCAGCGGGTCCACGGGTGCCTCCGGGCAGCTCTCCGTGGTGCTCACAGGACACCCTGATTCACCTGCGGGCCCGTGGAGGGGGCGGCCCAGGGTGGGGAAGCACGGAAGACGCCCCCACCAGAATTGCCAGGCGGTGAAGGCAGCACTGGCTTCTGAGAAGACTTAGGGACCTCCAGATCTTAAACACGTGGCCTGTGCCCTTATCAGGGTAGGACACATGCCAGAGAACTGGGCGTTTGTAGAGATGTAAGTAGAATGGGATTATTCTCTTTCCATCAACATGAACACTCTAACCTTCTGTCGTCAAAAGAAAGTTTTCAGAAAATTTAAAGATGGCGTAATGAGAAACAAACAGCAGCTCTACCACCTGCTAGCAGCCAGCAGGGCTGTGGGGTTCCTCTGAAAAACAGGGTCCCACACATCATCAACCTCAGACCGGGGCTCTCCAGGGACATGAGGGAGCAAGGCAGAGCAGGAGCAGGGGACACATGAGATGCCCTCCAGCCACAAAGGCCCCACAGGTCCCTGGCAGGCTGCTGGTCTGAGGGAGGGGCTGCTGCCCCCACAAGCCTGGCCTGGCTCTGGCCCCTGCCTGTCTCATGCTCCTGGATAGAAATTAAGCCAGACGCTGCCGACACAGCCCACACTCTGATGGCACCCAGTGCAGGGCCAGCCCTGACCTCCTGGCCCTTCCCAGAACCACCCGACACATTCCCAAATCCCATCACAAGCCTCCCTTTCCTGAGGTGCCACAGCCACCAGGACGCTGTATCCCTGGAAGCCCAGGTAAGGAGCCCCGTGTGTGCGGGATGCGTGAGCTCAGAGCATCGAGTGCTGTGCTCTCGGGATGGACGAACTCCAGAAAATTCACCAAAGGATTCTTTTTGGTGTGACTATTTAAATATGGTAATCTCCTTTGCAAAACAAATTAGAGTATTTAACAGTAGAATTCTAACTTGTGGTATCACTTTTCAAAATCTGCTTATCTGCAGTAGGTCTGTTTCCATTATGACTACTACAGAGCCCATCTGCCTTCTTCTTCTGAAATAAAGTGAGTGCCTACAAAGCACATGAAATTTTATTGAACTCACAAAACATAATTTAATTCTGTTTTAAAAAAACACGGTAGATGTGGGGCAAAAGATCCCTAAGTTCTGGGTTTTGTCTCTTCCTACCTTACTACTTAACTCCCTCCCTTTCCCTCTCCTTCTCCACCTCCCCTCCCCTCCCCTCCCCTCCCTTCCCTTTCTTTCCTTCTATGTTTTAGAAAAAAAAAGAAAGTCAATTACTTTTAATCAATTTGAAGCCTACCTAAAACAAGAGGCATGGACAGGGTTCCTGTGAGCAGGTAAATAAAAATTAGTTCCTCCTGTAAAGAGTTGCAAAGTGACGCGGAGTAGTTCTGTGGGACAGAGATTCTGGAGCTGTTTAATTGCTCTTATTTGGGGATAATCACTGAAATCTGAATTTCCTTCCTTCTGTTCAGTCATTCCCTATTCCACAAACAATTTGTATTAGTCCATTCTCACACGGCCATAGAGAAATATGCAAGACTGGATAATTCATGAGGAAAAGAGGCTTCCTTGGCTCATGGTGGCACAGGCTGTGCAGGAAACATGGCGGCATCTGCTAGGATTCTGGGGAGGCCTCAGGAAACTTACAATCATGGCGGAAGGCAAAGGGGGAGCCAGCACTCGACACGGGCGAAGCAGGAGTTGGAAAGAAGGAGGGCAGGTGCCACACACTTTTAAACAGCTGGTTCTCATGAGAACTCGCTTACTATCATGAAAACAGTACCGAGGGGGTGGTGCTAAACCACTCATGAGAAATCTGCCCAGTGATCCAGTCACCTCCCATCAGGACCCACCTCCAGCACTGGGGACTGTATTTCAACATGAGATCTGGGTGGAAACCCAGACCCAAACTGCATCACAATTAAAAATCACTGAACTCCTGCTGCTTCAAAGCTCCTTTAAACATACAGTTTTATTTTTTGTTACCTTCATAAACTATCTTAGAAAGCAGTAAAGTATGAATATCATCTCCCACCCTACTTGGTTAAACAGGCAAAGAAGCCATCACAAGAGCCCCCATGAGTTATCTAGGTCATGGCCCCAAGAGGGTGAAGCAGGATTAGAAATCTCTTAGTTCTGAACCCTATACTATTCCTTCATCCCACCTGCCTCCTCAGGGGCACATGCCAGAGACACCACAGCTTTATCTCTTTTCTGAACCTCTCATAAAGCTTCCTCACTGGTAAAATGACTGTGGGTATTTTTTAAGCATAGACATTTCTCTTGTTCTTAAGTATTTCTTCTCTCTATTTTCTGAAACACACAGGCTATGGGCAGCAGCCTGGCCCAGATCCAGCTTTGTCCAATGGCACCATGTGGAAGAACAGCCAGCCGTCATCCAAGGCCACTTTTGTTTTAAAAGGATAAATTTCTAAAAAGCGTGGACATGCTATGGGCTTTCCAGAGTGAAACAGAGGTTGAGACACTAGAGCAGGCAGAGTTCTAAGGCAGCCCCCAGTTCTCAGCCCTTGGTAGAAACATCTGCTCCAGTTATTCAATCAACAGAAACGAGGTGTTTGTGTGAAGGGATTCTGCAAATGCAATCAACGTCTCAACTCGGCTGACCTTCAGTTAGGGAGATTTATGCAGGGGCACAGCCTGAACACATGGCCATTTATGTCTGGGTCTAGAGGTCAGAATGAAGGAAGTCATAGATTTTAGGCTCATGGAGTTACCTGTTACCTGCTGTTGGCTTGAGGGCAGAGGCTGACCATGTCAATGAACATGGTGGTCTCTGGTGGTGGAGAGCAGTCCTTGGCTGACAAAGGTGGGGAACTGAGTCCTATAAAGTCAAGGGACTGAATTCTGACAGAAACCCTGAGTGAGCCTTGAAGATGGGAACACAGCCTATCCGACACCTTGATTTTAGCCTGGTGAGATCCCAAGCAGAGGACCAGCCGGGCGCTGCTGGACTCCTGACCCATGAGAACTGTGAGATAATAAACAGTCTTGTGTTACCTGCTAAATTTGCACTGGTTTGTTACATGGCAATAGAAAACTGATATGGTAAAGATAGGCAAAACGCTAGCATCTCCACCACCATGGCCACCCCATCAATAATGCTTTTCTTCACCTGATATCAGAGAAATGTCTAGATAACTAAGCCAGTAGTCAGGATCGCATGGTTATGCTAAGTCACCTGTGATGCTGCGTGACAAACTGCCAAGTGTCACAGGACAGGGGTTATTTTCCTGTTGGATAACTTGAGGGAAAGTCCTGTTCTATGCTGTCTGCTGATGTCCATTAGGAAGTATGCTTATTTTTTATGTCTTTTTTAGTTTCATCTCAATATTCTCCCTCCAAATTCTTAGTGAACAATCTTTTCTGGTACTGTGTAGCCAATGATTTAATCCTCATTCACAGTGACATATAATTTATCCAAAAGCATAGTTCCCATTTTACCAAAGAACCACTTGAGTATAAGCTTGATCTGACAATGGAATGGAGGAAAATAACTTCTGCCAGTGCACGGGCTTATAACATGTTGGAGGCAAATGGAAATAAAAACAGTTGCACTTATTACACATGATTTGTATCATATAAATACGTATTTAAAATGAATTAGACTTAAGTATGCATCTACTCTTTACAGAGTTTTTTGTTTGTTTGTTTGCTTTTAAAGAACTCAGAAAACTAAGGAGCCTCAACCATCATTGGTCTAATTACTTAACAAAAAAAAGACCCAAGGGTGATGTCAGCACATGGTGGAATAGGAGGTCCCCCTGCTCATATTCCCCATAGCAACAATGATTTCACAGCTATCCACACAGAAAAGTGGCCCTTTTGGGAGCCATGGGATTCAAACCAGAGGTTGTCAAACTCTGGTGGAGTCCCTAGCAGGGTCATTTTGAGAGAACACAGCTGCACCAGGTGGCAGATCTAACTATGGTCCCAGCCCCAGATCTAAAAATGGCTCTGTTACCAATTTCCAAAAAGCTCAGCTATATCCCCTTTGGGCCTCAATCCTGCTACCCAAACCACCTAGCAAGGGTTCTGGGAGGAAAGTTGCACACTAGTGCCTGGGCAAGCAGGACTGATGATAACAGTTCTGGCAGTGAACTACACACACACAAAAAAAGAAATTAAGAAAACAATTCCATTTATAGTGGTATAAAAATATAAAATACCTAGGAGTAAATTTAATGAAAAAGATGAAAGATCTGTACAATGAAAAATATACAACATTGATAAAGGAAATTATAGATGACACACAAAAAATGGAAAGATATCCTGCAATCATGGATTGGAAGAGTTAATGTTGTTATGATACCATACCACTTAAAGTGATATACAAATTCTATGATGTCTCTATCAAATCCCAATGATATTTTTTCACAGAAATAGAAAACACAATCTTAAAATGTATATGGAACCATAAAAGACTCTGAATATCTGATCTATCTTGAGCATAAAAAGCAAAGATGGAGGCATTACACTACCTGATTTCAAAACATACTACAAAGCTATAATAATCAAAACAGCAAGGTACAAGCATAAACACAGATACATTGGCCAATGGAATAGAAAACAAAGTCAGAAATAAACCCACAGATCTATGGTCAACTGATTTCAACAAAAGTGCCAGGAACATATTATGGGGAAATGACAGTCTCTTCCATATATGGTGTTCAGGGAACTGAATATCCACATGTGGAAGAATGAAACTAGACCCTTATCTCATACCACATGCAAAAATCAACTCAAAATGGATTAAGGACTTAAATGTAAGACCTGAAACTATAAAACTACTAAAAGAAAACATAGGGAAAAGCTCCACGACTTTGATTTGGTTAATGATTTCTAGAATATGACCCAAAAGCACAGGTGACAGAAGAAACAATAATATCTTCGTGAGGTTTGCATGTTTGCTCTGTGTCTGCATGGGTTTTTCTAAGCACTCTGGTTTCCTCCCCACAAAGATGTGCAGGTAAGGTTACTTGCTGTGTCCAAATGGTCCCAGGCTAAGTGACTGTGGGTGTGTGTGAGCTGTCCTGCAGTGGGATGGCATTCTGTCCAGGGTTGTTGCCCAGCTTGAGCCCTGAGCTTCCAGCACAGACTCCAGTCTCCCCAACCCTGAATGAAATAATTGGGGAAATACTTATCTTGTTTTTATTAATCTTAAATGCATGCATAGCTCATATTTATTTCACTATTTAATATTTGAAGTGTTTTGGTCTTTATTTATAAGTTTGATGATGTTTTGTGACCAAAAATATGCTGTAGGATTCTAACTCTTATTTATAGCTATTAGCCTATGGGAAAATTGGTTTCTTTATACATCTTTTCACTCAAGTTGCAGTTTCTGAGGACCAATCAATGATGTTAAGTGAATATGTACTGTATTGTATATTTCAAAATTGCTAAAAGAGTAAATTTTAAATATTTTCACCACAAAAATGCTGCTAAGGATGTGATGTTATTGATATGCCAAGTAGCTTGATGTAATTATTCCATGACATAAACATGTATTGAAACATAACATTGTACCTTAATTATATATGATTTTATTTGTCAATTTTTAGAAAGGACCCAGAAAGTGGTGGTTATAGATTGAGGTCCTATACCTGGACAAGCACAGAGTCAGAGGGGACACACGAGATACTGGCTTCCAACCTCTTCATCCTATTTATGTTTCTATTATATGATATCTAAAGGTTCCTCCTGGGCTACAGCTTACAGCTTTTGTTTTAAGGTTCTAAAACCTGTTTGATTTAGAATTGACAATTTCTAAACTTGTTCCTTACCCTCACTAGACTGAGGAGCCCTCAGGAGAAGATACACAGAAATTTTAGAATTCCATCCACTGGGATCAACACACCCAAGTCTCTTCTCTTTTTCATCCATTTTAAAATGAGACCTGAGGAGCTTACAGGTAAGATGGAGCTAAGAACAGTATCTCAGCCTCTAAATGGAACTTTAACACAAATACGTTTCAGAACAAACAGGTTTTATAAAATTCATAGCTTGAGCCCTTACGTGTTTTATGATTTGCCCTTTCCTGCCCATACTAAGTCTTGCTTAAAATCATAAAAAAGTCAACAAAGCTAGTCAGATATATTTGCCTTTATAAAACAAAATAATCTTGTCTTATGAAAAATTATAAACCTTTCAGTTTGCTGTTACAGTGCGTATTGGTCCGTTCTTGCACTGCTATAAAGAAGTACGTGAGACTGGCTAATTTATAAAGAAAAGAGGTTTAACTGGCTCACAGTTCTGCAGCCTACACAGGAAGCAAGGCGGCTTCTGCTTCTAGGGAAGCCTCAGGAAACTTCCAATCATGGTGGAAGGCAGAGGGTGAGCGAGACACCTAACAAGGCAGGAGCAGGAGCAAGAGAGAGAGTGGGGAGGGGCCACACAGCTTCAAATGACCAGATCTCAGGAGAACCCGCTCACTTTCAGAAGCACAGCACCAAGGGGGATTTTGCTAACCCATTCATGAGAATCCACTCCATGATCGAATCCCACCAGGCCCCACCTCCAACATGGGGGAATACATTTCCACATGAGGTTTGCGTGGAGACACAGATCCAAACCAAATCAGTGTGTGATCGCTTTTATAACAGAAAAAGAATCTGAGACTCAGGCAGTCAGTTGATTTCTTGAGTTCCTTTTCATTCTCCTGGATGTCACGTATTTATCCCAATGATTGTGGTATGAACGGCTTAGTGGGTCAAAATATTCTATCACCAAGAATAACACATGTGTTTCTACATGTTCTCAAGCTGCGAGAATGGGTGGGCAAGTCTGCATTTAGTTAAGAATCACTAGTGATATGGTTGGGCTGTATCCCTGCCCAAATCTCATCTTGAATTATAGCTCCCATAATTCCTACGTGTCATGGGAGGGACCTGGTGGGAGGTAATTGAATCATGGGGGTGGGCTTTCTTCCATGCTGTTCTCATGACAGTGAATAAGAATCACAAGATCTGATGGTTCATAAAGGGTAGTTTCCCGGCACACACGCTCTTCCCTGCCACCATGTAAGACATGCCTTTGCTCCTCCTTCGCCTTCCAACATGATTGTGAGGCCTCCCCAGTCATGTAGAACTGTGAGTCCATTAAACATCTTTTCCTTTATAAATTACCCAGTCTTGGGTTTTTCTTCATAACAGTATGAAAATGGACTAATACAACTAGAGACCCTATCCTGTCCTCAGAGTAGGAGACATTTTATCTTACGACCTGAATTCATCCTTAAACCAAAGCTAGAATGGCCAGTCTTCATCACATTCAATGGTAGATGGGCTAGGAAGTGTTTATGAAGTTGAGTGGCTCTATTTTTCTAAAAACCCATTTAATTCAAATTCGCTAATAGACAAAGGTCATTTCATGCACTATTTCCATCTTTGTCAAGACAGATACATGCCCAGATCTCTACTTGGTTCCCAAACTAACCCCAAACCAAAGAAACATGTTGTAAGAAAGCCACATGCATGCATTTTAAAAGGAATTCACAGTGACAGCATGGACTGTTAAAACATTTTGCTGTATTGTACAAATGGCTATTTACCTATCCATCTATCTGTATCTCTGTAATCTATCTATATTTCAGCCCCTCTGTCACTGCAATAATTCATCTATATATCTACAGTCATATGTTATTTAATGATGGGGATACATTCTGAGACATGTGTCATTAGGCAATTTTGTCATTGTGTTTGCACCGTAGGGTGCACTTACAGAAACCTAGATGATACAGGCTACTACACACCTAGGCTATATGATATAGCTTATTGGTCCTAGGCTACAAACCCGTACAGCATGTGACCGTGCTGAATACTTACACAACTGTAACACAATCATATTTGTGTATCTAAATACACAAAAGCAAGTATCTGTGTATGTAAGCACATCTAAACTTAGAAAAGTGAAAGTAAAAATAGGGTATAAAAGTTAAAAAATGACACACCTGTGCAGGACACTCACCATGAATAGAGCCTTCAGGACTGGAAGTTGTTCAGGGTGAAGCCATGAGTGAGGAGTGAGTGAATGTGAAGGTCCAAGACATTACTGCTTCCTTTTATATGACTGGCAGTGCAGTAGGTTTGTCTATGTCAGCATCACCATAAACACGTGCATCATGTCTTTCATCGTGAGGTTATGATGGTTGATGTCACCAGGCAATAGGGATTTTCAGCTCCATTACAATCTAATGGGACCACCATGGCATATGTGGTCTGTCCTTGACCAAAACATTATTATGCAGAACATTATCTATCTATCTATCTATCTATCTATCTATCTATCTATCTATCTATCTATCCATCCATCCATCCACTTTATCTATCATCTCTATCTATCCAATTATATTTACCTACCTGTCTTTCTACTTCTCTAGCAATACACACATCTACTAGGTTTGTCTCCCTTTACCAAAGGTGGGCACAAATCTGCAAATCAAGCTTACTGTCCCTGTTCCTGCAATGGGATCATAGACATCCTTCCACAAACATGAACACCCTTTGTGAGAGGCTGTACAGTTAATACCAATTCATATAGAAAACCTAATTTTAACCCTTCATGAAAAGAAACATTTGCTGGACTTTTACCTTCCATTTCAGGACCAGTAAAGGGAATTTCAGGTTGTACTGTCTGCCCACCACAGACACTATAGCCACACACATTCACACAGATGCATTTTGGGAAGTACAGTGCTCAATTAAAAAAAAAAATCCTTTGCTGACAGAAGGTTTGCTATTTCTACACATCTGTCTTAAGAACAGAAAGAGGAAATTCACCAACTCATTACTTGTGGGCCTTTCCACAGTGATTAAATAGCACAATTAGCCACGCATACATTTTTCTACTCGAAAAGCTATGGAAACATCAACTTTTACAGTTACATCTTTGATATTATTTAATTAACCAAGCTCACAAACTAGTTAGCATTTATTTAACATAGTGCTGGTCTAACCTTCTCATTTTATTACTGAAGAAAAAGAGGCCCACAGAGTTTAAGTGGCATTTCTAGAAACATCTGAGACTTGGACAAGAAGTCAGTCTTTATTTCCAGTCTAATTCTGTTAGCATTTAAAACTAAAAATAGAATTTCTTTTACTAATGACTGTTTCATGAGAAGCACCCATGCCACCTTGCCCTAGGTAGAACATTCTTAGTAATAAATTCACTGTTCTGATACCTGACTTCTTATTTTCTCTTGATCTTTAACTTGCTTATTCCAAATGCTAAATCTACCAGAAGACAGCACGTACACTTGCTAATGTCACAGTCAAGCGCTTTGGAGTAACCAGTGGCCTGTAGGAACTGGCAAAAGTGCACGGGGTTCATCAACTTTTCCCATCTCAGACAACGGTCACACACCTTAATTTTTCTGCTCCGGCTTTGTACCTTGAGATGCGAGCCATGGACAGAGGCACGGACAAGGTGTCCAGCCAGCGCTTCTCATACCTCGGGTCCTTAGCTATGGGTGAGGAAGGTGACGATGGAGCCTGTGCAGAAGAAAGGAGAACGAAGCGTCACAGAGGCAGAGGAGGCTGCATGCAAGGAGAGGCGTCTGCAGGCACCTGGAACACAGAACTCAAGTCCAACACATTTTAACTGATAAAAAGCAAGTGAGATCATTTCTGAAAGATCGAGAAAGAAAGAAGTGCTCTTCTATCCAGATTTAAGACATTTTCTCCCTCTATTTTCTAACTGCAAATTGCATGAGAGAAAGGAAGCTGAAAGGAAGGAGAAGGAGAACGGGGGCCTAAATTTGGAGGGAAAGTTGCAGACACAGTACTGGGCTCAGTGCATAGAGACCATGAGAAAGACGCAAAACCAAAACAACCTGAAATGTCCACTCAGTGAGTTTCGGTCGAGAGACACATAATAGAATGGCTGATGACATTCTGTCCAGGTCATGGGTCTGCTTTATTATTAGTGGCAACGACCCTGCCCGTGCTGTAGTAGGAGCTGGGCCCAGATGGAAAAGTGAGGAGGCCTTGGAGCCATGCAACCACCGCAGCACCATGCAACAGCCCGGCGAGCGTCCAACAATGAAAGGGTCAGAACACGTAACAGCCCCGCGAGCGTCCAACAACGAAAGGGTCAGAGGTGGGTTCTGCCCAGAGGATACAACCGTATAATATTCCACATTCTCAAAGAGGAGCCTGAGTTGCCTGAGCCATCTTGACCTCAGAGCCCAGCTCGCTGTGAATGAACCAGGTGCTGCCACCCCAGTCACCGGCATGGACACACCTCACGGGTGTGCCCCACACTCACAGGTGTGCCCCACACTCATGGGCGTGTCTCACACTGACAGGTGTGCCCCACACTCATAGGCGTGCCTCACACTGACAGGTGTGCCCCACACTCACAGGTGTGCCCCACACTCATGGGCGTGCCTCACACTGACAGGTGTGTCCCACACTCACCGGCATGCCCCACACTCATAAGACATTCCTGTTGATTTAATTGAATTCAGTGTCCACCGGAAACACCAGCCGTGAGCTCTGGGCTCTGTGGACCATAGGGTTCAGGGACTGTTGCACCTGGAATCTGAGCATCTGTTGGCAAGAAGACTTTCTGTAAGAAGGGGCGCCACCAGAAAACAGACCTGGGCTTTCCAGAGGCTCAGAAGGGTGGCATGAAGTGTCTTTCATACTTGCTTGTTCATAAGTATTAATCGGCCACATGTCCACTATGTATTAGAATGTTATTTGAGACCTCATACCTCATTCCTTATAAATGTATAACCTTATACATTGGTTAATCCACCACTTAAAGAACCCTGTCCACCTCAAGTCTCCTCTGCAGTCAGCTTTACCTGCCAAAAAATAACATCCCTAACAGTTCTGTGCCGCTGAACTGGCTCTGGTTGGTTTGTGGTGAGAGGAGATGGGGAGCCATTCCCCAGGGCTTCACATGAGATTCCTGGAATCTTGGAGGCTTCGCTTCCATGTGGATGAGGTTTCCATACGACACTCTACACACTGCTCACACTTAACAGAAAGAGTGTGACGATTTATTTTTCATCTTTGCTGATATACAAGCCCCTTTCTCATTCTCCTCCACCTCAAATCATCTTTGCATCCCTGCCCTAGGATTTAGACGAAAGGCTCTCACCCAGTGGCAGGTGGGATGAGGGAATGGACGCTGAGAGAGGGTTGGAGCATCACACAGAAGAGGCGGCATCGTCATCTACAGACGTATCAGAAGGCAGAACAAAAACTCACACAGCCAGAGGCTGGGTTTGGGTTATTATCCTAACATTGTTTCTCTATATTTATTAATTCCATGGCCAATAGCTCAATAGCAAAAGTGGCAATATTGGAACATTTGAACTCTGAGCTGAATTTTACAGATACTCATTCATTGTTACCCTTTTCTGTAGGGCTCTAACATCTGGTAAGAGAGTCACCTTTGGTGCATGCACGAGAACAGCACTGAAATGCCTTCAGATCACCTGCTATGTATTTCATATTAGCTTTGCTGAAATACCATTTGTCTACACAGACTGCTGCAAGCTGTGTAGGAACTCATTATAAATGATTGCATACTGTGGCACGGTTTTAGTTATCACTGTTCACTGAATTTTAACTGTGGTATTTGCATGCACAATAATCCATCTGTGCCATGGGAGTTCATCCTAGTAATGGTGCTGTGTGTTTAGCCACGTAATCTATACCTCTTGTTGCTGATTCAAAGGTTTGATACAGTGTGCTATCTGTTTTCAGAGTTACTAGAATCATACTGCAGAACCACCCCTTAGAATTGCATAGAGGATTCTACTATACAATACACAATATTAAAATAAAGAAAATAGTATGCATCCTTTCACAAAATCAGTTGAAGATTACTTTTCGAAGGTGTAGGATCAAAAGCAATTCCCCACTAAGAAAACCCATTTTTTCTTTATAAAATCAGGCTGCATGCAGAGTTTGTCGGCGCAGCTTTGCCTCCAGACTGTGGACTTTTATAGGATTCTTTTCACTCGGAGGCCACTGATAAACCCTGAATTTCATGTCCCATTGAATGTACTTTCCTCTGGAAAAGTATTTTTCACAATCTGGAGAAAATATTTTCTATAACTAGCAGCTAGGGGAGAAGTCAAGTCTCTGTGGGCTAATGCTTAGCTCAGCAGGGTCAAATGCTCCCATCTACTGAGGGCAAAGGAGAAGGAACATGCCAGTATTACCTGCTCCGCAGCTCCTTCCTCTCCACCTGCCCCAGCACACCCAGCTCTTTGCTCTCTGCAGTCACAAGCTGGGCACTGACGGAGGAAATGCCTCCCGCTTCCTCTCCTTAGGAGAAGAGCACATGCAGGGTACCCAGAAAGGCCTTCTGTTCCTGTGCCCGCCTCCCACACTGGCATCTCCAAAGTCGGCTCAAGGTAAGTGCTGCTCATTTGAGCAAACCCCACTGTGAGGGAGTTCATGTCCTGCAGAAAGTAGAGCCTCGTGATTCTCATCGTGGTCCCAAATCTTACATCAACTCAATAGCTTGCAGATATCATGAGGCATGTTCCTATCAATTGATCACAAATCCTATAGCTTGTACCTGTCAGCTTTTTGTAATCTTGCTGCTTACGACAGGAATGCAGAGCTCAGCATCTCCAGGGCTGCAAAAGCATCTGCATCTATCCATGGCAGTGGAAACCAATTTTAGATGAGGAACAAAACAGAACATGTTTTCCTCTATTTAACTGACGATGCAGTCAAAAGTTGCAGTCGAAAGAACTAACCCCCAAAAGCCACCCTGTAGCATTTACATGTGACTGACCAACCAACTCATGGGGCATTTACTACGAGATGCCACAGTTATTGCAAGATTGTCAATCATACATTATACACTGGGGCCTGTTGTGGGGTGTGTGGGGGGGATAGCATTAGGAGATATACCTAACATAAATGACAAGTTGATGGGTACAGCACACCAACATGGCACATGTATACATAGGTAACAAACCTGCACGTTGTGCACATGTACCCTAGAACAAAAAGTATATAAAATAAAAAGATTGTCAATCAAAAAAATTAGAGAAAAATATCTCCGAATACATTGAATGTACACAAGAATTAGAAGAAAGGATTGTAACCAAAGACGCAAGCCACGCGTGTTTCGAAGAGTGGAGGGTGAGGGCGGCCTCTACTGGTGGAGATGTTCACATGAACTGCCTGGAGACAGAGGCCATCAGGTTCAGAGATCAAAGCAAGAACTGGCATCAGGTCACTGGGCAGGTGCTCTTTCTAAAGCATTGTATTCAAACTGCTGCAGTCCCCAAGAAGGAACTTGTGGGGTTTAGTTTTCAATGCAGTCTTCACCTCAGACATGCAAGCACGAGCTCCCCCACTCTGCATTCTCCCAGCTCTGATTCTTTGGGGCTGACAAAAAGTGACTTCATCCTGGCATCTGCCACACCCACAGGATGAACGTTCTGAATGGAGATCTGTCACATTCACAGGATGAACATTCTGAATGGAGATCTGTCACATTCACAGGATGAACATTCTGAATGGAGATCTGCCACACCCACAGGATGAACATTCTGAATGGAGATCTGTCACATTCACAGGATGAACATTCTGAATGGAGATCTGCCACACCCACAGGATGAACGTTCTGAATGGAGATCTACCACACTCACAGGATGAACATTCTGAATGGAGATCTACCACACCCACAGGATGAATGTTCTGAATGGAGATCTGCCACACCCTCAGGATGAACATTCTGAATGGAGATCTGCCACACCCTCGGGATGAACATTCTGAATGGAGGCAGATCTCTAGAGGGCACTGTGCCTAGATGAATGCATTTTGAAAAGCCAAGTAAAATGGAGTACTTTTAACATACTCTTTATAAAGTTACTGGAAATGAATAAAAATAGATGAAAGCAAAAGCCTTCAAATATTTCAACTACTTACACGGTTCCCAGTTTAACATAAACTGCATATCATCCCAGCATTTTTGCCTCCTCAAGGCATGTACGTATGGACACAAAGTAGTGTTAAGAGCACACTCTTAAGTCTACATTCTCTGATTATCATAGAAATACAACCACATTCTAGAAAAGACGGGAAATATAAAAAGGTTAAAAAAACCTTATCATGCATTTTGTATATTTCTCATGATCTTTTTCTATTTGGTTTTTAAAAGTTAAGATCATACTGTCCAAGATGGCCAAATAGAAACAGCTCCAGTCTACAGCTCCCAGCGTGAGCGACACAGAAGATGGGTGATTTCTACATTTCCAACTGAGGTACCAGGTTAATTTCACTGTGGCTTGTCAGACAGTGGGGGCAGGAGAGTGGGTGCAGCCCACTGAGCCTGAGCATGAGCTGAAGCAAGGCGAGCCACTGCCTTACCCAGGAAGTGCAAGGGGTCAGGGAATTCCCTTTCCCAGCCAAGGGAAGCTGTGACAGACAGTACCTGGAAAATCAGGTCACTCCCACCCTAATACTGCACTTTTCCAACAGTCTTAGCAAACGGCACAACAGGAGATTATATCCTGTGCCTGGCTCGGAGGGTCCCACGCCCACGGAGCCTTGCTCATTGCTAGTACAGCAGTCTGAGATTGAACTGCAAGGTAGCAGCGAGGCTAGGGGAGGGGCACCTGCCATTGCTGAGACTTGAGTAGGTAAACAAAGTGGCCAGGAAGCTCGAACTGGGTGGAGCCCAACGCAGCTCAAGGAGGCCTGCCTGCCTCTGTACACTCCACCTCTGGGGGCAGGGCATAGTCAAACAAAAGGCAGCAGACACCTCTGCAGACTTAAATGTCCCTGTCTGACAGCTTTGAAGAGAGCAGTGGTTCTCCCAGAACAGAGTTTGAAATCTGAGAACGGACAGACTGACTCCTCAAGTGGGTCCCTGACCCCTGAGTAGCCTAACTGGGAGGCACCCCCCAGCAGGGGCAGACTAACACCTCACACGGCCAGGTACCCCTCTGAGACAAAGCTTCCAGAGGAAGGATCAGGCAGCAACATTTGCTGTTCAGCAATATTCGCTGTTCTGCAGCCTCTGCTGCTGATTCCCAGGCAAACAGGGTCTGGAGTGGACCTCCAGCAAACTCCAACAGACCTGCAGCTGAGGGTCCTGACTGTTAGAACGAAAACTAACAAACAGAAAGGACACCCACACCAAAACCCCATCTATACATCACCATCATCAAAGACCAAAGGTAGATAAAACCACAAAGAGGGGAAAAAAACAGAGCAGAAAAGCTGAAAATTCTAAAAATCAGAGTGCTTCTCCCCCTCCAAAGGAACGCAGCTCCTCACTAGCAACGGAACATAGCTGGACGGAGAATGACTTTGACGAGTTGAGAGAAGTAGGCTTCAGACGATCAAACTTCTCCGAGCCAAAGGAGGAAGTTCAAACCCATTGCAAGGAAGCTAAAAACATTGAAAAAAGATTAGACGAATGGCTAACTAGAATAACCAGTGTAGAGGAGTCCTTAAATGACCTGATGGAGCTGAAAACCATGGCACGAGAACTACATACATAACAAATGCACAAGCTTCAGTAGCCGATTTGATCAACTGGAAGAAAGGGTATCAGTGATTGAAGATCAAATGAATGAAATGAAGCGAGAAGAGAAGTTTAGAGAATAAGGAGTAAAAAGAAACGAACAAAGCCTCCAAGAAATATGGGACTATGTGAAAAGACATGTAATTGTTGTACATGAAAGTGACGGGGAGAATGGAACCAAGTTGGAAAACACTCTGCAGGATATTATCCAGGAGAACTTCCCCAACCTAGCAAGGCAGGCCAACATTCAAATTCAGGAAATACAGAGAATGCTACACAGATACTCCTCGAGAAGAGCAACTCCAAGACACATAATTGTCAGATTCACCAAAGTTGAAATGAAGGAAAAAATGTTAAGCGCAGCCAGAGAGAAAGGTCGGGTTACCCACAAAGGCAAGCCCATCAGACTAACAGCGGATCTCTCGGCGGAAACTCTACAAGCCGGAAGAAAGTGGGGGCCAATATTCAACATTCTTAAAGAAAAGAATTTTCAACTCAGAATTTCATATCCAGCCAAACTAAGCTTCATAAATGAAGGAGAAAAAAAAATCCTTTACATACAAGCAACTGCTGAGAGATTTTGTCACCACCAGGCCTACCCTACAAAAGATCCTGAAGGAAGCACTAAACATGGAAAGGAACAACTGGTACCAGCCACTGCAAAAACATGTCAAATTGTAAAGACCATCAATGCTAGGAAGAAACTGCCATCAACTAACGAGCAAAATAACCAGCTAACATCATAATGACAGAATCAAATTCACACATAACAATATTAACCTTAAGTGTAAATGGACTAAATGGTCCAATTAAAATACACAGACTGGCAAACTGGATGAAGAGTCAACACACATCAGTGTGCTGTATTCAGGAGACCCATCTCACATGCAGAGACACACATAGGCTCAAAATAAAGGGATGGAGGAAGATCTACCAAGCAAATGGAAAACAAAAAAATGCAGGGGTTGCAATCCTAGTCTCTGATAAAACAGACTTTAAAACAACAAAGATTAAAAGAGACAAAGAAGGCCATTACATAATGGTAAAGGGATCAATTCAACAAGAAGAGCTAACTATCCTAAATATATATGCACCCAATACAGGAGCACCCAGATTCATAAAGCAAGTCCTTAGAGACTTACAAAGAGACTTAGACTCCCATACAATAATAATGGGAGACTT
>NW_016821253.1:1054233-1174272 GCF_001698545.2 Rhinopithecus bieti | reverse complement strand
GCACTATTCACAATAGCAAAGACTTGGAACCAACCCAAATGTCCATCAATGATAGACTGGATTAAGAAAATGTGGCACATATACACCATGGAATACTATGCAGCCATGAAGAAGGATGAGTTCATGTCCTTTGTAGGGACATGGATGAAGCTGGGAACCATCATTCTCAGCAAACTATCGCAAGGACAAAAACCCAAACACCACATGTTCTCACTCATAGGTGGAAATTGAACAATGAGATCACTAGGACACAATAAGTGGAACATCATACACTGGGGTCTGTCATGGGGTGGGGGCAAGGGGGAGGTATAGCATTAGGAGATATAGCTACTATAAATGATGGGTTAATGGGTGCAGCACACCAACATGGCACATGTATACATATGTAACAAACCTGCACATTGTGTACATGTACCCTAGAATTTAAAGTATAAAAAAAAGATCGTAGTGCACATAATTTTTAAAGACGTAAAAGAAAATAATATTTTTAGCTTGTAGATAATAAAAAGTGGAATCTCAAGACAAATCTTTGTTCTCAGGAGGCGTCTGAGCCTTTCTGCTTTAATAATCACCATTTCTTGGATTTAAAAAAGACTCCCAGTGAATGCCTGAAAACTGTGGATAGTACCAAATCATATAGATATATACTATGCCTTTTTCCTGTACAAACATAATAAAGTTTAATTTATAAATTAAGCCCAGTAAGAGATTAACAACAACTGCTAATACAATAGAGGAATTATATCACTATTCTGTAAAGAGCATGATGAGAATGTGGTCTCTCTATAAACATCTTATTTACTGTACTCCTCCTCCTTGTGATGAGGGGATGGAGCAGTGTGTGCACAAGGTTTCATCAACTACTCAGAATGTTCACAATTTAAAACTTATGATTGTTTATCTCTGGAATTTTCCATGTAATATTTTGGAATGTGGTTGATTGTAGGTAATTGAAACTGAGGAAAGCAAAACTATAGATAAGAGAGGCATCACTGTACACTCGGTGTTTTAATACTTTGTGTTTAAATAAGAGGTTTGAAGCCAAATTTTTAGGTGTTGCTATATTTTCTACAGCGAATCACTGAAAATCTTTGCACTTTTTTTATTTGTAACTGAACTATATTGAGGCATAAAAGGCATACAATAACATGTGCAGATTTTAAGTGCACAGTTTGATGAGTTTTGTCAAATACATACAGTCTATGCAACTCGAATCCAAATTATGAAACAGAGTATTTCTATCTTATCCATACAACACCTACCCCCACGATACTTCCTCTGTGCCTGTTTGCAGGTAATCCTCTCCAGCCCAAGGAAGTCACTGATTTGGTTTCTGCTGTTATAGACTAGTTTTGCTGCTTTAGAACTTGATATTAATCGAATGATGCACTATCAGTTGTGTGTAAGCCTTTCTTCTCTCAGAATAAAGCCTGTGAAATGCATCCATGTTAATGTGTGTGTCAGCAGATTATTCATTTTTATCAATGTTTTATCATTTTTATCAATTTTTATCAAGCACTGTATTACTTGCATACACCAACATTTATTCATCCATTCAGCTGTTGAAAGAGATCTGAGTTGGTTCTTGCTTCAGGATATTATAAATAACATTGCTATGCTGTCATCTAAATTTGGATTTTGAATGTTGTATGAAGCTTGCATTCCTGAAATAAACCCCATTTTTTCATGATACATGATCTGTCTTTTGATTTGTTAATATGTTTTTGAAGAATTTCTGCATCTACATTCATGAGGGCTACTGGTCTTTTTTTCTTTTTTTTGAGACAGGGTCTCACTCTGTTGCACAGATTGGAGTGCAATGGTGTGATCTTGGCTCACTGCAACCCCCGCTTCCTGGGTTCAAACAATTCTCATG
Source organism: Rhinopithecus bieti (assembly GCF_001698545.2). NCBI lineage: Eukaryota > Metazoa > Chordata > Mammalia > Primates > Cercopithecidae > Rhinopithecus > Rhinopithecus bieti. Next base: position 1,172,396 of record NW_016821253.1, on the reverse strand, counting down.
CCCCAGCCTCCTGAGAAACTGGGATTACAGATACGCACCACCACACCTGCCTTTTTTTTTTTTTTTAAAGTAGAGATGGAGTTTCATCATGTTGGCCAGTCTGGTCTCGAACTCCTGGCCTCAAGTGACCCTCCCTCCTTTGCCTCCCAAAGTGCTGGGATTACAGGTGTGAGCCACTGTGCCTGGCCTGTGTAACATTTGTCACTCTCAATCTCAGGGGAAGGTTTTGGTATCAGTGTTATCCCAGTTTCATAGTTATCTGGGATTCATTTCAACCTTCTCTATTTTCTGAAAGAGTAAGAAAAGTGTACATATCACTCCTTCGAAAGAATTCACCAATTGCAGGATACTTGAGTTTTGTATAAACCTTTTTAGTCCTAAGTAGGCGATCATGGCCCAGCATTTGATCTACCTTGTTGGATGTTCCAAGCTCACCTGAAAAGAAAGTGCATTCTGCAGACTTTGGATCCAGGACTCTATAAATGTCAGTGGGGTCCCAGTTGATTCATAAGGTAGTTCTTCTCCATCTTTACTAATGTTTTATTCCATTTGTCCTATCAACACTGAGCAGAAAATATTTAAATCTCCCATTTTGATTGTGGATTTCTCTGTATTTTCCCATCTCTACCAGTTTTGGTTTGTATTCAGAAGCTCTTTTATAAGGTATATACCATATTTACAATTATTATGTTTTCCTGATGAACAGATTTTTAAACCATAATAAAATGTTCCTCTTGGGAATATTGCTTATTTTGAAGAGCACCCATCAAATATTAATAGACCCATATTTTTATGGTTATTGTTTATAAAATACATGCTCTCCATTCTTCTAATTCCCACCTGTGGGTATCTTTATATTTAAATTATATTTTCTATATACACCATACAATTGGATGTTGCTTTTTAAAAAATCCAGTCTGACAACGTCTACCTTTTAATTAAAATGGTTAGTCCATTTATATTTAATGTGATTCTCATACTGCTGGGCTTAAATAAACATTGCTATTGGTCTTTTTGTTCCCCTGGATTTTTTCTACTCTGCTGAACAAATTCTTCTTTTTAGAGGGTAAATCGTTTTTTTTCATGATCCTCTTTTTTCTCCTCATTGACTGTATGGGTCATAATATGCATTCTTAATATATCAGTGTTTCTTTAGAGTCAATATTATATCACTTTAAACTTCATATTGACACAACAATCTTCCTATACCTCACTTCACAAATATAAAAACCTCAAAATAGAACAATTTAACTGCGTCCTTGGTTCTATTTTTGCTGTATCTCTTACTTCTACATACATTATCAAGTCCACTTTACTATGTTATAATCTTGTCCTTTATTATTTATCATAAAGAAAACTGAAGAAAGAAACAGTGGATATTTTATACATATACCCACCTATTTGCCATTCATAGTGCTCTTTACGTCTTCCTATGTATCCAAGTTTCCACATGGTTTAACGTCCTTCCAGCTTGAAAAACATGTATTAGTATTTCTTGTAGTGTAAGTCTACTGGCAACATGTTCTCTCAACTTGAATTTATTTTTTAAAAGAGTTCTGTATCTCATCATTTTTGAAGGATGTTTTTCTCTGGATAGAGAACTTTGAATAAATATTTGTTTGTATCATTGTTCCTAATATGCCCTTTTATCATCTGGCCGCTTCCTAAACCACCTCTTCCTCCTTGGTTTTCAACAGTTTGACTGTGTTATGCCTACATAGTTTTCTTTGTGTCCATCTTGCTTTATGTTCACTCCTATTCTTTGCGTTCTTATTCTTATTCTGGGACTCCATGATATGTAACTCAGACCACTGGAGGTGTCCCACAAGTCTCTGATTCTCAGTTAATTTACTTTTATTTTTGCCCATTTTTATGAACACATAGTATTTTCACACATTTTTGGGGTGTATGTGATACATTAATACATGCATACGATGCATAATGAGCAAAACAAGGTATTAAAAATCCATCACCTCAAACATTTATCATTTCATTGTGTTGGGAACATTCCAGATATTTTCTTCTAGGTATTTTGAAATACGCATTTCAAATGCATATTCCTCCATAAGCCATATAGCATTTGAAGTATTCATTTCAAAATACCTAGAAGAAAATATTTGAAATGTCCCCAACAGAATATATTTATATTAACTATGTTAACAATAGAACTTATCCCTTCTAATTGTATGTTTGCACCCATTAACCAACCTCTCTTCATCACCCCCCACACCCTTTCCAGCCTCTGATAACCATCCTTCTACCCTCTACTTCATGAAATCAACTTTTTTAGCTCTTACTATATGAGTGAGAACATGTGATATTTGTCTTTCTGTGCCTGGATTATTTCACTTAGTATAATGACCTCCAGTTCCATCCATGTTGCTACAGATGACAGGAGTTTATTATTTTATGGCTGAATAGTATTTCATTGTGTATATAAACCATATTTTTCTTATCTATTCATCTAATAATGGACACTTAGGTTGATACCATATCTTACTCTTGTGGATAATGCTGCAATAAACATGGGGACACAGGTATCCCTTTGATATACTGATTTCCTTTCCTTTGAATAAATACCCACTAGTGGGACCGCTGAATCATATGGTAGCTCTATTTTTAGTTTTCTGAGTTGCTTCCATACTGCTTTCCAGAGTGGCTATACTAACGTACATTTCTAAAAACAGTGTATAAGACTTCTATTTTTCTCCTCATCCTTCCAGAGTCTGTAATTTTTAAATCTTTTTTATAATAACCGCTCTAACTGGGGTAAGATAATATTTCATCATGATTTTGATTTTCATTTCCCTGATGATTATTAATGCTAAGCATTTTTTTTTTCACATATCTGTTCATTGGCCATTTTTTAGCCTGTAGGCCATATGTCTTCTTTTGAGAAATTTCTATTCAGATACTTTGCCCAGTTTTAATAGGATTAGTTTGTTTTTCTTATCATTTTTGCTGTTGAGTCTCTTGTATATTCTGGATATTAGTCTCTTGTCGAATGAATAATTTGCAAATATTTTTCTCATTAAATACATTGTTGCTTCACTCTGTTGATTATTCCTTTGTTGTGTAGAAGCTTTTCAGTTTAATACAATTCCATTTGCCTATTTTTTCAAAAAAATTGTTGTCTGTGCTTTTGAGGTCTTAGTCATAAAATCTTTGCTTAAACCAGTGTCCTGAAGTGTTTCTACTATGTTTACTTCTAGTAGTTCTATAATTTTGAATCTCAGGTTTAAGCTTTTAATCCACTTTGAGTTGATTTTTTAATGTTGTGAGAAATAGGGGTCCAGCTTTATTTTTCCACAGATGAATATCCGGTTTTCCCAGAACCATGTATTGAAAAGAGTATCCTTTCACCAATGTATGTTCTTGGTACCTTTGTCAAAAATTAGTTGGCTGCCAATACATGTATTTATTTCTAGATTTTCTGTTATATTTTATTGGTCTCTGTGTCTGTTTTTATACCAGTATCAGGCTATTGTCATTACTATAGTTCTGTAGTATATTTCAAAGTCATTCTGCTCTTTTTGCTTAAGTTCTGTTCTTTTTGCTTAAGATTGCTTTGGCTATTCATGTGCTTTTGTGGTTCGATACAAATTAATAAAATTCTATCTTGTATTTCTGTAAAGAATTGTATTGGCATTTTTATGGTGATTGCATTAAATCTGTAAAATGCTTTAGGAAATATGGTCATTTTAACTATATTAATTCTTTTGATCCATGAGTATGAGATGTCTTTCCATTAGTTTGTGTTCTCTTCAATTTCTTTCAACAATGTTTTGTAGTTTTTCTTGTAGAGGTCATTGACCTCTTTGGTTAAATTTATTCGTAAGTATTTTTTCACAGCTATTGTGAAAGGGATTGGTGTCTTGATTTCTTTTTCAGCTGGTTTGTTATTGGTATTCAGAAATGCTACTGGTTTTTGTGCATTGATTCTTTATCCTGCAACTTTCCTGAATTATTTTATTAGTATTAAGAGTTCTTTCGCGAAGTCTTTAGGTTTTACTATATATAAGATCATGTCATCTGCAAAGAGGGACAATTTAACTTCCTATTTTTCAATGTGAATGTCTTTTGTTTCTTTTTCCTGCTTCATTGTTCTGTCTAGGACTTCCAGTACTATGCTGAATAGGAGTGATAAAAGTGGGCATCTTTGTCTTGTTACAATTTTTGGAGGAAAGCCTTTCAGCTTTTCCCCATTCACTACAATACTAGTCATGGGCCTGTCATATGTGACCTTATGTTGAAGTTTATCCCTTCTCTGACTAATTTTAGTACTTTTGTCATAAAGCATTGTTGAATTCTATCAAATGCTTTTTCTGCTTCTACTGAGATGGTCAAATGGTTTTTGCTCTTTATTATGTTGATGTGATGTGTCACATTTATTGATTTGCATATATTTAACTATCCTCACATCTCTGGGATGGATCTTGCTTGATCTCGGTGTGTTACCTTTTTGATGTGTTGTTGGATTAGGTTTGCTAGATTTTTATTGAGGGCTTTTGTGTCTACATTCATCAGAAATATTGGCCTGTAGCTTCCTTTCTTTGTTGTGTCTTTTTCAGGTTTTTGCATTAGGTAATTCTGGCATTGTAGAATGAGTTATGAAAAAAAAAATCCCTCCTCTTCAATTTTTGAAGTAGTTTAAGAAGTATCCATGTTAGTTCTTCTTTGTAAGTTTGAAAGAATTCAGAAGTAAAACCATCCAGTCCTGGGCTTTCTGTTTTGGGAGATTTTACTGATCCAACCTTGTTACTTGTTATTGGTCTGTTCAGGTTTTAGACTTTTTTTTTCATGGTTCAATCTTGGTAGGTTGTATGTTTCTAGGAATTTATCTATTTTCTCTGTTTTCACATTTGTTGGTATACAGTGGTTAATAATAGTCTCTAATCCTCCTTTGTATATCTTTGGAATCTGCTTCAAAATCTTCTTTTTTGTTTCTGATTTTATTTATTTGGACCTTCTTTCTTTTTGTTAGTCTAGCTGGCAGTTTATCAATTTTATCTTACTAAACAACTTTGTTTTATTAATCTTTGTACTTTTTTAGCCTCTATTTAATTCTGCTCTGATCTTTGTATTATTTTTCCCTTCTGCTAATTTTGGCTTTAGTTTGTTCATGTTTTCTTATTCGTTAGGCTAACCATAAGGTTGCTTTTTTTTTTTTTTTACGTTTTTCAATGTATGTCTCTTATTTGTTATATACTTTCCACTTAGTCCTGTGTTTGCTATGTCCTATAGGTTTTGGTATATTATGTCAGATATACTTTCCGCTTAGTATTGTTTTTGCTATATCCTGCAGAGTTTGCTATATTGTGTTTCACTTTTCGTTTGTTTCAATAATGTTTTTTACCTCCTTCTTAAATTCTTTATTGACCCAATGGTTGTTCAGGGGCATGTAGTTTAATTTTCATGTACTTATATAGGTATAGTTTCTAAGGCTTTTCTTATTTTTTCTAGTTTATTCCATTGTGTTCTGAGAAGATATTTGATATAGTTTTCATTCTCATAAATTTGTTGCCACTTTTTTTGTGGCCTAATGTATGATCTATCCCAGCACATGTTCTATGTGCTGATGAGAACAATGTGCATTCTGCAGCAATTTTAAAAAGTTCTGTAAATATCTGTTAGATTCATTTAGTCTAAAGCACAAGTTAAACCCAGTGTTTCCCTATTGATTTTCTGTCTAGATAATCTGTCTAATGCTGAGAAAGCAGTGTTGAAATCCCCAATTATTTTCACATTGGAGTTTATTTCATTATCTAGAACTAATAAATAGTTGCTTTATATTTCTGGGTGCTCTGGGTCAGGCATGTTGGCTCATGCCTGTAATCCAGCACTTTGGGAGGTGGAGGCAGGTGGATCACTTGAGCCCGGGAGTTTGACACCATCCTGGGCAACATGATAACACTTCATCTCTACCACAGTACAAAAATGAGCTGGGCATGATGGTGCATGCCTGCAGTTCCAGATACTTGGGAGGAGGTGGGAGGATCACCGAGCCCAGGAAGGTTGAAGCTGCTGTAAGCCATGATCGTGCCACTGCACCCCAGACTGACAGTGAGACCCTGTATCAAATACACACACACACACACACACACACACACACACACACACACACTCTGGATATTGGGTACATGTGTTATAGACTTTTGATGAATTGATCCTTTTATCATTTTATAATGATCTTGTATTTTTTTTTTTGTTTTTGTTTTTGACTTGAAGTCTACTTTATCTGACACAATTATAGTTGCTTCTGTTCATTTTTGGTTTCCATTTGCATAAAATCCCTTTTTCTATTCCTTCACTTTCAGGTAATAAACGTATTTACAAGTGGAGTGAGTTTCTTGTGGGCAGCATATAATTGGGTCATTTCATTGTTGTTGTTGTACCTATTAATCCAGTCTATATCTTTTAAGTGGGAAATTTAATTCATTTACATTTAAGGTAGTTATTGATAGGTGAGGACTTATTCCTGTCATTTTGTTAATTGTTTTCTGGTTGTTAGGTGTATCATTTTTTCCTTCCTTTCTCTCTCATTGTTTATCATTGCAGTTTGGTGGTTTTCTGTAGTGGTTAACACTTGAGTCTTTTCTCTTTTTCATTTACGTGTCTGCTATACCAATGAGTTTTAAACTTTCATGTGTTTTCATGATGGTAGATGTGGTCCTTTCACTTCCAGGTGTAGGGCTCCCTTAATCATTTTTTATAGAACCAGTCTAATGGTGATTAATTTTATGTTTTTGCTTGTACAAGAAGATTTCATTTCTCTTTCATTTTTGAAGAACAGATTTTCTAGGTGTAGTACTCTTGGCTAGAAGTGTTTTTTTCTTTCATTACTTTGAATGTATCATCTCATTTTCTCCCAGCCTGCATGGTTTTTGCTGATAAATCAACTCATCCCTTGATGGAGGTTCTCCCTTACATGTGACTTGCTACTTTTCTCTTGCTGTTTTCAGAATTCTCTTTTTATCTTTTACTTTTGACAGTTTGACCAAACTACACCGTGGAGAAGACCTTTTTGGGTTGATTCTGTTTGGTGATTGTTAAGGTTTCTATATCTAAATGTCTAAATCTTTTGCCAGACTTGAGAAGCTTTCAGCTCTTATTTTATTAAATAGGTTTTCTATGGCTTTGCTCATCTCTTCTACGTCTGGAACACATGAAATTCAAATATTTAATCATTTTATTATGCCTCATATGTCATATAGGCTTTCTTCATTATTTTTTATTTTTTGTCTGACTGGGTTATTTCAGAAGACCTGTCTTCAAGTTCAGAAATTCATTATTTTGCTTGATCTACTTTATTGCTTAAGTTCTCATTTGTATTTTTTATATCATCCATTGAGTTATTGAGTTCTAACATTTCTGTTTGTTTCCTTGTTTTTATAATATCTATCTCTTTAGTAAATTTGGTAGTATTATCAAAAGTCTTTGATGTTGAATATTCTGACCTAACACGGAGTCTGAAACTATAAAGCAGTTACTTACTGGAGATTAAGAAGAAGGTGATATGCAAAGTTTGAGTTATGCATGACACACAAAAGAAGATTCCAAACCCAAACTTTTATTATATACTGTAGGCCTTTAGAGTTAACTTCTTCATGGTATGCTGTAATATCATGATATTATTTTTAGATTATCCCAAAAATGTGAGTTTAATTTTTTTCCTGATCAATAAAGATAATCACTAAACCCAGGAAAAGAGTTAATCTTTAATAACATAATATCCACAACTTCATGTTCAATTAAAAATAATTATGCTGTGGGCAAAGACTTCACGTATAAAACACCAAAAGCAATGGCAACAAAAGCCAAAATAGACAAATGGGATCTTATTAAACTAAAGAGCTTCTGCACGGCAAAAGAAACTATCATCAGAGAGAACAGGCAGCCTATGGAATGGGAGAAAATTTTTGCAATCTATTCATCTGACAAAGGGCTAATATCCAGAATCTACAAATAACTTAAACAGATTTACAAGAAAAAAAATGATCCCATCAAACAGTGGGTGACAGATATGAACAGACACTTCTCAAAAGAAGACATTTATGCAGCCAACAGCCACATGAAAAAAAGCTTGTCATCACCAGTAATTAGAGAAATGCAAATCAAAACCACAATGTGATACCATCTCATGTATCACATGGTGATCACTAAAAAGGAAACAACATATGATAGAGAGGATGTGGAGAAATAGGGATGCTTTTACACTGTTGGTCGGAGCATAGATTAGTTCAACCATTGTGGAAGACAGTGTGGCAACTCCTCAAGGATCTAGAACTAGAAATACCATTTGACCCAGCAATCCCATTACCGGGTATATACCCAAACAATTATAAATCATTCTACTATAAAGACACATGCACACATATGTTTATTGTGGCACTGTTCACAATAGCAAAGACTTGGAACCAACCCAAATGCCCATCAAAGACAGATGGGATAAAGAAAATGTGGCACATATACACCATGGAATACTATACAGCCATTAAAAAGGATGAGTTCATGTCTTTTGCGGGGACATGGATGACGCTGGAAACCACCATTCTCTGCAAATTAACACAAGAACAGAAAACCAAACACCATGCGTTCTCACTCATAAGTGGGAGCTGAACAATGAGAACACATGGACACAGCGAGAGGAACATCACACACTGGGGCCTGTTGTGGGGTGGGAGGTTAGGGGAGGGATAGCATTAGGAGAAATACCTAACGAAGATGGCAGGTTGATGGTGTAGCAAACCACTATGGCAAGTGTACACCTATGTAACAAAACTGCACGTTCTGCACATTTACCCCAGAACTTAAAGTATGATAAATAAATAAGCCTGATCAGCACACAAAATATGCCTCTGGGTCACACGTTCATAATTTTCACCTTTATAAAACCTACCGGAGGCCAGTTTTAGTATAATTTTAGAGTATAATCATCACAAACATAATGGGGAAAGAATTTAACTATTGTAGGCGGCAACACAACATCACTAAGAAATCTTAGTTGAAAGTGGCCAAAACTGTAAAATATTGGCCAGGATGAATCAACCAATGTGGTACCTACAGGGCCTTCAGTCCCTTGAGGAAATTTGAAATCTTTAAGTGCCTAAGAAGTTCTAAGAAAGAAGGATTCCTACACTCCTATGCTGTAAATTTGTGAAATACATGTGGTTTTCACAGCTGCATGTGGTCACAAGGTGAAACTGCCTGAGGCCTTTGCTGGGAGTCTGTAAACACCTGGAAAAGCTGGCATCCAGCAGGATACAGAGAAAGACAACACTCTAGACTGCACCCCCAGCGCTTCTCCCCGATCCTGACCATGCTTCCTCCCTTGTGCAGAGCTCACCCTGCTTCCTCCTACTTCTAACTCTCTGGGAGATACAGCTTCTTATAAAGATACAGCTTCTTATAAAATCATGGGTGGTATAAAATGAAAAGTGGAAACAACACTTCCAACGATAACCACTAACGTGGCAGAGGAAAGGCTGCCAGGACTCCTGCCGTGTGCACACGTGGTCCAGTGCATCCCTCATCTGCACACTCTGGGCCTGGGGATGGGAGACAGACTGGCTGGAGGGAGATGAGGGTCCGACAGAGTTAAGCATGCCCACATTGTGGCCTGCAGCCAAAGCTCCCCTCAGAAATTCAGAATAGACAAACTACAAATCAAGGTCTTAATAACAGTGAGAAGTTGTTTTGGTTTTCACGTGTTCAGAGTTATTCAGATGGGTGTAAAGTGTGGTCAGGAATCTAAAGTGTAAACCATGTTTACCTAGAAACATGCAGTAGATGGTGAATTCTTGCAGTCTTTATAAAAATAAATTTACTTCTACCCTTTGCTGTCAGGTGAGAGTCTAACAAAGCCTAGAAATGCTCAGGACTATCTTCTTTATGGCTGAAAAGAAACGGGAAACCCATGTCGAAAATGTAACACATACAAATGTTTCTTTTTTCTTCTTTATTCAGGGGAGATATATTCAGCAATCCTGAGGCAGGTCCATCACTGTGGCCATTAGCAATGAGTGTTTTAAATGATTTACTTTTCAATACAGCAATGGACTTCTAAAACATGTGTTGCTTATTTAGTATCTCAGAAAAATAGACAAGCGAAGAATCAAACAAAAGCAGGCAGGTCCTCGGGTATCAGTGATGAAGCCTGGGCGACGCTTTCCAGTCCTTTTCATCAGGTGGTGAGTGGTTGTCTGCAGAGCCTCCAGGAACGAGGGCCTTCCCCAATTGTGCCAAGAGCCTCCCCAGTTGTCCACCTGCCACCTGAGAAAACTCAGGAGGTTCTGGGAGTTCCCCTCAGCTTGGCAGGAGTCACCCATTCCAGTTTCAGAGCCACCTATTTTAAAGAGCAACTTTGAAACAGAACAAAGAGTTCTGAATTTGGGATAGAATGGTGAAGCTACTACAACAGGGAGGAATTTGGGAGGTCTGCTGCACGCTGTGTGATGGGGCCACAGCCCCTGCCCTGTCCTCCACTAGGACACTGACTACTGGAACCGTGAGAAGAAGGCTACCATCCTCCAGACCCCAGAATGGTAGATCTACTGATAGTTTGCACCATGTTCCTGGAAGACCTGCAGGCACTCAACGCCAGTCTTTGAGAACAGTCATGAGAGCTGAGCCTTGAAGAGCCACAGCAGTGGGACTGCCCAAGGCCTTGAGAGCCCACCCCTTGCATCAGAGTGGCCTGGATGTGAGACATGTAGTCAAAATAGATTAGTTTGGAGCTTTAAGATTTAATGACTGCCTTTTTGGATTTCAGACTTGCATGGGGCCTGCGGCTCTTTCGTTTGGGCTGATTTCTCCCATTTAAAATGGGCGTATTTTACCCAATGCCTGTATCTCCATTGTACCTTGGAAGTAACTAACTTTTTTTTTTTTAATTATTTTACAGGCTCATAGGTGGAAGGGACTTGCTTTGTCTTAGACGAGACTTTGAACAATGGACTTTTGAGTTAATGCTGAAATGAGTTAAAACTTGGGGGACTGTTGAGAAGGAATGATTGCATTCGGCAATGTGAGAAGGACATGAGACTTGGCAGGGGTCAAAGGTGGAATGATATATTTTGAATTTGTGTCTCTGTCCAAATCTCATGTTGAATTGTAATCCCCAATGTTGGAAGAAGGGACTGATGGGAGGTGAGTGAATCATGAGGGCAGATTTTCCCTTGCTATTCTTATAATAGTGAATGAGTTCTCATGAGATCTGGTTGTTTAAAACTATGTAGCACTTCCCACTTCTTGTTCTTCCTCCTGCTCTGGCCATGTGAAGGCATGCCTGCTCCCGCTTCACTTTCCGCCATGATTGTAAGTTTCCTGAGGCCTCCCCAGCAATATTTCCTGCACAGCCTATGGAAACATGAGCCAATTAAACCTCTTTTCTTTATGAATTTCCCAGTTTCGGGTATTTCTTTATAGCAGTGTGATAATGGGCTAAGACAGTAATCATAGTTATTTTATATTCAATGTCTGAAAATCTATATGTTTTAGTTGCCTGAGTCTATTGTTTTCATTTCTATTTTTTGCTCACTCATCTGTGTAGTATTTTCCCTTATATGTTTGATAAAATGTGTTGATGTTCCCATATTTGGTTGAACTTAATTTATGGATAACTTTGGGGCCTAAATTAAATGCGTTTTCAGTTACTTGTGCTGTGGGCTGGAATCAACTCAGCCATGTTCCTGAATTCCTGGATTAATGTAGAATTCTCCAATTCTGAACCCTTCTTTCTACTGCTGACCCAGGCTTAGTCTCCTAATGGACTGGGGGTCTATAGAAGTATCAGGACCCAGGGTGGCCCCCACAATCCTTGAGGGCTTGTCACTCAACACTCCACATTCAGTTCATCTCCATTTAACTCTCTGAAATTCTGCAAGCCAAGCAATAACTATTTTATATGTTTTGTAGGAAATAGGGTTGTCATGGGACAGCCCCTTCCTAACAGCTATTCTAAGACACTACCAGAAGTAGAAAGCACCTTTCCTTATATTTGTTTGAGAAAAAATGGATATACATGGAAAAACTCGTTTTTTAATCTAACTTCTTTCCTCTTTTGAACAACTATATGTTCTAGGTTTCCTTAATTTTTCCTTCAGCAAGAATAAATTCCTTTTGCATCTGAGCTTTTGAAAAGAAAGACTTCATGAACTGAGAGTGTGTAAATAGCTTCTGAAAATATTTTAAGTTGTTTTATATGTGTATACACACACATAAATATATACAATAAAAATAAAATGCCCCAATTGCATCATAAAGTTGCTAATTCCCATCAATTTTTTGAATTTGCTGTTGTGCCATTTTGTTGATGATGCTAAAGAAATACTATTCTCTATCTGTCCAGCCTTACTGGTGAAGGTATATGACACGACATGATGCGAGAATGGGAAACTGAAATTCTCACACTTCACCCTGCTGGTGGTCAGTTGGTACAACTTGTTTGAAAAACTGCCAAGCAGGATCTGCTAAAGGTAAGTACATACACGTATCATATCACCCTGCAACTGCACTCCTGAGTATACACCCAAAAGAAAATGAGTACTACGTCCCCTAAAAGACATGTGCACAAATGATCATAATGGTTTTATATGTAATAGGCCCCAATCAGAAAACTCCAATGCCTACCATCATTAGATTAGATGGAAACATGTTATGAGCATACAGTGAAACACTGGATAGCAATGAAAAATAAAAAAGTATACTGCTGCATAGAATGTCATAATATTGAGCAAACAAATGTCACAATGTTGAGCAAACAAAGTCAAACACAAGAGTATGACTCTCATTCATGTGAAATTCAAACACAGGCAAAATGAATCTATGGTTATAGAGGTCATAACAATGAGTAGGCAGGTGCCACGGCACATGCCTGTAATTCCAGCACTTTAGGGGCTAAGGAGGGAGGACTGCTTGAGCCCAGGAGTTCCAGACCAGCCTGGGCAACATGGTGAAACTCCATCTTTACAAAAAAGATACAAAAGTCATCTAGGCATGGTGGCACACATCTATTGTCCCAGCTACTGGGGAGGCTGAGTTGGGGCGATCACTTGAGACTGGGAAGTTGAGGCTGCAGTGAGCCCAGATCCCATCATTGCACTCCAGGCTGCGAAAACAGTGGGAGACCCTGTCTCAAACAAACAAACAAACAAAAATAGTGATTACTTTTGCGGGGAATACTTCTAGATTCTGGAGACATGCTGTATCTTGACAAAGATGCTGTGAAGTTTATTAAGTTGTCATTTCAGAGACACCTACTTCACTGCAGACACCTTGTACATCAATTAAATGTACAAGGTCGTTTGCTCTCTCTGCCTGGGAGGCAATCTTTCCTCTCAGATTGCAGATTCAATTCTTTCTTTATTTATTTTTATTATTATAGCTGCCTTTTCTTCTTTGTGACTACTAATCACAAGTTTCTCATCTGTTCTTTTATACCTTCCGTAATTTTTGTTTTCAGACTTTTTTCCTATACCCTTCTTGATTCAATCATTTAATTACAATGACCAGAGTCTTTTGATTGGTTTTTTTTTTTTTGAAATTTTAAGTTAGAAAAGCAGGGATTTACTATCAGAAATATGTTGTTCTCTGTAACGCCTTATTCATTTTTGGGAAAGGTTTCTTACAAAGGAAAATTAGTGAGTCCCACATTAGACTTGCACAGGCACAGCTAAAGCAGAAGCCATAGGTGAGCATTTTAAATCCTCTCAAAGGATCTGGTTGGCAATCCAAGAACCCAGAACACTGAGTGAAAGCACCAACTCCCAAGGCGAGGAAAAGCATTTTTGCACATGCACGCCCTCAGGGAGGCAGCCCTCTATGCAGGCTTTGAAGGAAAGCTGCACACCAACCAATTAACAAGCCAGTCAGGACAGAATTTGCAGAAGATGGAAAGAAGCAGCGATGGATTCAGCAATGGGTGAGAGAGCAATGGACTCTGCACTTTCAAACCTAAACGCATGACATTAATGTGAGTGGGATTTTTCCTTCATTATAAATGTTTAGTAAGGATTCTTGAGACAAAAATGGCATAGTATAAATCAGGAACTTAAAATCTTAAACTACGTGAGCCATACTCAGGTGCCGGGAGAGGATATGTGGCAACTAGAAACAAAAGTTCTCCACAAGCTTCAACTTTTAGGAGGCAGAAGAGAAAGAAATGAGAAATGTGACTTCTGGGAAAGCAGGTAGTTAGTAATTTAGCTCCAAACAATAACATGGAAAAATTGTCAAATATATAAGGTAGCTCAGGGAATTACTTCAGCTGTCAGGACAGACAGAGAACGTTACACACCACCTATCCTGCCTCTAGAGGAAGAGATTGCTAATGCAGCAGGGGTCAGAGGTTTCCAATTGTAAAGATGGAAACCATTCCTCTGGTTTCTTCTGATTACAAGGCTGCTCTGAACATGACAAACTTTGCTTTTTGCTCCATCAGGCCTGGTCCTGGGAGGATGAAAGTGAAGCTGGTAAGTCTGAAAATGCAGCCATCAAAGCAGCTTAAATCCTTTGAGTCTGGAAAGTTTCCAACTCACCTCTTTCAAGAAACGAATTGTGCCATCTGTTTTATTCTCCAGTCCACAGACACTATCAATGCTAGTATTACCACTTTGCTATGTACTATAAAACATACTCTTGAGTGCAAAGAATAATCACAATGCTTTAAATCATCTCTACAAGAGAGGGCCCAATGGTCAACTAACTGCACAGAAAATTGGCTTTCAGATTATTAAAGTACCATCCAGAAAACCAATTAGAATGTCTCTAAAATTCTCACAGGATTTTGAGATTTTAAAACATTTTCATCTATGTTTTTTTCCTTGATATTATACCAGGAGTGTTTATCATATAATTAAAAATTTTAATGAACAACAAAATAAGTGTTTATTGTCCCAAATTCCAACAATATAGTAGTATGGTTAATATAAAAATTATCTCATATTTAACAACACATGCAATCACTGCTAATATTTTGTGACAAATTTACATAAATGAAATTATTTAAATGTTGTTTTCATTCAGCAGTGTGCCAATAACCTTTGATCACATCAGGAAATGCATGTCAACTTGAAGGGCTATGTGGGTATGCTTAGTTTCCTTTTCAAAAAAAAATAAAATGAAATGAAAGTGCTGCTCTACTGGAAACAATTATCTCTTTTTTGTCAGAAAATATTGTATTTGTTTCTTCACTTTTGAAGCATGTTTGCTGGGTATAGAATTTTAAACAGGAATTAATTTCTTTTCATACTTTAAAGTTGTCATTTCATTTTCTCTAGCTCCTCCTGTTTTGTTGAGAAAGAAGTTGTCAATTTTACTATTATTTTCTTTTTAACTTCTGGCTCCTTTTAAAGTTTTTTTAAAAAAATTTTTAAGTTCCAGGGTACATGTGCAGGATGTGCACGTTTGTTACATTGGTAAACATGTGCCATGGTGGTTTGCTGCACCTATCAACCCATCTCCTAGGTATTAAGCCCATCATCCATTAGCTACTCTCTCTGGATGCTCTCCCTCCCGCCGTGGGCCCCCACCTCTTGCCGGGCCCCAGTGTGTGTTGTTCCCCTCCCTGTGTCCATGTGTTCTCATAGTTCAGTTCCCACTTATAAGTGAGGACATGTGGCGTTTGCTTTTCGGTTCCTGCCTTATTCTGATAAGGATAATGGCTTCAGCTCCATCCATGTCCCTGCAAAGGACACAGTCTTGTTCATCTTTACGGCTGCATAGTATTCCATGGTGTATCTCTATGACATTTTCTTTATCCAGTCTATCATTGATGGGCATTTGGGTTGATTCCATGTGTTTACAATTGTGATTAGTGTTGCAATTAACATACACATGCATGTATTGTTGCAACAGAATAATTTACATTCCTTTCGGTATATACCCAGTAATGGGACGGCTGAGTCAAACGGTATTTCTGGTTCTAGACCTTTGCGGAATCACCACACCATCTTCCACAATGGTTGAATGAATTTACATTCCCGCCAACAGTGAAAAAGTGTTCCTATTTCTCTGCAACCTCGACATCATCTGACTTTTTAACGATCACCAACCTGACTGGCCTGAGATGGTATCTCATCGTGGTTTTGATTTGCATTTCTCTGAGGGTAAGTAATGATGAGCCTTTTTTCATCTGTTTCTTGGCCACATGAATGTCTTCTTTTGCGATGTATCTGTTCATGTCCTTTGCCCACATTTAATGTCTTCTTTTTCTTGTAAATTTGTTTAAGTCCCTTGTAGATTCTGGATATTAGGCCTTTGTCAGACAGATAGATTGCAAAAATTTTCTCCCACTTTGTAACTTGCCTGTTCAATCTGATGATAGTTGCTTTTGCTGTGCAGAAGCTCTTTAGTTTAATTAGATCCCATTTGCCAATTTTTAAGTTTTTCTTTAAAAAAACCAAACTTTATTTTAGGTTCAGGGGTGCATGTGCAGGTTTGTTATATAGGTAAATTGGTGTAATGGGGGCTTGTTATACGGGTTATTTCTTTACCCAGGTATTAATACTAATACCAGATAGTTATTTTTTCTGATCCTCTCCCTCCTCCCACCCTTCACCCTCAGGTAGGCCTCAATATTGAGTCTTGATAGCCTTCTAAAAAGAACATCTTAAAACTATTTTAAAACTCTGCAATTCAGATTCTCTGTAATGAGTTTAAATAACCTGATGATGCTTTATTCTGGAGCTGAGCTAACCATATGAATAACTACAAAGACTTCTGAGTTCAGCACTTTTCTCTTTCTCTTGTTGATAAGGAGGATGAGGATGTCTGAAGATGACATTTTCTAAGCATTAGGCTAGTCACTTTACCCATGTCCCCTTCCATAATTCCTCAATTACTCGTTGACACAAGGATCATATCCACCAAAGCCTGAAGAACCAGGAGAGTCGGGAGAACCGGGAGAACTGGAAGAACCAGGAAAACCAGGCAGCCTCCCTTCAACGTTGCTGTCATGTTACTTTTCCATTGCGCTTACCAGAGCTGCACAGACTGTCTGACCTTTCCTGGAATGACACCGAATCATGCCTCATGCTCCGTGTCTCCTTCCAGGAAGAGTTTAGAGTCCACTCAAAAAGCTACAGCCACATAGTGGGAGAAAAACCCTGAGGACACTGCACAGAAAGGGTAGGAGGACAGTTTCTCCCTGCTGGACGGTGCTGGCTTGGGGGACGGGGTGTTGCAGACAAATGGAATTGTATAATCCTCTTGTAAAATTAATTTTAAAAAGACTCCGTAGGAAAATATTAAAGAATATGGAAAGAAATGGAGCAGTATTAATTCAAAGGTAGCACAAATAAATATGCTTTCCATAAGCAGGAAAGGTGAGTCAGAAAGGTTTGATTCTTCCCAGTAAATCTGGTGATTACAGTCAAAATCCCAACACTGTTTTTTTTTTTGTAGAATCGGATCAAGAGCTATTGCAATTCACAAGAAAAAACAAAGAAAGAGAGAGGATGGAAAAAATAGAGTGAGTTAGGAGGTGGCAAGAGGGCAAGGCCTACAGATGACACAAATTGATTATAAATACCTAGTAATTGCATAGTGTGATATTGCCGTTGATATTGACCATCAGAATACAACAGAGGTCTCAGCAGCACACGCCTGTGCTCATGGCACTGGTTACATGTGAGCCGTGGCATTGCAGATCACCCAGAAACAGTGTTGAGACAACTGGTTATCCACAGAAATGCACCTGGAACTCTACCTTGCACAGGTTTCACAAAAATAGATCTCATGGAATTTAGAGACCTAATGTGAAAAGCAAACATTAACAATATTTAGAGGAAAATATAAGGAAATATCTTTATGAACTTAGGATAAGAAAGATTTCTTGAACAAGATCCTAAAACCACAAAACCACAAAAGATAGCACAAACAAAATGAAAAAGACAAGTTATCAGCTGCAGGAAGAGATTTTTAACCCATTACCACCAAAATATTATTACCAAGTATATATTAAACATTTCAATGGATTTGTAAGAAAAAAGGTCACCTTCACGGTAAATGTGCCAAAGAGATGAATAGCATTTCACAGAAGAGGAAAAGCCAAAGAAAAATACAAATAGGAAAAGTAAATACAACTCATTAGTAATGATGGAAATGAAATAGAGTCCCAGAGAGAGAGCAATTTTACAGCAACTGTACTTCGAATATTAAGTCAAAAATTACCTAGCACTGGAGAGGTTGTGGCTCAACTGGAATTCCCCAGAGCTGTGGGAATATAAACTGCACAGCCACTTTCGTAGAAAACTTGCTGTTATTTTGAAAATAGAACATCCCGGTATAATCTAGCACTCAGAAATTCCACCTTATAGAATAGCCAAGAGACATTTATAAGTATCTTTATGGCTGTGGTGGTTTTAATGATGACAAACTAGGAAAACAAACAAACAAAAGCCAAGTGTCCATGGGCAACTGACAATGGATAAACTGTAGTGAAATATCATACAGCAAAATACCTCATAGGAACAAACAGTAAGTAAACATGCAAATCTCAGAAGACTATGGCAGAATAATATTTTATAAGCCTTGCAATAAAATGAAATTATATATTTACAGATAAAACTTTTTTTAATCAAGAGAATGACAAACACAAAATTCAGGATGTCTTATATCTCTGGGCAGGCCAGAAAATGGAGTATGGAAGAGTGCACAGATGACAAGCTAGGGACAATACTCTAATTATTGATGAGAACTGCAATTTCATGGGCATTTGTTTTATTATTTTGCTTCATAACTGACACAGTCTAAATGCAATTTTTAATTATCAAGAGCTCAATTAATTGGTTAGAAATGGAGTAGTCAGACATCTTAAACATAGATTGTACAAACATGAATATTTTTCTCTATGTTCTCCCTGTGTATGAAGTATCTGGTCATTTTGATGATGTGACTGGAATGATTTATAATCAAACATTTTTTCAAACTGCTGACAGGATTCTACATTTCTCGTGCACTAATGCCTCTGTGGATGATGAATTCCCCATGGGGTGCAGCTCACAGGTCACCCTGCGGGAGTCAGAGTTCAGGCTTCTGAGGGAGGAGGGTGGGAGCCCCGTACCCCAGGGAACTGCAGGTTCTCTTACAGCCCAGGCTTCTGAGGGAGGAGGGTGGGAGCCCTGTGCCCCAGGGAACTGCAGGTTCTCCTTTTGCTCGAGTCTGGTTTCCTTGGGAGGGTGGATATTTGGAATGTGACTAAAACTCACTGCATTATACAGTGTTTATACCTCCTTAGGTATTTTCTGTTAAGAAATTCATGGGAGTCTCACAGAAGTTTCCTAAAAATAACCTGAATCCTTCCTACAATCACAGTGATATGTAAGTCAGAGGCAGGACTCAAAGTATTCTTGCCTGTTCACTGAGATGCTGTGAATTATGAGCTTAAAATATCCTATAATGCAATCATGAGGTGCCCCACGTGGGAGTAAATGTCAACAGAACAGCACCTTGAATCTGTGTTCTAAGTATTTCCTCTCAAAGCACCACAATTACCTTCACTGGGCAGCACAGTATCTTTTTAATTCATCTAGAGATTATCTCTGGGCTACTGACATTTCTGTTAAAATGAAATTTAATGAGAATCTATATGCTTACTGTGTTACTGGAGTTTCCGTTCAGATGCAAACCGCTGTCAAAGAGGGGAGAGGAGGCCCCACTGCTGTGGTCGCTGGATGGCCCTGGGGACCCTGCAGCAAAACAAGAGAAGTTCCTTCCAATTGGTGCCTCGACAAAGCACACTGTGACCACGCAGTAACTTCAGTTCTACCTCTGCATGGGAAGTCACCAGCGCCAAAATGCCTGGTCACTCTCAGAGAAGCGGATGCCCAGTTACGGGCTGGGTCATCCCCAGTGGCCTCTCACCTTCCTACCATGATATAGTTTCCTCACCAAGATCTGACCTCGGATTGAGGGGAGGGACCACTGCCGGCTCCTGTGAGGGCTCCCCAGGGTGGAGGGACAGCATCGGGAAGGTGTGCCCCTGGCAGCCCAGGCCCTCCCTGTCAACACGCCCCCTGGAGTGGCCAGCACGAGGCGCCTTCCGTGATCTTGGTGTTCTCTTTTGAAGGGAGATGATCGTACCAGGCCACTCAAAAGGTTTTTTTTTCCAGAGACGATATTGAAAAGCTCACACTCAAAGCACTTAGCACATTACAGGTAAAACAGGTGCTCATAACATCACTTCCCTGGAAAGACAGGCTCGTACAACCAGAGCTTACACCTGCTAAACAGACGCAAGCCAGTTCACAGATCTTCACGCTGCATGGATTACCCAGGGGACGCAGAGCGCTTTCATGCCATTTCCAAGGTCCTGGGAACAGCTCAGGGAGAAAGGCTATATTTGTTCCTTTATTGCCCTTCCCACCAACATCTTCAGGCTGGACTATAAGAGTGGGCTGCTCCCATGTGGCTTAGTGTTTCAGCCCAGCATTTCTGTGGTATTCCATGTAAAGACAGATCCGTGAACACAGTAGCCTGACCATGCTACATTCCCAGCCAGGTGGAACAGAGGCCTCCCAACACGGAGAAAGGAGCCTTTGATGCATCCATGAGTGGAGACCAGGCCCTGTTGTTAGATCACCTGAGTGCCTGGAAAGAGGAAAGAAGCACTGAGAACAGCACTAGCAGGAGGACCTGTCACCAGCCAGCCATCAATCATCACAACCATGTGGTGCTGTTGCAGAATGGAGGCTTGAACTGGCACACTGGCCTCTTGCAGGAAAGACCCCTGTGAAGCTGAAAAAAGCCTGGTGGACACAGCTCCGTGCATTTGTATTTGGGATGCCCTGTTGTGCCGTCTATTTCCTGGGATTAAAGTGAAGATCAATCGTCACCACATATGGAAAGTCATAATGTGACCACCAGCCTCACTTGGTGCAGACAGGAACGCGATATGGCTCGGAGGCTCAAGACCCTCTAACCTCCAATCTGCCTCTGCAAATGTGACGTGCAACGTTCAGTGAGTTAACATGGCTCGCTGTTACCCTTTGTCCAGCTGTATGATATCTACAAAGACTCATATTTTCAGAAAATACTTCATACCATATTCCTTCGTGAAAATTAAGATATTGAGAAACTTGGAGAACTCTGGGTGAAATAAGAGCTGCTTAGCTTTGTTTAAAGGGTAGTTGTCAATTTTACTAGATGAGGAACTTTCCTTTTTCATTGGCCACTGTTTACTGTCTGGTGAAGACGCTGCTGTGGACCAGCCTTCTGCTCCATACAGCACCCAGGGCGTTTCACGGGGTTGTTGCTGAGACCGCCTGAATCTGCCCTTTGGCTTTCAGAAGCACATTTCACTGTTATTTATTTGAAACTCTTTCCCAATGCCTGTTATTTTATATGCGTAATCACCTTATCAGTAATTTGAGAGGAAAATCAAAAATTTTTAATGACTGCAATCTTCTAAAATCCCAAAGTCCATGCTGTAGACAAAGGAGACACATGGCTAATAGCAGCAGATCCAAGTTACCATTGACTGAATGAGCAAACAGGTAAACAGTCAATAAATTTACATTTGACAGTCACACTTACACTCTAAATTTCTGTGAATTTATTTCTGATGAATGGGTATCTTGTCATCCATATCCCAGAACAGAGATGTGAATAGTTATAATATCTTTCTTCTATCACAAAAAAAAGTCCATTATTTTTAAAAAACCCAATATCAGGAATTCTCAATAAAATTGACTTGGTGTCAAAATAATCATATTAGAAAACATATAGTATATGATTAATGTTTATTAAAACACCTAATCTTAGAAAAAACTAACCCTAACCTCTCAAAACTGCTTCGGTTACCCTCAGGCAATGCTGGTTGGAATGTAAAATGGTGTGGCTGCTGTGGAAAATACTTTGGCAGCCACTCAAAAAGCTGAGCCTAGAATCACCAGAGGATTCAGCAATTCCAGTCAGCGGCATCCACTCGGTGGGAGGGAAAGCACCTCCGAAGAAAAACACATTCACAGATGCTCATGGTGGTATAATTCACAATATCCCCCAAACAGAAGCAAGATAAACGCCCATCAGCTGATGAAAGGGTATGTACATGGGTCCATATACACAGACAAATTCCCTATGAGAGATGTTGTTCAGCTGGAAGAAGGCAGCACCGATGCCGCGACATTGGGGGCTGACTTGGAAACTACACTGAGGGAGGACGCCAGACACAAAGGCTTCCCCGTGCGGGATCCATTCACAGAAAACGTCCAGAGCAGGCAAATCCACAGAGACAGGAAGGAGATTCCTGGCTGCCGCGGGCTGGGGTGGGGAGAATCGGGACTGACTGCTAATTGGGACAGGGTTTATTGTTGGGATGATGGAAATGTTTTGGAACTAGATACTGGCAATGCCTCTACAACACAGTGAAATACTTAAAATTGCTGACGTGTTACTTGAAAACGGTGAATTTTGTGTTGTATGAATTGTATCTTTATAAAAAGACCAAGAGCCTGACTTGTGAAAATAAAAGCCTACTTTGACTCAGTCTCAAATGGCTATTTATTTTCTCTTTGATAAACGTTGTAGAATGTGGAAGCTGGACATTTTCCGCACAGATCTGCTGTGATACTCCCTTTCCCCACCCGCTGGGGCTGCTCTGCAGTCAGAAAGTGAAGCCTGCTCGGGCACTGCAATTTTACCTTCACGGTGGGAATTCAGCAGAAGACATTTCACCTGAATTTATGGAGAGATTGCGGCTGCCGTGCTTACATTGTTATGGATACTAAGATGTTCACTTTTTTTACTGTAAAGCATGAAATAAAAAGGAGAACAGACACTTACTGAATTAACGGGGACGCAGCACCCTGGCCTCCGCTGCATCTGCCCGCCCCCAGCTGCCCTTTCCTGCCCATGTTGCCCCGGTGACCTGGTGGGGACGCGCCTCTGTGGCCTCCGTGATCTGCGCCCCAGGGCTGCCCGTTTCCTGCATGTGCCCCGGTGACCTGTTTTTTTGGGGGGGACGCAGCACCCTGGCCTCGTGATCTGCGCCCCAGGGCTGCCCCTGTTCTGCCATGCTGGCCCGGCTGACCTGTGGGGGACGCGCAGCACCCTGGGGCCTCCCGGATCTGCACCCCGGCCTGCCCTTTCCTGCATGGTGCCCGGTGACTGCTGGGGGACGCCCAGCCACCCTGGCCTCGTTATCTGCGGGCCCCAGCGCCTTGCCCTTTCGCCTGCATGGTGCCCTGGTGACCTGTGGGGGACGCAGCACCCTGGCTCTCGCTGATCTGCGCCCCAGGCTGCCCTTTCCTGCATGTGCTCCGGTGACCTGTGGGGTTGGGCGGTGCCAGCTGGGCCGGCCAGCGCAGAGCAGTTTAGAGCAGCACAGCCCCTGCCTCAGGACACGGGCTGCAGCACCGCTCACAGAAGTCACTGGGTCACCGGCAACTGGCCCTGGAGCCTGTGGGTTTCAGCGGAGCCCACGGACAGAAGTCAGGATGTGAATCTCGACAGAGGCACCAGAATTGCAAGAGCTGCCCATCCTCAGAGTGAAATACAGGCTCGGTGCTATCTCTAGGCAGGGGCGCACGGTGCAAACCTCCGCCTGGGGCACTTCCTCTGTGATCTGCTATTGCAGTGTTGCTGCTGCTGTTGCTTAAATTCTGCTGTTTCAACAGCAGCTGGGGAAGCTGGCTCAGACGCAGCACCCATCTCACTCTGCCTGTGAAGTCACCTTGCCCAAGAGAGAAGTCAGGAACGGCCCCAGGGTGAGCGTCCTCCGGCTCCCACTCCCACTTCACAACACCAGAAAGCACCCCCTGCTTTCTGTCTGTCTCCTCCTTTATCTGTGCCACCTGTCCAAGTCACTATCTTCTTTTTCTTTCTGGCAAAATCTATGAAATGTCTTAGTTTCTTCCTTGGTGAGCCTGTATGGTCACAGCTGCTGCAGAATCCTCAGACACTCAGGCTGCCCCCTCGAAAGTGAGTCCTCCTCCCCTATCTGAGCTCACTGCTGGGTCTCGTGATGTGTCTCTGACACCTGAGTGTGTGTGTCTGACACCTGAGTCTCCCTGCTGGCTCCAAGAACTTCTGTGCAGCTCTCATCACGTCCACCCCCCTTCCTGATTCACAGCAGCATTTCTCAAAACTCCAGGGGGTGCACCACTGTGCCTCGTGTGACATTTCGCTCCCTCGAACTTTTGCCCGATTGCTAACATGTTCTGCCTCTACCACCCTGGGAATATTCGCCTTTCTCACGCACAGCCTCTCAGCACCCCTTACTCTTTTCCTCAAGAACCCTCCAGGTCCTCATCCATGCTCCCGTGGCTCCGTCTAGCAGAGGGAGTGGTCTCTGAGGATGGCAGGGCATGCAGTGAATCTTACTGATCCATGTTTAGTACAACAGCAGCAAGATCGATTTTCCTAAGATTGTGAATAGCATAGTTATTCCGCTGTGATTGATGGGAAAATGGAGTTGCTGCAAGTGATGTGTTCCTGGTTGCTCAGGAAGATGAAAGCAGAAGTCACACTATGAGTCTAATGATGCTTTTGATCAAATGCTGACACAGGAAAAGTTCACTTGTCCCCTTGCAGGGCTTGTGATGGCAGAGTGCTCGCCTCTTCCATGCCCTGCTGCTCACACCTGTGGCGGGGTGCCATAGAGATGGGCAGGCTTTGGGGCTCTGACCCCATGGCAGCATGTAGGGGTGGATGTTTCCAGTTCCTGAAGCCCCACTGGGAGTGTGTGTTCCAGGGTGTTCTTTTAGTTCTGCCGTCTGCAGGTGGCTTCCAGGCTTTAGTTCTGCTGTCGGTAGGCGGCTTGTAGGCTTTAATTCTGCCATCTGTAGGCGGCTTGTGTTAATCAGCTCAATTAGACCCTCTGCCTTATCACGAGGGCAGAGGGCTTTCTGTATCCCGGGGTTCCTGCCTTAGCGTACCTGAAGAATTGGATCCCACGTGGGCTTGGAGGGTTGGCACAAGGTTTGATGGAGTGGTGGCAGCTCTCAGAAAATGGATGGAGAGCCAGAAAGGGCATGGAGTGGCAAGGTGGTTTTCTCCTGGAGTCTCTTCCAACCACCCCAGCCAAACTCCACATCATTCTGCCAGTCGATAGCCTGCCAGTGTCTGCTGGTGCCTGTCAGCATGCTCTTCCACTCCTCTGTTCTTCTCAACATCCAGCCACTTGTGTCTCTGCCCACTAGGGTCTTGAGGTTGCTCTAGGCACAGCATGGGGCGTGGTGGGCCAGGGTGGTATTGGAAAATGCAACATTTGGGTGCAAGAACAGGAGTGCCTGTCCTCACTTAGGTCCACGGGCATAGGCCAGGGGTAGAGCCCTCGACAGGGACCCGCCCTTCTCCTCCCAGCACTTCCCTGCCCCATCCTGTATCAGTGAAAACCCAATGCATGATCAGAATTCAACAACTCATGTGCCTGAGAGCTGCAGCCGGGCCACTCGGGGCAGGAGAGAAAGGAAGGCATTGGCAAAGGGGACATCAATGGAAGAGAGAGAGAAAGTAAAACAGCCAATACGACCCCAGGGAGGGAAGCCGTTCCTTCCCATGAGCCAGTGGCAAG
Source organism: Rhinopithecus bieti (assembly GCF_001698545.2). NCBI lineage: Eukaryota > Metazoa > Chordata > Mammalia > Primates > Cercopithecidae > Rhinopithecus > Rhinopithecus bieti. The sequence goes on along the minus strand of NW_016821253.1, from coordinate 1,146,883 downwards.
GAGGACAGGCCACCAGCCCCATGAGAAGGAACCCGACTGTCAGCTCGGCGGGAGGTCCTCATTCCATGTCGGACGCCATGGGGTAAATGCCATCATTTAGCAGTGATGCCCTCTGCTAAATCAAAGGAACGGTGGTGACTCTAACCTTTATAAAGCCATGATAGATGAATGACATTAGAAAAGTTACAACTATCTTCACTAAAACATTTTCTAGATTTGGGGTTCATCACTTTCATATTGGGTCACAATTAAAGTATAATAGAGGATTACAAACTTTGTGCCAAAATATGTCAGGGACTTCATAGCATAAATTTACCATTATTTTCAATTTTGCACTGAAAATTTCTCAGGTCAACATAGGTATTTCAAATGTAAACTTTGCTTGTATGTTAACATATAGATAAATACAATCATGGTGAGTTTGCATGAAGGAAGAACCATGTAGTTAAGTGACGAGAAGCATGGTCTGATAACACTTCCTTTAAAAAAGCCCGTGGATGTGTTAAAACATACAACGTCATGGGAACGCGTAACGCCATGGTGCCTGCCTATCCTTTTCTTCTCTCTGAATGTACGCTCAGGAAATGATTAATATCCCAGTCCATGCGGTAGCATTTGGATAAATAATGTGGCAAAAAAGGAATTTCTCCAGCACCCTGGAATTTCTCCTCTTCCCACTTACCTAACGGGAGCTTCAGAAATGCCGGCGCTTCCCTGAGATACTCAACGGTGATGGTAACTTCATCGCCAGCATTTCTCAGAAGATGCACCTGTCAATATGACAAAATAGCTACTTTACCACCACAAAAGAACCAGACACAGAATTGAAAATAAAATCTCTCTGCCTCTCCTGTTTCCCAAGAATTCAAAGTTCATAGCTACCTCTGAAACACGGAAAACTTTGTGGGCTTCAGCTGGAGTAAAGAAACAGTGGTTATCACCTCCGAGGCCACCTGCCTCCCACACTCTATCTGTGTAAACAAGTGCATGAGTAAGCAGGGGTCTGCCCATATCATCCACAACACCAGGCTCTCTGCATCCCTATGAACGCAATCTACCAGAAAATAATACCCTTGGAGAAATCAGTGTGTTACTACAAACACCCAGTGTTCAGTCACTGGCAAAACATGGATGAATTGTGGCACAACAAACCACAAATACGAATTTGAAGATTTAAATGATGCTTTAGTTCTCAGGAAGTTAGTGGCTATCATTTCAAAAGAATGGAACTTAGTTCTGTGCTGAAACTTCAAATTATACTCACTGTTTTAGTCACCTCACATACAATCCCGTATGTTTCAACACAGCATCTAAAATCAGCTTTTGTGCACAATGTATTTGCCATTGTTTAAATCTGACTGAGACACTAAAAGTCTAGATGCTACAAAGCTGTGTGTGTCAGAATTCACTGCACCTGCACCTGTGTCTTCCCATAATGCATAACCCTGCTCTGCTGTGTCCTCCTCCTCTGAGGCCAGGCATAGCCCACCCCGCCCTCTCCTCTACACAGGGCCTGCCAACAGTTTGAGCAGGTTCCTAACACACTTCATCCTCCTAGGCCAGGCGTATCCCACCTCACCCTTTCCCCTACATGGAGACTGTCCACACTCTGAGCAGGTTCCTGCCCTACTTCATCTCCTAGGGCAGGCGTAGCCCACCCCGCCCTCTCCTCTACACAGAGCCTGCCAACAATTTGGGCAGGTTCCTACCTCACTTCATCCTCTGGGGCCAGGCGTAACCCACCTTGCTCTCTCCTCTACATAAAGCCTACCCACAGTTTGGGCAGGTTCCTGCCCTACTTCATCGCTCCCTCTGACCTTTCCTCCTCATTTCTTCAGTCACTTTCTATGCCCGTCATTGCCTACCTGGAGGACTATAGTTCTGCACAGCTCCCTAAGACCCTTGGTGTAGCTTGGGTGGGTTTTGAAGACTGGATTTAGAAAGTTTGAAAGTTCCCATGGCCTGAGATCCAACATAAATGCCTTCCTATTTCACCCAAGGACATTTCCATCCGGCATGGCCGGTCTACCTCTATCACTGGTGCTCCCTCCTGGCCCTCTGAACCACCCCACCCCAGCCATGCCTGTGGACAACCTTACATATGTCGGTGCTTTCACATAGATCTTGACCTCATAGGACAGCCTCATCCCTTTTACCTCATGAAATCCCACTAAAACTCCAGACTGGAAACAGCAGAACTGTGGAAACGCTCCCCTAATGCCACTGAGCATTTTCAACATCCTTTCTTCTCCCTCCCCTCGTCCACTTCCATGTGGCTGGTGACCCTGTGCTGATGGCCTCCAGGTCGCAGGTGCTGTTGGCAGGCTTCATACGCCACCCACTGTCTGTTGGGAGGCCTCACACGCCCACTTCCTGTTGGGAGACCTCACACGCCCACCTCCTGTTGGGCGGCTTCACACGCCCACTTCCTGTTGGGAGGCTTCACANCTGGGAATATTCGCCTTTCTCACGCACAGCCTCTCAGCACCCCTTACTCTTTTCCTCAAGAACCCTCCAGGTCCTCATCCATGCTCCCGTGGCTCCGTCTAGCAGAGGGAGTGGTCTCTGAGGATGGCAGGGCATGCAGTGAATCTTACTGATCCATGTTTAGTACAACAGCAGCAAGATCGATTTTCCTAAGATTGTGAATAGCATAGTTATTCCGCTGTGATTGATGGGAAAAATGGAGTTGCTGCAAGTGATGTGTTCCTGGTTGCTCAGGAAGATGAAAGCAGAAGTCACACTATGAGTCTAATGATGCTTTTGATCAAATGCTGACACAGGAAAAGTTCACTTGTCCCCCTTGCAGGGCTTGTGATGGCAGAGTGCTCGCCTCTTCCATGCCCTGCTGCTCACACCTGTGGCGGGGGTGCCATAGAGATGGGCAGGCTTTGGGGCTCTGACCCCATGGCAGCATGTAGGGGTGGATGTTTCCAGTTCCTGAAGCCCCACTGGGAGTGTGTGTTCCAGGGTGTTCTTTTAGTTCTGCCGTCTGCAGGTGGCTTCCAGGCTTTAGTTCTGCTGTCGGTAGGCGGCTTGTAGGCTTTAATTCTGCCATCTGTAGGCGGCTTGTGTTAATCAGCTCAATTAGACCCTCTGCCTTATCACGAGGGCAGAGGGCTTTCTGTATCCCGGGGTTCCTGCCTTAGCGTACCTGAAGAATTGGATCCCACGTGGGCTTGGAGGGTTGGCACAAGGTTTGATGGAGTGGTGGCAGCTCTCAGAAAATGGATGGAGAGCCAGAAAGGGCATGGAGTGGCAAGGTGGTTTTCTCCTGGAGTCTCTTCCAACCACCCCAGCCAAACTCCACATCATTCTGCCAGTCGATAGCCTGCCAGTGTCTGCTGGTGCCTGTCAGCATGCTCTTCCACTCCTCTGTTCTTCTCAACATCCAGCCACTTGTGTCTCTGCCCACTAGGGTCTTGAGGTTGCTCTAGGCACAGCATGGGGGCGTGGTGGGCCAGGGTGGTATTGGAAAATGCAACATTTGGGTGCAAGAACAGGAGTGCCTGTCCTCACTTAGGTCCACGGGCATAGGCCAGGGGGTAGAGCCCTCGACAGGGACCCGCCCTTCTCCTCCCAGCACTTCCCTGCCCCCATCCTGTATCAGTGAAAAACCCAATGCATGATCAGAATTCAACAACTCATGTGCCTGAGAGCTGCAGCCGGGCCACTCGGGGCAGGAGAGAAAGGAAGGCATTGGCAAAGGGGACATCAATGGAAGAGAGAGAGAAAGTAAAACAGCCAATACGACCCCCAGGGAGGGAAGCCGTTCCTTCCCATGAGCCAGTGGCAAGGAGGACAGGCCACCAGCCCCCATGAGAAGGAACCCGACTGTCAGCTCGGCGGGAGGTCCTCATTCCATGTCGGACGCCATGGGGTAAATGCCATCATTTAGCAGTGATGCCCTCTGCTAAATCAAAGGAACGGTGGTGACTCTAACCTTTATAAAGCCATGATAGATGAATGACATTAGAAAAAGTTACAACTATCTTCACTAAAACATTTTTCTAGATTTGGGGTTCATCACTTTCATATTGGGTCACAATTAAAGTATAATAGAGGATTACAAACTTTGTGCCAAAATATGTCAGGGACTTCATAGCATAAATTTACCATTATTTTCAATTTTTGCACTGAAAATTTCTCAGGTCAACATAGGTATTTCAAATGTAAACTTTGCTTGTATGTTAACATATAGATAAATACAATCATGGTGAGTTTGCATGAAGGAAGAACCATGTAGTTAAGTGACGAGAAGCATGGTCTGATAACACTTCCTTTAAAAAAGCCCGTGGATGTGTTAAAACATACAACGTCATGGGAACGCGTAACGCCATGGTGCCTGCCTATCCTTTTCTTCTCTCTGAATGTACGCTCAGGAAATGATTAATATCCCAGTCCATGCGGTAGCATTTGGATAAATAATGTGGCAAAAAAGGAATTTCTCCAGCACCCTGGAATTTCTCCTCTTCCCACTTACCTAACGGGAGCTTCAGAAATGCCGGCGCTTCCCTGAGATACTCAACGGTGATGGTAACTTCATCGCCAGCATTTCTCAGAAGATGCACCTGTCAATATGACAAAAATAGCTACTTTACCACCACAAAAGAACCAGACACAGAATTGAAAAATAAAATCTCTCTGCCTCTCCTGTTTCCCAAGAATTCAAAGTTCATAGCTACCTCTGAAACACGGAAAACTTTGTGGGCTTCAGCTGGAGTAAAGAAACAGTGGTTATCACCTCCGAGGCCACCTGCCTCCCACACTCTATCTGTGTAAACAAGTGCATGAGTAAGCAGGGGTCTGCCCATATCATCCACAACACCAGGCTCTCTGCATCCCTATGAACGCAATCTACCAGAAAATAATACCCTTGGAGAAATCAGTGTGTTACTACAAACACCCAGTGTTCAGTCACTGGCAAAACATGGATGAATTGTGGCACAACAAACCACAAATACGAATTTGAAGATTTAAATGATGCTTTAGTTCTCAGGAAGTTAGTGGCTATCATTTCAAAAGAATGGAACTTAGTTCTGTGCTGAAACTTCAAATTATACTCACTGTTTTAGTCACCTCACATACAATCCCGTATGTTTCAACACAGCATCTAAAATCAGCTTTTTGTGCACAATGTATTTGCCATTGTTTAAATCTGACTGAGACACTAAAAGTCTAGATGCTACAAAGCTGTGTGTGTCAGAATTCACTGCACCTGCACCTGTGTCTTCCCATAATGCATAACCCTGCTCTGCTGTGTCCTCCTCCTCTGAGGCCAGGCATAGCCCACCCCGCCCTCTCCTCTACACAGGGCCTGCCAACAGTTTGAGCAGGTTCCTAACACACTTCATCCTCCTAGGCCAGGCGTATCCCACCTCACCCTTTCCCCTACATGGAGACTGTCCACACTCTGAGCAGGTTCCTGCCCTACTTCATCTCCTAGGGCAGGCGTAGCCCACCCCGCCCTCTCCTCTACACAGAGCCTGCCAACAATTTGGGCAGGTTCCTACCTCACTTCATCCTCTGGGGCCAGGCGTAACCCACCTTGCTCTCTCCTCTACATAAAGCCTACCCACAGTTTGGGCAGGTTCCTGCCCTACTTCATCGCTCCCTCTGACCTTTCCTCCTCATTTCTTCAGTCACTTTCTATGCCCGTCATTGCCTACCTGGAGGACTATAGTTCTGCACAGCTCCCTAAGACCCTTGGTGTAGCTTGGGTGGGTTTTGAAGACTGGATTTAGAAAGTTTGAAAGTTCCCATGGCCTGAGATCCAACATAAATGCCTTCCTATTTCACCCAAGGACATTTCCATCCGGCATGGCCGGTCTACCTCTATCACTGGTGCTCCCTCCTGGCCCTCTGAACCACCCCACCCCAGCCATGCCTGTGGACAACCTTACATATGTCGGTGCTTTCACATAGATCTTGACCTCATAGGACAGCCTCATCCCTTTTACCTCATGAAATCCCACTAAAAACTCCAGACTGGAAACAGCAGAACTGTGGAAACGCTCCCCTAATGCCACTGAGCATTTTCAACATCCTTTCTTCTCCCTCCCCTCGTCCACTTCCATGTGGCTGGTGACCCTGTGCTGATGGCCTCCAGGTCGCAGGTGCTGTTGGCAGGCTTCATACGCCACCCACTGTCTGTTGGGAGGCCTCACACGCCCACTTCCTGTTGGGAGACCTCACACGCCCACCTCCTGTTGGGCGGCTTCACACGCCCACTTCCTGTTGGGAGGCTTCACATGCCCACTTCCTGTTGGGAGGCTTCACACACCCACTTCCTGTTGGGAGGCTTCACAGGTCTGCTTCCTATTAGGATGCTTCACACACTTATTTCCTGTTGGGAAGCTTCACAGGCCTGCTTCCTGTTGGGATGCTTCCCACACCCACTTCCTGTTGGGTCCCTCACAAGCCCACTTCTAGTTGGGAAGCTTCACATGCCCACTTCCTGTGATCCTGCATCACTGCCTTCCTGTCATGCTCCACAGGCTGGGCCCCCCATAGGACTAAGCCAGGTCTCTCCTGCCAGCTGTCTCCAGGGCGTCTTTCCTCCCCTGCTGTTCAGTACAGGTGCACCCTTGTGAGACGCCTGTCTCCAACGTCCACACCCTGTCTTCATACAGGTTGCTGCAGTGCAAAGTGACTGTGAAATAGAAGCCCTCCTCTGACGAAGTCCCAGAAAGTATCAAAGCTTAACCACTAGCAGATCTGTCTGACCCTATCCTCCCGCCTGCACAAGATCCTGGAGAAAACTACCAAATCTGAATTTTCTTCTCCTCTTTGGTGAAAAGAAGAAGAACCGAGGCTCTCCTTTGACGAACGGGGTTCATGATGGCGACGACACCCTTCCTTTCTACATGGAAGGGCTGGAATCTCGCAAGGCCCTGAAAGCCCTCATCCCTGGAGGTGCAGAGTGTGCAGTGTGGGAGGGGAGATCACACAGACCTCCGCTGTCCACTGTCCAGACACTTCCTAGCAAGTGACGGCCACTGTAATACCGTAGTTGTCTCGGGAGCTCAGTGCAGTGTAATTTTAAAAGAGAAAATGTCACCAGGACAAGAACAGTTTGAGATTCATAAAACTCACCGTGCCCCATCCTTAAACAGGCTGCCCTCCTCCCAAAGGACCAGGCCATGCATAGCTCCCCTATGTGAGTCTGTCCCCCAGCCAGTGTGCCTGAAGTCCTTGTTGGAAATCATCAAGGTGTGTGTGGACACCTCCCTGCCCACCTCCATACCTGAGGTGAGTCTATTCAGTGACTTTCACCAGTTTTTCTGGAGAATGACTGTGGACTGAAGCAGGAAAATCTGCCATCCCTTGCTTACAGGAATCTGCACTTATCACAATGGACAATTTTGTCAGAAGTAACAGAACCAATCAATAGAGAGAGGCAGAGTAGCCTGAAAACGTTGAGCACTTTTAATTAAAGATTGGACTTAGCTTCAATTTATTATTAATTTTTAATCCCAAATATTTACCTTGCCTTGATCTTTTTGGGACTTTAAAATACCCAAACAAGACAAAGGCATTCAATTTGTTATCAGTCTTACCTTTTATTTAGTTTGAAGCATATTTGTGGTGTATGAACAAAATAATTGAATGTTGACCATTGATGCTACTAAATTCAACCAATGCCTTCAAAGATTTCTCCCTCCTGAAATCATGGCCCTAAGCCTGATGGCACGGGGAGAGACCCTGGCCCACACCTGCCCAGAGGGCAGCCTCCTTCTGCCCACAGCAGCAGTCACTGCTTTTTGCAGCAAATTAACACCAGTAGCCATGGCCTGGAGGATTTCCCCTTTTCTGTCTCTCTCTCTTTCTCTTTCTCTCTCTCTCTTTCAACACAGCATCTAAAATCAGCTTTTTGTGCACAATGTATTTGCCATTGTTTAAATTTGATTGACACACTAAAAGTCTAGATGCTCTCCCTTTTTTTTGACTGGGTCTTGCCCTGTCACTCAAGCTGGAAGGCAGTGGTGCAGTCACAGCTCACTGCAGCCTCGACCTTCTGGACTCAGGTGATCCTCCCACCTTGGCCCCGTAGTGCTAGGATTACAAGTGTGAGCCATCATGCCTGGCCTCTCCCCACCTCCACCTGCAGCCCCCATTCCAGTGCACACCTGTTCCGTGCTGACAAAGTCAGGGTAGGAGGATGCGTTCCAACCTCCAATTCACCAGCACGTCAAGTTCTGACAGGTAACCAAGTCCATTTCTTCCTTAGAAAGGAGTCAGCTATGAAATGAAATCTCCCCACACTTGTAAAATGACTTTGAAGCCATTGGATTCCCTGTGGTGTTTGAGTCAGCTCAGCCATGCCTGGTGGCTTCCCAGGAGCAGAGGTTCCTTCCTTGGAATTCCAGAGGCTCAGAGTCCATGATCAGCTGCCAGCATGGGGTTCCTGGTGAGGGCCTGGCCTCAGAGGTTCCTTCCTCGGAATTCCGGAGGCTCGGAGTCTGTGATCAGGGGCCAGCATGGGGTTCCTGGTGAGGGCCTGGCCCCTCTGGCTGTGTCCTTGTGTGGTGAAGAGGGGAAGTGCGCTCCAGAAGGCCTCTTCTTACAGGGCACTGATCCCGTCACCAGGATGCCATCTTCATCACCTTGTCTCACCCTAGTCATTTCCAAAGGCCCTGTCTCTGTCTCCTGACACCCTCATTTAGGGGTTAGGGCTTCGACGTGTGAATCTGGGGGGACACAAAGTCCAGTCCGAAACAGGGGCTGGTGAGTAGCCCAGGACACAAAGTTGGTGACATCAGTGCAGTTCCTCTGTGGAGTCGCAAACTCGACCTGTTGATGGAGGCTTCCAGGGGAGCAGAGAAGAGCACGCCACACGGTTCTACACACAGCAGCCTCGGGTTAACGCAGTTTGAGTTTTAATTAGGAATACAACACATTTGATAGTTTAGATATGAAATAATACAACATATGCAATGGAAGAGTCTGATTTTTATACCATGTGATCCCTAGTCTGACCCTCAGAGACAGCTGATGCTGGGATATTGTGTGTGTTCTGGAAATTCTATGCCTTTGTAAGAATGTTTTCTCGTTTGAGGGCAGTTTGATCATCTTGATCAGATATACAATGTATGTGCATTTTAATCCAGCAACCACACGTGTAGATGCATGAGTATGTGGGAATCAAGAGGTCAGTACAAGAATTTTCATATACGATGTACACTATGTATCCCATTTATTTGCCCCATTTTCACTTAAACAGGCCCTGAACTCTGTTAGACGTGATTCTTTATCTAACACATCTTGCAGCTTACCCCGTATTATTCGTGTATTTCTAGGCTTTCACATGGATGCAGTGTTCCATTTTACGAATGTTCTGTAACTACTTCATTGAATCCTCAATCCTCAAATTCCTGTTTAGTTTCTTAGTCCCTCCCCTTTCATCCCTAATCTTATTTTAATTAATATTTCTTCATCAGTCTTTTCAGAGGCCTCTGTATCTTGCGTTATTACAAACCCACTTTGGGAGACAGAGTTTTGTTATTATTTTCTCTGACTTGTCCTCTATGTTTTCTCTTCTACAAATTCGCATCTTCATTTTTATTATTTCTTTCTCTTTTGCTCCTCAGACTTCTCTGTTGCTCTTGCTTCAGATTCTTAGGTGACAACATGGCTCTTTTTTTCTTTGCTTTCTTGTTTTCTAATAAACATATCTATAAATTACCAGTCTTCCCTTAAGCCCTACTTAACTGTGGTCCACAAATTTTGATACAAAGTTCTTCAATATTTTTCATGTTAGTATTCTGTATTTTTTCCTTTATGTTTTCTTTTTACACCAGTATAGCTATTTTAAAGTTTCCAGAAGTGTGGATATTTTAAAAGCATTTTCATTTTGTTTACTAGATATCATCTGCGTTGCATTTCTTCTTGGGTTCCTTGTGACCTAAATAACTGTGAATGCCCCACATGCTCTGGGAAAAAATGTGAGTTTATGTTGAACAAAGACTCATGAGAATAAACACAGTCACATACATACACACCTTCCCCACATACACACACCTGCACACACACCTGCATACACACACACACCACACTCCCACATGAACACGCATGCACTCACATTCAGATGTAATTCCACATACACACTCATGCACTCACACACATTCAGACGTAATTCCACACCCACACCCACACCCACATATGCACACCCATGCATACACACGGACACACATGAACACAGGTACACACATGCACACACACACACGTGCACACACAGGTACACCTGTGGACACATACATGCACACATAGGCACACACAGGGACACACACACGGACACACCCACATGCTGACTTCCTCTCCTCTGTGATCTGCCATCCACCCCACTCTAGTAACACACTCCAAGGCCTTGTATTAGACCTTGCTGTTATCAACATCTGCAAGGGTTCTTACTTTAAATCAAGCACCCAACTACCATGTCTGTCTTCCGGTGTGCTCCCCTAGAGCCCTCCTGCACACACGACACTGCAGTCCTTTGGAGACTTAGCATGATTGGCAACAGCAGCTCTTTCTCTTGTTCCCCTTTATTTAGGCTAAATTCCAAGACCCACGCCTGTAGCCTTTCCCTGCACACACCTTTAATTCCCTCACCCCTCTGGCCATGCTGTGCCTGTCTGCCCCAAATCCCAACATGGTGAAATGCAACTCCCCAGAAAATGCACTTTGGTGCGCTTACACATAGGTCATTTGAAACATGATTTGGAAATGTGCACTGACGTGTTATTCAATTGTCATGAATCCTCTTCTTTCTTTCTCACTTCTTCTCTTTTATAGAAGCTAAGCACATGAGCAAGGCACCTGGTGCCACGCTAAACACATGAGTCTCCTCTGCATTCTTCCCCCACCAGAAATGGAGCGTGGTCCGTGTGGACAGTCACATCCCATTAAATCACCCTCTTTCCTTGAACCACTTGTCATAGTGTACTGAGTTAGAAAATAGTAATTTTCCACCTTTCTATGTACATTTTTAAATCCTTCCTTCACATGAACTTGGGCAAGTAAAGGGAAGGTTTAGTTCATGAATAAGTCCCCTAAATTAGTTTTAAAACCAGGACACTTTTATTATATTTTATTAGAAATGATTCAAGTATCCCTACACACTGCCATAGTCAGCAGCACATCATTTAACACAAAAAACAGCAGTTTATGCAACTGGGCCCTTTGAGCATGACACTGACTCTATTAATCGCCACGAGCCCCGACCTGAGTGTGCGCTGCCAGGAATGTCTACACGATGGGCCATACCAAATCTGCTGCCAGCCAAGGTAACTTTGAAACGCTAACTTTTGTGCCTACAGCAATGAGACTTTTAAAGAAAACTGCCTGAGGCAAACTCCTTCTTCCGTATTAACTGATGCATAAAATATCTATCTATAGCTTTAGCATCCTTCAAAAACCTCCCAGAGTATTGCAGTGCTGGGCTCATATCACCCGCAGGGCAGGCTGAGCACATTCATACAGCACATCTCTAGTCTGCGCACACCAGAAGCTGAGTTATTTCCAGAGTCTGAAAAAATCTCTGTGACCTCAACCGAGAAAAACTCCACTGTTGTTCTCCATGGACAATAATTTAACTCATTTCTGCTTAAATACACTATGTTAATAAGGAAACAGATCTCAGCCTATGAAACTCTTCATTCTTAATGAGTTTGCATTCTTGTTGCCAGTATCCTTTCAACATTTAAACTCAGTCTCTGTTATACATAAGGAATCTACTTATGGACGCGAGGGACATGCGTAGCCCTGGACTTTTTCTAAATGTGAAGGCCTGTTCGTGGACACTTTCCCTCCTGTTTGGCTTCCTTGTGCCCATGTGAGTGTCTGGGACGGTTTTACCAAGCATGCAGGAGCTGCAGTGCCAGGGTGCATTTCAGCTGCACCTCTGGGTTCTGCAGGGGTCAGGGGTAGAGCCAGGGCACGACTCGATGTTTCCTGTCAAACTTACCAAGTCACCAGTGATACATCCAGTGGATCAGCACGGGTGGCCACTCTGCGGGGTGCTGGGAGTGAAGGGATGGAGGGGAAAGGAAGGTGAGGTGTGGAAGGAGCTGAGTCAGGAAGAAGATGAGTTTTGACTATTTCTGCCAAATCGTAGTGTGTGGGATTGAACTGCGCATGGGGTGTGCTGAGTGAATCCACGCAGGGACCTGCAGCTTCCTGGAGCAAACGACTTTTCCTGCCTGCATTCCCCACGGACTCACGTTTCTATGGATAACCAGGGAAGGAGTTTAAGATGCCCAGATTGGCCTCCAAGGGTCTCACTGCCCACGTTCCTCAACCATACTCCCAATTACCGTGAAAACATCTCTGTTTCGCCAAGAGCTGCCACCCTGCGTTGGAATCTTTATTCTGAGCATCTTGGGTCCTCTTTCACTGCAGGCCCGTTCATTTCCCACCACCACGAAGGCAGGGCTCAGCCACCCACGTCTCAGATGACAGCCCAAGCATCACCTCACTGTCTCTAGCCTGGGCCTCATTGCCTCTTCCTCAAACCGAACCCCATAGCCCCTTGTCCTTCTGCCCTCACCTGTCATGGTCACTGGTTCAGAAACAAGTGACTCAACTCCAGGTCTCCTTCTGCTCTGTGGCTGGAGAAAAACGTAACTGCTGGCCGGTTAATCTCTAAATTCATGACTCTTCACTCAGGGGACTCTAGTGCAGGGCAGGACACGTCCGACCTGTTCTCCCTCCCTATCCCAAGATGGATGTTTCCTTCCTTCTCTTCACTGAAGCCTCTACCTGTTCAGTTGCTGATCGCAGCTCTCAGTTCAACGCGCAGATAAAAGTGAACATCTCTGTGTACTCCTGCTCTGCCCACTTGCGGTGCCCGAGGCCTGTTCTGTCTCTACATTCCCCCACAACAAAAGAGCTGGACTCGATCTATCTAGGGCCACAGGAATCTCTCTGTTTGAGCCTCTGCCCCGTGCATTCACCTTGTCCTACATCACAATGTTTCCTTTATCTGGCTTCCTTCCCTTCAGAGCAGTCCCTGCCATGGAACCCTTCTACCATGAGACCCTTCCTTAGTGCAACATTCATGGGTGGCCCTGTGCCATTTCTCTGTTCCTTTCCACAGCAAAATGCTTTTAAGAACTTGTTTGTGCTCCATCTACCCCTTGGTCTCTTGCTGTTGGCTCCTCAGTGGGGTTCCTTTGTCTGCGGTGTCCTATCCTGGCCTGGCCGTCTGGGCGTCCCCTCTGTCTGTTGGCCCTGCTCTGCTTCCTGAGCTCTGAACGTTGCGGTTCATGAGGAGAAGTGCTTGCACTCCTGCCACTCTGGGTGGCCATCACCCCTACACACTCACTTCCAGCCCAGGGCTCCCAAGTCCACGTGTGCCTGCACCCCTCCCACGTTGGATCTTCAGCCTGTGCCGCCCATCTCAAAAGCTGGCACCTCTGCGAAGCACTTTTCTCAGTCCCAAGCTTGGGGGTGATTGGGAAACCTTCTCAGAGCCCCGCTTGTCTCAGCAACAGGTCCCCTAAGCAATGGGAGAGGCACCTGCAGGTGGCCATCTCTCTCACTGTCACCTACCACAGCCGGAGCCGACACCCAGATTCTTGCACACAGGGCCCCAGGGGCTCTGAGCTCAGCCCTGAAATTTGGACTTGCACTGAAATTGTTGCCTTTCCTTTCTGTATTAACCTTCTGAATTTACTGGTTGAAGTATTTCTCTGGTAGACAGAATATGCTTGCGTCTATGTGTGTGTACACATGTGATGCAGGGCACGTCTGTGTGGTGTGTACACATGTGTGATGTGGGGATGTCTGTGTGGTGTGCATATGTGTATATGTGTGTGGTATGAAGTGTGTGTACATGTGGGTCTGGTGTGGTGGTTGTGCTGGGTCATGCCCATAATATATTTGTAATGCTGTTTTATGGTGTGTTGTGTGGTCTGGTCTGTTGTATGAGGTGGGGATCTACATGCCTGCGATGTTTGTATGTATATGTAGGGGGTGTTGTGTGTGTGATTGTGTTTGATGTGTGTGGTAATGATAATGTATGGTATGGTGTGGTGTTCATTGTCTGATGGTGTTGTTAGTGTGATTATATATGTGTTGGTGTATGATATGGATGATGTCTTTGTGTGTGTGTGTGGTGTGTGTTTATGTGTGTGGTATGTTTTTGTGTTGTATGTATGTGGTGTGTGTGTGTGTGGTGTGTGCATGTCTATGTGTTGTTTGTGTGCGTGTATATGTGTGGTGTATGTATATGTGTCTTTGTGTGTGTGTGGTGTGTGTTTATGTGTGTGGTGTGTATGTTTTTGTGTTGTATGTGGTGTGTGTGTGGTGTGTGCATGTCTATGTGCTGTTTGTGTGCATGTATATGTGTGGTGTATGTGGTGTGTGTGGGACGTATGTGTTGGAGGTAGAAGGAAGGTGGGCTCTGAGTTTCAGAGCCAGTAGGAGAGTCCATTTTCCTTAAATAGGGAGAATTAATCTCGTTTACCCCACTTACTGCTACGATATTTTAATTCATGGAGCTTGCTGATCCATTAGACATGCAGTGGTATTTGATGAGAATTTCAGTAAACTTCCAGAATAATTCAGTGACAAGTTGCCACTGTCCGATGCTGGAGGTGCTCCGTGCCTCACTTTTTCTCTTCCTACGCCCTTTTGCTGCTCGTTCCGTCCGACCCACATTGTCTCTGTCACACTTGCTCCTTAACCCGACATTCTCATCATTTTCAAATATATGTAGAACTTTCTATTTTATAAATTGTTAACTTTTATGTTTTCATTCATAAGCTCAATGTTATTAAACATCTTCCGACAGAAAGCTGTGTGCTCTGGGGTCCTGTCCCGCTTACCTTAAAATCGGAAGGACAGGTGGCGCAACTTGACCCTGCGGGAAGATGCCATCTCCAGGCCCATGCCAGCGCCTCAGCCGCAAGGGAGGGCAGCTGCAGCCAATGCCTCTGGTGGTCCCCAGCATCAGCCTCCATGGGGCTGGGCCCTCCCCCCACACCCCAAGCTCCTCCTGCCTCTCCCCGCGCCCTTTCCCTCTGCCCCCCATGAAGCCCCTGTTGGCTCCCGGCCCTCTTCCTCATTGGCTCAAGACACTTTGCATCTGCTAAGGTTTTCTGCAACTTTTAAGAGTTCCTGTTTTTTGCTTACATAAGTAAAATTCCGTTTTAAAAAAATCATTGCAAGAGATTTCTGTTCGACTTTTGTATTTCATAGCTGGTTCCTGGAAGTCCTCTTGTTGGATCTTAAATACACACCTCCACCCAGAAGCCACATCTGCCCTCTGGCACAGCAAAGTCCCTATTTTAGCAGTTGCCAACCTCAGGCCAGCTCTCATGGGCATTGTGCCCAAGCTGATGCACTTTGATTTTGTTCAAAGTTAGGAAAATGTATTTAGTCTTCAATCACCTGCACTGAGAAATAGCTAACATTTTCAGCATCAATAATGTTTCATTTCCTTAAATAACTTGCATTTTACTGCTCTGTGAAATTAGTTATTATCCACTTGTCTTTGGAGAGATTATTTGTAAAACATGAACAAGTTATTGCCAGGGAATAATTAAATTCACAGAATTTAAGTCACTCTATGCACTTAGACAAGTGCATTTAAGCTTTTCTGTGAGGCTTTCCCTTTGTGGAGCCACCATCCCTGGGCATGAGATGACTGTGTATGCACTTTTAGACATTTCACTGATATTCCTAATTGCATACTATTTTCTTTATAATTCAGAGGCAGATCCTTTTGATGTGTCATTCAAACAGCGATAATGCAATCTTTTAAAATGTGGGTCTTTTCCTGCACATAGTTTTAAATAACGGTCATATAACAAGATGTCACAGTTTCTTACTGGCTATAACTGTTAGTTTCCTGTGGTCAACTTGGCTGGGCAGTGCCCAGTTATCCAACCAAACACCAGTCGAGGTGCTGTTATGAAGGCATTTTTTTTTATTTTGAGACGGAGTTCAGCTGTTGTCGCCCAGGCTGGAGTGTAGTGGTGCGATCTCGACCCACTGCAACCTCTGCCTCTCGGGTTCAAGCAATTCTCCCACCTCAGCCTCCTGAGTAGCTGGAATTACAGGTGCCTGCCACTACACCTGGCTAATTTTGTATTTTAGTAGAGATGGCATTTCACCATGTTGGTGAGGCTGGTCTCGAGCTCCTGACCTAAGGTGATCTGCCTGCTTCGGCCTCCCAAAGTGCTGGGATTACAGGAATGAGCCACCATGCCTGGCCTTGTGAAGGTATTTTATAGATGTGGTTAACATCTATGATCAGTTAACTTTAAATGAAATTACCCTCAATAATGTAAGTTGGGTCCTTAAGATCAAAACATGAGATTTCTCTGAGGAAGAAGAAAATCCACCTGCTGGATAAAGGCTCAGATCCTCTCAGGAGTTTGCAGACTGAGGTGCTGAACTACAAATGTTATACATAGACACACACAGATGCATACATGTGCACACACACACTACACACGNTCCTACGCCCTTTTGCTGCTCGTTCCGTCCGACCCACATTGTCTCTGTCACACTTGCTCCTTAACCCGACATTCTCATCATTTTTCAAATATATGTAGAACTTTCTATTTTATAAATTGTTAACTTTTATGTTTTCATTCATAAGCTCAATGTTATTAAACATCTTCCGACAGAAAGCTGTGTGCTCTGGGGTCCTGTCCCGCTTACCTTAAAATCGGAAGGACAGGTGGCGCAACTTGACCCTGCGGGAAGATGCCATCTCCAGGCCCATGCCAGCGCCTCAGCCGCAAGGGAGGGCAGCTGCAGCCAATGCCTCTGGTGGTCCCCAGCATCAGCCTCCATGGGGCTGGGCCCTCCCCCCACACCCCCAAGCTCCTCCTGCCTCTCCCCGCGCCCTTTCCCTCTGCCCCCCATGAAGCCCCCTGTTGGCTCCCGGCCCTCTTCCTCATTGGCTCAAGACACTTTGCATCTGCTAAGGTTTTCTGCAACTTTTAAGAGTTCCTGTTTTTTGCTTACATAAGTAAAATTCCGTTTTTAAAAAAATCATTGCAAGAGATTTCTGTTCGACTTTTGTATTTCATAGCTGGTTCCTGGAAGTCCTCTTGTTGGATCTTAAATACACACCTCCACCCAGAAGCCACATCTGCCCTCTGGCACAGCAAAGTCCCTATTTTAGCAGTTGCCAACCTCAGGCCAGCTCTCATGGGCATTGTGCCCAAGCTGATGCACTTTGATTTTTGTTCAAAGTTAGGAAAATGTATTTAGTCTTCAATCACCTGCACTGAGAAATAGCTAACATTTTCAGCATCAATAATGTTTCATTTCCTTAAATAACTTGCATTTTACTGCTCTGTGAAATTAGTTATTATCCACTTGTCTTTGGAGAGATTATTTGTAAAACATGAACAAGTTATTGCCAGGGAATAATTAAATTCACAGAATTTAAGTCACTCTATGCACTTAGACAAGTGCATTTAAGCTTTTCTGTGAGGCTTTCCCTTTGTGGAGCCACCATCCCTGGGCATGAGATGACTGTGTATGCACTTTTTAGACATTTCACTGATATTCCTAATTGCATACTATTTTCTTTATAATTCAGAGGCAGATCCTTTTGATGTGTCATTCAAACAGCGATAATGCAATCTTTTAAAATGTGGGTCTTTTCCTGCACATAGTTTTAAATAACGGTCATATAACAAGATGTCACAGTTTCTTACTGGCTATAACTGTTAGTTTCCTGTGGTCAACTTGGCTGGGCAGTGCCCAGTTATCCAACCAAACACCAGTCGAGGTGCTGTTATGAAGGCATTTTTTTTTATTTTGAGACGGAGTTCAGCTGTTGTCGCCCAGGCTGGAGTGTAGTGGTGCGATCTCGACCCACTGCAACCTCTGCCTCTCGGGTTCAAGCAATTCTCCCACCTCAGCCTCCTGAGTAGCTGGAATTACAGGTGCCTGCCACTACACCTGGCTAATTTTTGTATTTTTAGTAGAGATGGCATTTCACCATGTTGGTGAGGCTGGTCTCGAGCTCCTGACCTAAGGTGATCTGCCTGCTTCGGCCTCCCAAAGTGCTGGGATTACAGGAATGAGCCACCATGCCTGGCCTTGTGAAGGTATTTTATAGATGTGGTTAACATCTATGATCAGTTAACTTTAAATGAAATTACCCTCAATAATGTAAGTTGGGTCCTTAAGATCAAAACATGAGATTTCTCTGAGGAAGAAGAAAATCCACCTGCTGGATAAAGGCTCAGATCCTCTCAGGAGTTTGCAGACTGAGGTGCTGAACTACAAATGTTATACATAGACACACACAGATGCATACATGTGCACACACACACTACACACGTGTGCACATGACTACACATGCACACACACACACGGAATATACACATCCACACACATGCAGACATAAACACACACTGCACATGCCCATGGATATGCACACATATATGCAGTACACACATGTAAACGTGTATATGCACTCCAGCATGCAGCCTCACACGTACATGTGTGTGCACATACAAACATGTATACACATGTGTATCCAATATCTTTCCTACTCGCTCTGCTTCTCTGGTAGAGCCCCAACCAATCCTTTATCAGCTGTCATCAAATAATACTTGAAATAAGAGCGGTAGATTGTCCATAATTTGAACTGAAGGTTAATTGCTTTACCCTACATCTTCACACAAATCGAAAGTGGACGCCATGATTGACTGATTGCCTGGCCTGTAACCATCTAATTAGGAGTCAACACACTGATGATCTCTAATATAAGCCCTTTATAAATCCAGATAAATAATGCTAGAATTATACATGATGTGTAAAACAAAACAAAAAAAAATTCTGTTATGTGGTTAACAAATGAAGGACAGTAAATGTTTACATACTTAATATTTGAATAATTGTTCTCTAGATATGTTTGAGAATTTAGTAAATTGAGTATATTATAATAGAAATGACTTAGAATTGAGCAAATCTGTTTTCAATTCTGAGTCCTGATGCTTAGTGCTCTTGAAAACAAGAATTACACCCCTTATACATGAGGGCCGGTCACCCATTTTCTCTAGTCGCTATGAGGATTAGGTAAAATCATGTGAGCAGGTACCCTGCAGCATGTGAGCAGGTACTCTGCAGCGTGTAAGCAGCTGTGCTCATCTGCATCACCAGGTTCATGAAAGTGACAAAGTGATGAGAAGTGCGGCACGAACGGGTAAAGGGCGAGCAGCAAATCCAGGACGCAAAGGCGCTCAGAGCAGCCTAAAGAATAATACAAGTCATAAAAATCTAAATATGAGCAGGAAAGCATTGAGGATGCCTAGAATGGAAGAAACACGCAGAGGTCACAGGGAAGGGGCACACATGGGCATCGCGCTTCAGTCTAGGGGGAAAGCTGCAGTCTGGTGTCTGGTGTTCCTGCAGAAAGAGTGAGGCTGGGTGTGGAAACAGGTGGAAGGGTCTCAACATTTGTTATCAGAAGGTAGCACCCGGAAAACGAAACATTAGGAAAAGTTTGAGCCAAACAAGCAGCAAACAACAAAGCAACAACAAATGGCAAAGCCCTCTGCTGCGCACAGGTGTGGGGCACCCCCGGCCCTCAGGTGTGCACAGGTGTGGGGCACCCCCGGCCCTCTGGTGTGCACAGGTGTGGGGCACCCCCGGCCCTCTGCTGCGCACAGGTGTGGGGCACCCCCGGAGACAGCCTGCAGCACCAGGGTCCTGTGCACACCTTGACCCCAGAGCTGGTACAGATGGAACCACAGCCTGATCGCAGCCTGCACATGCCTTACATTGGGGCTGAAGACAGCTCACTTCCACAGTATGAGAACAACTGAAGGAACAGTAACTGTGCTGTAAAGGCTGGTTTCTTCCAAAATCACGCAGTTTCACTGATATTTTCCACTGTATGTCGTAGCACATATTCTATACTTTTCTACCTCAGAGGTAATTGGAGGTTTTGACAAAACCACTCCCAAATTTGACAAATCAAATGTATCACCCAGAGAGTGGCAGTCACTGAGCCCAAACCACAACCCGCCAGGGATAGCACAGGCGAGAATGAGGCTCTGTGGGGCTCAGGCTCGGGCTTGGGGCTGGGTTCAGCAGCTGCGTGGCTGTGCTGGGCACACAGAGGGAGCCCAGCTCCAGGCACGTCCCTGGGACAGAGCCAACCCCGGCCACCTCCACACAGGGCTTTTCATGAGAGGTCTGGTCTTCCCTCGACAATTTCTGTTCCACAACTAGAAAAGGCTGAAGCCTCTCAGGCATAGATACTGACCCTCCAAATTCTGACGTTTAGACGCTAACACGACATTTGCCACTGAGTGGATCGCACTTAAAACACATGACATCCATCTCTGTGTGTCCTTAAGTAAACTTCACAAGATGTCCCTTTACTTTTATCAGCTGAATTCCATAAGCACATTTTGCTCCCTCACAACAGAAAAATATCTCCTCCCCGTTCATCTTGGCCCTGACCCATCCTGCTGTGTCCTCCTGGTCACACATCAGGAGGCGCACACCAAGCCCCTGGGGAAGACCCTCTGGGCTGCACGTCACCCACCAATTAGAGCCAATGAAATGTCTTATTAAGATGTGTGCCCAGGCCTGCCCACTGGTGCTGTGGCAGGGAAAACCAGAGACGTGGGCTGCAAATGGCAAATTTGCTTTTATACACGTCATTCACTCATGAGTGACAGACAGCCTTTTCGATCCCCAATAGATACAAAGTAAGATGCTTGTTAGCACTGCGCACAGATCTCTAGGAGGCAAGTGGAGATGACAGATACGTTTGCTTGTTAGAACACTAGAACTATGAGAATGGGGGATTTCACACAGACCTCTACCAGGGGTTTCCTTTCCTGAGATCCCTGCGTTTAAAAACAGCCTCTCAAAATAGTTCCCTAAACCTTCAAATGCTTGCTGTTACATTAAGTCACTATTCGCTAAGAGATTTGTGATTGTGAAATATTTATAGAACATTATTTCATCCGTGAATGCAATTTTAATAATGGAGAAGTGTCAAATAAAAAGCTAACCAGCTTCATTGATCTGCTGAGGGTGGGCAAGAGTAATGTTGCCACCTGAACCTAGAAAAGACATGGTGGATAGGTTTTTCCAAACCACTGCTGCTCATAGATTCTTGCCAGGAAAAGCACATTAGGACTTGACTTTACAGATTAACCCACAGAGGTCTTGGTAATTCTGTAATGCGCTCATGGAAAAAAGTAAGTGGCAAAGCCCTGAGTAGAGTTTCAATCTTCTGATGCTATTGCTTCCTTTCTCCTGTGTATATTCCCAACTGTCCTTTTCTCTAATCCTGTTCACAATCCTTGGCCACTTCCAACATCTCTTCCTTTGTACAATGAAAAGACAAACTTAGCTCAGCTATGGGGCAATTCCCAGAACTGCAACGTCCACACAATCTCATTGACAAACTCTCACTCTCCCCACCCAGCTAAGCCTCACTGCTCCCCATCACTCTCTCTCTCTCTCACACACACACACACCACACATGTCTGACAAGAACATGTATGTTTTAATTTCAATCTAACTGTCAACTTGTCCAGTGACCCCTGGTGTATGAACCATGGAACCCATAATAATTTACTTTGCTTTCCAAACTCATGTTCACAAGACTCGTTTTAAATACCTTCCAGGGAATGGCACCATGAAATACCTTCAGGCACTATGGAGTGGGGTACACTCCATGGCACCTGAAAACAGTCACTGTTTGTTATTTGTAGGGAAAGGGGTGATGCCCAGAAACCTCAAGTAGCCGTGAGACCTCGAGACGCCTGTCTCTTTCATCTGCAGAGGGTGCACCTGCCAGGCTGTGACACCAGGGCTGGAGGCACCTGCAGAGGGTGGACCCAGCAGGAAGGCCCCCTCCTCCCTTCCCTCCACCTTCACCTTCTCTCCCCACTTCCTTATTTCCATTCCTTCACTCCTGAAAGCCCCTCTGGGTGGGCCCAGCTTGGAAAAACATCCAAAGGGCCTCAAGAGAGCAGCCCTCCAGGTGTTCACTCTCATCTCATGCTGGCTTCATCATCTGGGTGATCACACAAGGAGCGGGGGGAACCCTCTCCAAACCACAGGTGCATCTCACCCTGGGAGCTCAGGCTTAGTGTCAGGTAACACACAGGTCGGTAGTGAGGGCCGTAGCAAGCTGGCATCTTCAGCATGAAGAGCTCATAGGCAGGTCCTTAGCTGACTCCTGCTCAGCCTGGAGCTGGGCCTAACACACAACACACACAGCAGCAGCCCTGCAGCCTCCCCAGCTCCGGGTTCCCACTTCTGTGAAGCATGCACCTGGGCTGCCCCAGGAACACAAGGTGATGTTGCCTTCATGTCCTTGCAAACATGAAGAGCTGTCAGGCCCTCTCTTCCCCATGCGGGAAATAAGGAGTTGGACCAACCAGAAAATCACTAAGGTCATTCCATATTTCACAATTGTCCATCACTTTCATTTTGAATGGCACAGCCTCACAATGTTTCTGCTCTCACTCATCTGACCCTCCTGCAGGGCCCCCTGTAATTGCACCACCTCCTGGGATTGGTTTTCCAGTAGCGAGTAGTGCTCCATCTAGAGGAAGCCGGCAAGGAGCCAGAAAAATGCAACCACCAGCTCATTCATTCCAGCACCCTTTCTTCTAGACAAGGTTACTACTTCGGTCCTTACAATGCAAAAACGATGAATTATTCAAGTAATTGGTTCTCTTATTTTAAAATCACATCCAGACCTCTACTGCTTCAATTGCCTCTGAAAATTTCACATACTTAATGGTTATTAGCAGCAATGTTTTCAGAATAATATTTGTGAAGATAATTACTTTCACACGGAACAATGATGTCTGGGCAATACCGTATTTCATGCCATGCAACTGCAGTTAATCATTATTTTTGTGTTAGCCTCACTCTGCTGACCATCAAAGATTTCCTTCCCTGTGTGGAACAACTTACATCATTATCTGCAGGTTTTCTTGGTGACTCTTACCCCCAATACTTGGGTATTCGTCAGGGTTCTCTAGAGAGACAGAACTAAGGACAGATGTACATAGTAAGGGGAGTTTATTAAGTAGTATTAACTCACACCATCACAAGGACCCACAATAGGCTGTCTGCACGCCGAGGAGCAAGGAAGCCAGTCTGACTTTCAAAGCTGAAGAACCTGAAGTCTGATGTTCGAGGGCAGGAAGCATCTAGCGTGGGAGAAAGACGTAAGCTGGGAGGCTAGGCCAATCTAGCCTTTTTACATTTTTCTGCCTGCTTTATATTCTGGCCATGCTGGCTGCTGATGAAATGGTGCTCACCCAGATTAAGAGTGAGTCTGCCTTTCCCAGCCCACTGACTCAAATGGTCATCTCCTTTGGCAACACTTACACAGATACAATGAGGATCAACAATTTGCATCCTTCAACCCAATCAGGTTGACAGTCAGTATTAACCATCACAAGCCCGCCCCTTGTTAACCTGAATCCATATACATCTCCTGAGATAAAAAATAATCCTCAAATATAGGCAATAATGAGATTATAATTACACCTAACATAATACAACTATCCTTGGTACGACTGGAAATGCACCAATCCCCAACCCAAATGCTGTTATATAAAGTTAACAATACTTAAATGCTGGTACGAAGTCAATAAATCTTATGTCACATGATAAAGGAGAAAGGAAATACAGTGAAGATACTTTCTTAGTACAAGTGTACACATGCACAAACATGTGTTTAACAAGAGGAGGAGGAAATACTCACGACAATTACAGTCCTCATTTCTGCAGCTGGTCCCGTGGCGGTAGCTGGTATTGATGACTAACTTCTACCGCCAATTCTGTATTCCTTTTGCCTTCAGCAAGCACCTCAGCAAGTCATGGTTTTTTTTTCCTGGTGGAGTGACCCAAACCTTCATTCCTGAAGTGTCTGGCCCATTTGTAGTCCTGCCTGGATTGGGCTGTTGCAGTTTCCCATTGACCTTAATCACAGGGCATGGTAATACTAAGAAATGCCCTAATGGAGCTCCTGTATTCCATGCATACTCTTTCCTACCTCCATTGTGGAGTAATAGACTGATTTCATCTTGACAGTCCCAGTCAATCATCTCAGCCAACACTGTGACTCCCTTCTTAGCCTGTTGACTTAAAGGTAGGAGGAGCCCAAAGTGTCCAGGTGGCAATCTTAACTTCCAGTTTAATGCAATTGCCCTTGTGTTTTCTAGTGGCAGCATTCCTCCTTCTGGAAATCAGACCTCTAGGCCAGCAGAATGTAATGTCCTGGAAACTGAAAGCAAACATTTTGCTAGAGGATCATGAGGGGTGTTGGCGAGTGGTGCCACTTCCACTTCCACCCCTTGATTCCTCGACCCGTGAATCCTGGCTATGGGAGAAACAGGACGATATATTGGACACTGATTCGGAGCATACACAGCCTTCTGGAGAACTTGGCCAGCCCCAGCCCTGCACAGTATTGTCATCCAGTTGGCACTGTAATTGTGACTTCAAAAGGTCATTCCACTGTTCTATCAATCAGCTGCTTCAGGATGATGGGGAACATGGTAAGACCAGTGAATTCCATGAGCATGAGCCCTCTGCTGCACTTTGTCAGCCATAAAGTGAGTGCCTTGGTCGGGGCAACGCTGTGTGGAATACCTGACGGTGGATAAGACATTCCACGAGTCCACGGATGGTGGTCTTGGCAGATGCATTGTGTGCAGGGTAGGCAAACCCATATCCGGAGTAAGTGTCTATTCCAGTGAGGACAAACTTCTGCCCTTTCCATGATGGAAGAGATCCAGTATAATCAGCCTGCCACCAGGGAGCTGGCTGGTGACTCCGAGGAATGGTGCCACATTGAGGGCTCAGTGTTGGTTTCTGCTGCGGGCAAACTGGGCACTCAGCAGTGGCTGTAACCAGGTGAGCCTTGGTGAGTGAAAGTGCGTGTTGCTGAGCCCATGTGTAACCTCCATCCCTGCCACCATGGCCACTTTGTTCATGGGCTCATGGGTCATGACAGGGGTGGCTGGGGAAAGAGGCTGAGTGGTGTCCACAGAATGGGTCATCCTATCCACTTGATTATTAAAATCCCCCTCTGCTGAGGTTACCTGTTGGTGAGCACTCACACGAGATGCAAATGTCTTCACAGTTTTTATCACTCAGCGAGGTCCATCCACATCCCTCTTCCCCGACTTCCTTTGTCAACAGTTTCCCAATCATGCTTCTTCCAAGTCCTTGACCATCCAGCCAAACCATTGACTACAGCCCATGAGTCAGTATGTAAACGGGCATCTGGCCATTTCTCCTTCCATGCAAAGTGCACAACCAGGTACGCTGCTCCAAGTTCTGCCCACTGGGAAGATTTCCCTTCACTGCTGTCCTTCAGGGATGTCCTAGAAAGTGGCTGTAGTGCTGCAGCTGTCCACTTTTGGGTGGTGCCTGCATATCATGCAGAACCATCTGTGAACCAGGCCCTAGTCTTCTCTTCCTCTGTCAGCTGCTCATAGGGAACCCCCCATGAGGCCTTCAGTGCAGGCTGGGGAGAGAAGGCAGGGTGGCAGGAGTAGAGACCATGGGCATTTGAGCCACTTCCTCATGTAACTTACTTGTGCCTTCAGGACCTGCTTAAGCCCAATCACGTATATACAACTTCCATTTGATGATGGAATGCTGCTGTACATGACCCACTTTATGCAGAGATGGGTCATAAAGCACCCAGTTAATGATAGTTCAGATTGCATGGTGACTTGATGACCCATAGTCAAATGTTCAGTTTCCACCAAAGCCCAGTAATAGGCCAAGAGCTGTCTCTCAAATGGAGAGTAGTTATCTGCAGAAGATGGCAGGGACTTGCTCCAAAATCCTAGAAGTTTCTGCTGTGATTCACCTATGGGGGCCTGCCAGAGGCTCCAAACAGCATCCCTATCTGCTACTGAGACCTCAGGCACCATTGGATCTGCTGGGTCATATGGCCCAAGTGGCAAAGCAGCTTTCACAGCAGACTGGACCTGTTGCAGAGCCTTCTCCTGTTCTGGACCCCACTCAAAACTGGCAGCCTTTTGGGTCACTCCATAAATAGGCCAGAGTAGCACACTCAATTGAGGAATGTGTTGCCTCCAAAATCCAAATAGGCCCACTAGGCATTGTGCCTCTTTCTTGGTTGTAGGAGGTGCCAAATGCAGCAACTTATCCTTCACCTTAGAAAGAATATTTTGACAGGCCCCACACCACTGGACCCTAATAAATTTTACTGTGTTAGAAAGTTTCTGAATTTTAGCTGGAATTATGTTCCATCTTCTGGCAGGTGAATATCTCACCAATAAGTCCAGTGTTTGCTACTTCTTGCTCACTGGATACACAATGACATCAATGTAATGGACAAATGTGCTATCTTGTGGAAGTGATCAAGGTCTCTCTGAATAAGATTATGACACAAAGCCGGGGAGTTGATATACCCCTGAGGTAGGACAGTAAAGGTATATTGCTTGCCTTGCCAGCTGAAGGAAAATTGCTTCTGGTGGGCCTCATGGACAGGAATGGAGAGAAAGACATTTGCCAAGTCAATGGCTGCACACCAGGTCCCAGGAGATGAGTTAATTTGCTCAAGCAATGACACCACATCTGGTGCAGCAGCTGCAATTGGAGTCACCACTTTGTTAAGCTTACAATAATCTACTGTCCTTCTCCAAGATGCATCTGTCTTCTGCCAGGCCAAATAGGAGAGTTGAATGGAGATGAGGTGGGGATCACCCCCCTGCATCTTTCAAGTCCTTGATGGTGGCACCAATCTCCACAATCCCTCCAGAGATGCGATATTGTTTTTGATTTACTATTTTTCTAGGTAGAGGCAGCTCTAATGGCTTCCACTGGCCTTTCCCACCATAACATCCCTCACCAGTCAGGGAGCCAATGTGGGGGTTCTTCCAGCTGCTAAGGACGTTTTTGCCAATTATGGATTCTGGCTCTGAGGGAATGACCGCAGGATGAGTCCAGGGACCCACTGGACCCACTGTAAGTCAGATCTGAGCTGTAACTCCATTAATTACCTGACCTCCATAAGCCCCTACTTTAACTGGAGGACCAAATGACATTTTGGGTCCCCTGGAATCAACATCAGGTCAGAGCCAGTGTCCAGTGGTTCCCAAAATGTCTGATCATTCCCCTTTCCCCAGTGCACAGTTACTCTGGTAAAAGGCTGGAGGTCTCCTTGGGGAAGGGTGGGAGAAAGATTCACTGCATAAATTGTCAGTAGTGTGGTGGGTCCTTCCTCAAGGGGACCAAGCCTCCCTTCTTTCAAGGGGTCCTGAGTCTGTAAACTGGCTCAGGTCTGGAAACTGATTGAGGGGTCATGATTCTCTGTTGTTATAATTGAAATTAGTCCTTTGTCCATTCGACCTGGAAGTTTTCTGCTCACATAAATTAAATAGAAATGTAGTAGGCTTCCGGCCGGGCATGGTGGCTCAAGCCTGTAATCCCAGCACTTTGGGAGGCCAAGATGGGCGGATCACGAGGTCAGGAGATCGAGACCATCCTGACTAACATGGTGAAACCCCGTCTCTACTAAAAAAAATACAAAAAGCTAGCTGGGTGAGGTGGTGGTGCCTGTAGTCCCAGCTACTCGGGAGGCTGAGGCAGGAGAATGGCGTAAACCCGGAGGTGGAGCTTACAGTGAGCTGAGATCCGGCCACTGTGCTCCAGCCTGGGCGACAGAGCCACACTCCGTCTCAAAAAAAAAAAAAAAAAAGAAATGTAGTAGTCTTCCTATCAATTTCACTTCTAGGAAAACCGTGATTAGCCAAGGCCAGAGCTCTCAGACTATTCTGATTACTTCTTTGCCTCTGCTGTCCATTACGATAGCTATGCCCACCTTGCCTTTGATGCGTTGAGTGCCGCTACTTGGCTCCTGCCACCTCAGGATCCAATTATTTCTACTGTATTTAAATTTTGTAGTTGAGTGAGTGCAGTTCCCACTGTTAGATGTGACATACAGAGAAGAGCAGTTACAGGGCTCTTCAAAGATGCAGGTGCTGCCCTCACAAATCTATTTTCACAAGGCATTGGTCAAGGGTATAGCTCTGGACCCTCCCAGCTGGGATGAGTTGGTCTAAAGTGTCTAATCCACTTCACCATCCCACTCTTTCTAAGCCTTTGGATCCCTTCCTCTATATTAGACCGAGGGAGATCAGGCATTTCCAGCTCATTCACAGTGGGCCATCTTTTAATCCATATTTCAGCTAACCAACCAAATAAACTATTAGAACCTATTTTAACATCCTGAGCTACAACATTAAATGCAGAATCCCTACTTAGTGGGCCCAAATCAATAAATTCAGCCTGATCCCACTCTATGTTCCTTCCACCATTGTCCCACATCCTTAATATCCACTATGAATATGTCTGTTCTCCAGATTTCTGCTTATATAAATTAGAAAAGCAGTCCTTTACGAGTGTAGCACGTCTCCTCATGGCTCGCACTCTGAACCTCACCTTTAGGGGCCTGCCAGGACTTTAGTCTAGTGATAGGTCTAGAAGCAAACCGGGGTGTTGGGGGTGGTTTCTGAGAAGAATGAACATTATCTTGCCTGGCAACTGCCTTGGGGGAGGCCATCACTGTTGCCTCAGGCAGCACAGGGTTTATCTCCTTAGGCAAAAGTGGAAAGGCCGATGGCAGCGTGGGTCAGGGAGTGGGGATGTTGCCACTACTGGGGATCGGGAAGCTGTTTCTTTTGGCAAGAAAGGCTCATCAGAGTTTATAAGTTCAGTGTCCTCAGCTTCATCAGGGTCCTCCCACGTGTCCCCATTCCATGTTACAGGGCCCCCTTCTTCTCCAATCAATGCCCTCACTTTTAACAGGAGACACCTGGAGAGGCTGTGCATGCACCTTTCATTGCAGGTCAGCCACTCACACGATAAGACCTTGTGTCTAATTTTCCAAAATTTCAGCTCTTTCTCTACAGGAGATCAGACTGTCACTCAGGGCACAAAGCCGGGGAGTTGGTATCTCAGCAGATTTGAGGCTCAGTATCTGCTTCTGAAGAGGGGAGTTAGAATCCCTGAATTCATCATTTGCTTTTATCACTTTGTCCAGTGAACTTAGGAGCAAGACCAGCTTCATTATGTTCCTTGGTTCTCCACATATGGTCAAAGGTATTATGTACAGAGTCACTAAACTCCTTGCCTCTCATGAGCAGTGAATCAGGAGTGTCAAATGCATTTATTTTGCATAACTCTCTAAACAGTTCAAGCCGAGGACTATGAGTGTTCTCCAAACTATTAGAAGTATAGTTCTTACCATTTTGGGGTCTAATCACTTTAAGCATCCAACTCCAGAAACCTTAACACCAGTGAAAAAACACCAACCTCAATATTCTGTTTCTCTAGAACCACTCCCAGTACCAAAAATCTGTATTAGTCAGGGTTCTCTAGAGGGAGAGAACTAATAGGATACATATATCCTATTTAATACTCCTTAATAATCTCCTTTTCATATATATGTATGTAAAGGGTGTGTGTGTATCTATGTGTGTGTTTGTGTGTTTTCTCTTGCAAAGGCCTTTTTGATAAGGACTCAGGGGAAATCAAGAACTTATTGAAAAGAACAGAATTCAAGGAAATAAATAAATTTCTAAGAACCAAAAAGAAAGCGGCCTCTTTTCTGTTCAGCATCTCTGCCAGCAAAGCTGAGGCGGCAGAAAGAAAGTGTGGGGAGGTCCAGGGTCCTGGGTCTGTGGTTTGCTGGGGGGTGTGGGCAGATCTGGGGTCCTCACAGCTAAGTTTGGGGTTTAATTCCATCACATGATAACTTCACAGCCTGCTGTGAGTCATTTACTATTCCTGAGACTTGATTTTCTGATTTTGAGAAAAGGCTGGTTAAAAATAAAGCCTCCATCAGAGGAAGGCAGAGCCACACAGGATGATCCACTGAAAGGTCCTCTTTAGTATAAAAACACATTAGAGGTGTTTGCAAAATGTCTGGGAGCCAAACTGAGCATTAACACAAAGATAATGAAAACCCTAGTCCAGAAAGGCTGGTGGCACAGACAGGAACTCACAGGCTCAGCCCCAGGGCTGACTCTGGACCTCTTGACATCTCCTTGTCCCTTAAGTTTTACCAACATATTTTCATTTCTTCCCCTTCTCAGATGACTTAGGTCTGGGGTTACCAACTACAGAGCCTGCCAGTTCCTTCCAGAGCACAGATGCAAACACACACAAACATACCCCATGGACACAAAGTGATACACACACAAGCCTACATAAACATGCCATACACTCATGTGTACACACATGTTCGCATAAACACATACATCTGACAACCATTTAATTAAATATCTTAAGTCAGCACATTCTCCATTTTTCCCTAATGGCTTACTCAATTGCCGCCCTTTTTTTTAAACAACAAAAAAGAGGACTTTATATGTTTAGAGCAGTTTTAGGTTCACCACAAAATTGAGCAGAAGGTACGGAGATTTCCCACAAACCCCTCCCACACACACGCATAGCCCCATCCACTACCAGTACCTCCACCACAGGGAACATTTCTTACAATCCGTGAACCTACATTGATACATTATTGTCACCCAAAGTCCATAGTTGACATTAGGGTTCGCTCTTGATGTTGTACATTCTATGGATTTGGACAAATTTTTAATGAGACATGTTCACCACTGAATTATCCTCCAGAATAGTTCCACTGCTCTAGAAATTATTTCTATTCTGCCCAGTTATGCCTCCCTCCTCCCACTCCCTGGCAACCACTAACCTCTTTCTTGTCTCCATAGTGTTTTTTTTTTTAGGATGTCATCGATGTGTAATAATACATCATGTAGGCTTTTTGGCTTCTTTCACTTGGGAATAATGTTCATTTAAGGTACCTCCAAGTCTTTGCATAGCTTCATAGTTCATTTCTTTTTAATGCAGATCATATGCCTTTGTCTGGGTGAATCACAATTTATTTATCCATTGACCTACTGAAGGACATCTTGGTTGCTTCCAAGTTTTGGAAACTGTGAATAAAGCTGCTATAATCATCTGCATGCATGTTTTTGTGTGAAATTAAGTTTTCAACTCATTTAAGTAAATATAAAAGAGCATAACTGCTGGATTATACGGTAAAAGTACATTTAACTTTCTCAGAAACTGCCAAACTGTCTTCCAAAGTGGCCAAACCATTTTGCACTCTCACCAGCAATGAGTGAGAGTTCCTGTTGCTCCACATCCTCACCTACAACAGTTGTCCTACTCTTGTGATAATTTACATTCCCTGATGACAGATGATATGAAGCATCTTTTCCTAAACTTCACATCTGCCTATCTTCTTAGGTGAGGTATCTGTTAAGGGCTTTGTACAATTTTTATAATTGGTTTGTTTCTTTTCTTATTGTTGAGTTTTAATAGTTCTTTCTCTAACTTGGATAACAGTATTTTATCAGACATATATTTTGCAAATATTTTATCCCAGTCTGTGGCTTGTCTTTCCATTCGCCTGGCAGTATCTTTTGCAGAGAAAAACATATTTAATTTTAAGGAAGTCCATCTTATCAATTATTTCTTTCATGGACTGTGGTTTTGGTGTTTTATCTAGAAAGTCATTGCCCAACCCAAGTCATACGGATTTTCCTCCGTTATCTTCCAGGAGTTTTATTGTTTTGCATTTTACATTTAAATCTATGATTCACTTTGAGTTATTTTTATGGAGGGTGTAAGGTCTATGTCTAGATTCATTTTTGTACACGTAGATGTCCATTTGTTGAAGACTGCCTTTTCCCCATTATAATGTTTTTGCTCTTCTGTGAAGGAGAGGTTGCCTATATTTATGTGGTTCTATTTCTGGGCTATTACATTCCATTAATCTATTTGTCTATTCTTGCAGCAATACCACACTGTCTTGATGAATTAGCTTTATAGTAAGTCTTAAAGTCAGGAAGTGTCAAGCCTCCAACTTTGTTCTACTTCAATCTAGTAGAAGTAGAACTAGCCTTTCCATCTCCATATAAACTTTAGAATCAATTTGTCAATATTCACAAAACTGTTTGCTAGAATTTGGGTTGATATTGTATTTAATCTACAGATCAAGTTGGAGAGAACTGAAATGTTAACAATATTAAGTCTCCCTATTCATGAACATAGACTACCTTTTTCATTTATTTTTTTCTATGATTTCTTTCATCTGAGTTTTGTAGTTCACCTCATTTAGACGTTATACATATTATGTTATATTTACACCTAAGTATTTTATTTCTTTTAGTGCTAATGTAAATGGCATTGTGCTTTTTAAATTTCAAAGTCCACTTTTTCATTTCTGGTACATAGGAAGGCAATTAAATTGTGTATAATAAATAACCTTGCATTCCACAGCCAAGAGCTTTCAGCATGATGTTGAAAAGAACTGATGAGAAGGGACATCCTTGTATTGTTCCTGATCTTGGTGGGAAATCATCTAGTTTCTCACCATTATCTATGTTGTTAGCTGTGGGATTTTTTTGTAGCTAATCTTTATCAAGTTAAGGAGGTCCTTCTCTACTGTTAGTTTACTGAGAGTTTATATCACAAACGAATGTTGGGTTTTGTGGAATGCTTTTCCTGCATCCATTTTTATGATCATTAGGGTTTTCTTCTTTAGTTTGTTAATGTGATGAATTACATTAATTTCCAAATGCTGAACTAGCCTTCCATAGCTGCAAAAAACCCCACTTGGTTGTGGTGTGTAATTCTTTTTATACATTGTTGAATTCCATTTGCTAATATTTTGTTGAGGATTTTTTGCATCTATGTTCAGGAGAGATATTGGTCTATAATTTTCTTTTCTCATAATGCCTTCATCTGGTGTTGGTATTATGATAAATCTGGCCTCATGGAATGCACTAGGAGGTATTCCTTCTGCTTCTATTCTCTGAAAGTGATTGTAAACAATTGGTATAATTTCTGCTGTAATGTTTGGTAGAACTCACCAGGGAATCCGTCTGGTCTGGCATTTTCTATTTGAGAAAGTTATTAACTATTGATTTAATTCATTTAATAGATGTAGGCCAATCTAGACTGTCTGTATTTTATTGTGTAAGTTTTGGCAGATTGTGCTTTTTAAGAAATTGGTGCATTTCATCTAGGTTATCAAATTTGTCAGCATAGAGGTGTATGCAATCTTGACAAAATCTACAGTAATATCCTCTCTTTGATTTCTAACACTATTAACTTGTGTTCTCTTTTTGTGTATGTAGCCTGGCTACTGGCTTATAAGTTTGTTTATATTTTCAAAGAAATAGATTTTTTTCTATCTTGATTTCCTGTCTTCAGTCCTTGATTTCTTCCGTAATTTTCATCATTTATTGTCCTCTACTTACCATGAGTTTAAATTGCTTCTCTTTTTCTAGTTTCCTAAGGTGAAAGCTTAGATGGTAAGTTTTTGACATTTCTTCCAATATATGCTTTCAATTCTATGTATTTCTCTCTAAGCACTGCTATCACTACATCCCACAAATTTCGATAAGTTGTATGATTATTTTGTTTTAGTTGAAAATATTTTTAAGATTTCTATTGAGATTTCTTCTTTGACCAGTGTGTTATTTAGAAGTGTACTGTTTACTCTCCAAGCATTTTGTGACTTCCCAGCAATCTGTTATTGAACCCTAGTTTAATTCCATTGTGGTTTAAGAGCAGACACTGTACAATATCTGATATGGATTGGTTGTGTCCCCACCCAAATCTCATCTTGGATTGTAGCTCCCATAATGCCCATGTGTTATGGGAGGGATCTGGTGGGAGACAACTGAATCATGGGGGCAGTTTTTTCCATATGGTTCTCGTGGTAGTGAATAAGTCTCACCAGATCTGATAGTTTTATAAGGGGAAACCCTTTGTCTTGTTTCTCATTCTTTTTTGTCTGCCACTATGTAAGATGTGCCTTTCACCTTCCACCATGATTCTAAGGCCTCCCCAGCCATGTAGAACTGTGAGTCTATTAAGCCTCTTTTTCTTTATAAATTACCTAGTCTCAGGTCTGTCTTCATCAGCAGCGTGAGAACAGACGAATACAATATCTGTTCTTTTAAATTTGTAAAAGTGTGTTTTATGGCCCAGCATGTGGTCTGTCTTGGTGAATTCTTCATGCGATCTTCAGAAGAATGCTATTCTGCTGTTGTTGGCTGAAGTCGTCTGTAGATGTTCATTACATGCAGTGGATTGATGCTGCTGCTGAAATTTGCTATGTCCTTTCTTATTTCTGCCTGGTGGGTCTATCCATTTCTGACCAGTTGCACTCTTATGGCTGGCTGGGTTGTCTGCTGTCAACTCAGCAACCCTCCATTTCCCTTCTCAAAGCAGAAAGAGAAACCAGGTTCTGTGTTTCTCCAGATCCTTTCCCATATGTCTCAGGGTGAGAGTTTGCTGAAAGAAACTCATTAAAGATCTGGGAGGTAAAGAGGAGATGCCAACCATTTTTGAAGGCAGATAAGCACACCCTTGGGCAGATGCATCCGTGGGGCTACCCAGTGTGGCCTGAAAGCCACAGCTTCAACACTGTCGACTGTGGGAGATGTGCAAATGTTCCAGAGTTTTCATGAGAATCGCAATTTTTATTTTTCTTAAGAACTGACAATTTTATGGTTTTTGAATATATTATTTTCTTTTTTGTGGGGGGAGGTGTTTGTTGTTTGAGACAGAGTCTCGCTCTGTCGCCCAGGCTGGAGTGCAGTGGCACGATCTCTGCTCACTGCAGTCTCTGCCTCCTGGTTTCAAGCAATTCTCCTGCCTCAGACTCCTGAGTAGCTGGGATTATAGGCACCTGCCACCATGCCCAGCTAATAATAATAATTATTATTATTATTTTAGTAGAGACAGGGTTTCACCATGTTAACCAGGCTGGCCTCGAACTCCTGACCTTAAGTAATCCAAAGTTACTGGGATTACAGGGGTGAGCCACTGACACTGGCCGAATATCACATTTTCGACGGCAGATTCTCTGCCCTTTGCATTCAATCCCAACTTGGTGAGAACCCATTTATCCCTATCTTCAAACTGTTACAGCTGGAATTCCTGGAGCTGCTCCCATTTTCCTGGCCAAATCCTAGTGGGTAGAGTTCAGGTGTTCGGTTTTTGGGTAAGGGCAGGGGCTGCTTAAAGCTGCAGTGGAGAACATGGAGAAAGACAATGACAAGGCTCAGGGACTCATATTTCCATTTTAAGCCATGAGTGTAGCACTACAGAGCTTTGAGATTCCCCTGAAATGATTCCTTATTTCTTGTAACTACAGAGTTAAGACTTCTGAAAACTCAGGCCAACATCTGATTTTGCAGGTGGCTGACTAATTCTATCTCTCAGGCAGTGAGTCCCTCTACCGTTGGGGCATTGATGGGTAAAGAGTGGGAATGAGAACAGATCCCAGCATGTCTGTGTCCCTTTTGTTTTGTTTTGTTTTGTTTTGTTTTGTTTTGTTTTGTTTTGTTTGAGACGGAGTCTCGCTCTGTCGCCCAGGCTGGAGTGCAGTGGCACGATCTCGGCTCACTGCAAGCTCCGCCTCCCGGGTTCACACCATTCTCCTGCCTCAGCCTCCTGAGCAGTTGAGACTACAGGTGCCTGTCACTGCGCCCGGCTAATTTTTTGTATTTTTAGTGGAGACGGGGTTTCACTGTGTTAGCAAGGATGGTCTCGATCTCCTGACCTCGTGATCCGCCCCCCCTCGGCCTCCCAAAGTGCTGGGATTACAGGCGTGAGCCACTGCGCCCGGCCGTCTGTGTCCCTTTTGCACATTCATATCGTACTGACTTTCCTTTGCCTTCGTCCCCTACTGGCAGTCACTTTTGCCCAAAGATCCTCGAATTATGTTTTCTGAGGCAACAATCTGGCAGAACAATGCTGATTTTCCTCAATATTCACCTGGTCACTCCCCATATTTCTAGTCTCATAGCTAGCCCCAAATCTTATTATGAAGCCTAATTTCAGAAGAGCTAGCCCATGATGCAATGGTCATGACAATGGCCGAAATGAACTTTTGATTGTGCATGGAAATATGTGTTTAGGGCTATAGAATCCTCTGTTGGATTAGACCAAATGTACTGATATGGGTGCAATGACTAGAGACTCTGGATTGAATGACTAGAGATTCTGGATTGAATTTGTTTAATTACTTGAGAGAGACTCTATTGGTTTCCTTGGTTAGTTGACTAACATCAGGACTCACAGTGGCCACACTAAGTGAGGTTGAGCGGCCATAGCTTCCTTGGT
The DNA here is from genome assembly GCF_001698545.2 of Rhinopithecus bieti. Taxonomy (NCBI): domain Eukaryota; kingdom Metazoa; phylum Chordata; class Mammalia; order Primates; family Cercopithecidae; genus Rhinopithecus; species Rhinopithecus bieti. The sequence continues at coordinate 1,110,706 of NW_016821253.1, read as the reverse complement.
GTGCGGTCCCAGAAGGAAGTCAAAGGTTTATGGAAGTAGGGTGCCTACTCCCATACCTCCTCCCTTGCTGCATCTACATTCACTTCTTTGCCAAAAGACTGAAAAACCCCTAAGTGAGGAAGGCACCAGCATCCCAGAAACTCTGCTGAGGCACTTCCCTGCTGAGCAGGCTGGTACTGGGTTATGCCACCATTGAAGGTGGCTCCTGGAATCCAAAGAGATGGTGGACCCTGGACAGGATAGCAGAGCCCAGGCAGCAGCACTGAACCTTCAGACCAGGTGGGTTGGTTCCCTTCATGGGCGGCAGGGCTGATGGTGTGACCTGCAGATCTATCTAGCTATGGCTAATTGATCATGGAGTTCTTAGGACTGAAATAGATGGGGAATACATTGCAGTTGTAATTGATTTGCGTAGGTGAAAAATCTCCAAGTGGATAGAGACTGGACTCACCACAGTAAAGAGACCTGGGCTCTCAATCCATTTCAGGGAGAGAGTCAGTTCCCAGAACCTGCAGCCCTGAATGAAGGGAAGTCCAAGTCCGTTTGAGGAAAGACCGCCAAGCCGTCGTACTGCAGATCTCCCTTTTAGCCTCCGTAAGCACTTGCAGAGATTTGCAGCTATGAGTGGGGACAAAGGGCTCCCGGACCCTGGCTCTGGGCCGATGCCAAGTCCTTGGAGTCCCAGTGCCCACCACGGCCCCTGTCACAATGTGGGGATAATGTGGGTCGGGGGACAGCTGCCTTTGTCTTGGACTCATCCCACACTTGTCTCAGGGCCCCAAACACACCTTGGGGCTCTTTATCTCCCCTCTGAGTACAGAGTTGAACAGATACGTGTCCTACTGGTAGAACCTCCATGTTGGTGTCTGGACCCCTGCACTCAGGCCCATTATGGTTGGGTGACTGGATATCCTAGAATGGCTTTTCCTTTGGAAAACGAAAAACCAAAAGCCATGCTGTAGGAAAGACTTGAAAGATGTGGAGGAGGTAATTTTTATTACATTTCTTTCGATTGCCTCTTGGCTCAGGCAGAAAGCAAATAAATTATTAGCAATGGGAGTGCTCTATTGTAAATATCAACAGATAGAAGTCCAGTTCCAGCTCTTGTCCCAGATGTGCCCTGTATCCCAGAGCAAATCAAAAACATCCCTGATACCTGGCAAACAGCTATGAAAATGGCCAGTGGTTCTTTCTCCTGCAGTTTCTAGCTGTTAGCACACATCGCCAGAAGTAGCCTGCCTCCAAATGGCAATAGTATACTTTTGTGTTCCGGCACCGAGGCCAGAACATACTCATTCTTGAGGAAAAAGGCCTTGCTTACACAGGATGGAACGTCCTGTTTCAGTATTAAGCATAACACATGTTGGTAAATGGACAACCTGGCGTAACAGGAAAGAAAGCTTCAGCTCTGTATTAGGAACCCTTTATTCCGCTAACACGGAATGAAGTCCTCATGGTCTGCTGAGTAAACGGTCAGAGCCAATTTCTGTGAATGGGACTTCCCGCCCTGAGCTGCTGTTCAGAGTAGATGATTTGGAAGGCTCCTTTCTACTGAGTGTCCACACCATTTTTCCCCCAACATAAGACGTCAACCTTATTTCTAACAGTTAAGTTCAAAATCACCTCCAGGCAGGATCTGCCATGAGTTCTTAATCATAGTAAAAGCTACTATAGGTGACTGAAACGTGTTTTTTAAAAGGACTAATTTAAATTTAAAACGGAAGCTCTGTGAAAGCTGTTAGTGACTTTTTTTCCAATTAGGGCAATTTTTATCAACGGTTTTCATAGCACTAAGAACTTAAGACTGTAACTTAGACTAGAAGTAATTTTCCATTACAATATCTTCCTTTCACCTTTGAGATGTCTTTTTAAAGTTTCCCGCTGAACTGTAGAGTTTCTTGTTCTGAGATGCCCCTGGGGTGATTAAAGGCAGAACACACCAGCCTTGCTGTGGCCCTGCCAGGCTGTTGTTCTGTGCCCTGCCTGTGGGGGCGCTGGAGAGCAGCCCACCTCCCCGAGCTCCTCACTCAGGATCAGTGGTCGCATCACAGACCAGGCACAGGGACAGAGGAACCTGCAGCTCCTGCTGCCTGGCCCCCAGACATCCCAATCTGTGTCTGCACAGGGATGTCACACTGAGTGACAGCCGTCATCGATCTCCCTTTTTTCCTGAGAGAGACATGTCTCAGAATTTGCCCAGTGAACATACGGGCAGTTTACTCTGCTGTAGCCGCTACAGTATTACATGCCAGTGTGAATGAAAATGCACAGATGTATTAAAAAGGGGAAACTATATGTTAATGTATATGCATTTATGTGTATTAAGATGATTTAACAACCTAGAGTAGTAAAATTTTCCAAAGCAGTAGAGTGAATAAGATTCACTTTGTGGAGGTAAATCTAATTTTTATATTAAAAAGGATTCTTTGCATTGAGTAGAACTGACATTTTTTTTTTACAATTAATCGAAGCCAGAATTTACTCTGAAAAATGAGGAAGTGAAACCATATGATTTATAAGTCTTGTAGAATTTTAACATTTTAATGAACTTTATGCATCTGAAAAATTGAGATTATATGTCTCATTAGCATTTCTCTAATTATTTATTTATTTATTTATTTTTTATTTATTTTTCTGAGGTGGAGTCTCGCTCTGTCACCCAGCCTGGAGTGCAGTGGCCAGATCTCAGCTCACTGCAAGCTCCGCCTCCCGGGTTTACGCCATTCTCCTGCCTCAGCCTCCCGAGTAGCTGGGACTACAGGCACTCGCCACCTCGCCCGGCTAGTTTTGTATTTTTTTTAGTAGAGACGGGGTTTCACCGGGTTAGCCAGGATGGTCTTGATCTCCTGACCTCGTGATCCGCCCGTCTCGGCCTCCCAAAGTGCTGGGATTACAGGCTTGAGCCACCGTGCCCGGCCTTCTCTAATAATTTATTTTGCATCACATAAGAATGTAGACATATGATATGATCAGTTTGGTTCAAAAAGTATATTTGTATCAGTCCAATATTGTAATAGCTCCATTTATAAGATTTACATATAATTTACTAGATTTTTTTTTGAGATGGAGTCTCATTCTATTGCCCAGACCGCAGTGTAGGGGCCATGATAGCCCACTGCAGCCTCAAACTCCTTGGCTCAAGTGGTCCTCCCACCTCAGCCTCCTGAGTAGCTGGGACTACAGTTATGCATCACCACGCCTGACTAGATTTTGTTTTTATTTTTTGTAGAGACAGGTCTTGCTATGTTGCCCAGGCTGGACTTGAACCTTTGGCCTCAAGTGATCCTCCTGTCTAGGCCTCCCAAAGTGCTTGGATTACAGTTGTGAGCAATTAGTGCAAAAATTTGTTGTGGCCAAGCGTGGTGGCTCACACCTGTAATCCCAGCACTTTGAGAGGTCAGGATGGGCGGATCACCTGAGGTCAGGAGTTCAAGACCAGCCTGGCCAACATGGCGAAACCCCATCTCTACTAAAAAAAAAAAATACAAAAATTAACCAGGCATGGTGGTGAGCGTCTATAATCCCAGCTCCTCGGGAGGCTGAGGCAGGGAGAATTGCTTGAACCCGGGAGGTGGAGGTCACAGTGAGCTGAGATCTCACCACTGCACTCCAGACTGGGCAACAGAGTGAGACTCTGTCTCAAAAACAAAACAACAACAACAAACTGTTGCTCACAAGAATTTTACTCTGTCTGGGCTAGGATAGAAGTCATGAAGGCATGTCTTGCCTCTCTTTCAATTGTGATGTGTTTTCCCATAATAAGCAAAAGGGTAACAGCACTTCATCTACTCGAGACTTTCAGGTCTAGGAGGCCAAGAAATATGCTGATCCTTGTTGCTGTGACTCTTTCCTCCGCCCAGCGCAAATTAGAGGTCGATAACTACACATCTTGAAGAAGACACAGGTGAATTCGGAGTGAGCGTGTAGGAAGCGATTCCCTGTTTAGTTACAGACGGCTGCATGTGCCTGCCTTGGGTTCACGGAAATTTACTGCTATGCAGATGGGGTGACTTTTGGGTACTAGGGCTGTTGCCCCTTCCTTGGAACTAAAAGTTGGCTAATTGAAAAGACAAACACTGAAGAAGAAATGAGCGCATGCCTGCTACTCTTCATGGGACGAGTTAAATTACCAGACTGCTTGCCTTTTGCTGCAACTCACAGAATTAACCTCCCGTGAGGGCTCTGCTGGCTGCCTGGGGCCCCAGACGTGCGTCCTGGACTCAGCTCTGCTGCCTCTCTCCTTGACCCTGTGTCCCCCAGCTCACTTGTCAGCACAGGGATGCTCTGCCAGGCATCTGACCCGCTTTGCCCTCCACCTCATCTCTCAGCTGTAATACCGTCTCCACCTCTGCCCCCACCCTGCAGGCACCGGACTGACCATGTGTCCCTGCCACATGCTTCCTGGCATCAGCCCCATGGTGAGGCTGCACTTGGCTTCTCTCTTCCCAACAGCCAGAATGAGTACCTCGGGGACAGATGTCTGTTTCATCCGCCTTTTAAGCTGACGTGACACTGGAGAAAGCTCATCTCCACGGAAGGCGTCCTGCACCAAATGCATCCTGACCCCCACCATCTTATGTGATCCTCAGAGGTCTCACCTGACATCCTCCACGGCACACATTCTAATGCGTGCGTGCTGCTGCCAGCCAACGGGGAGCAAAGGTGTGAAGGCCCTGCAGGTTCCAGTGCCTGGGCGTTACGGGGAGACCCTGCAAAGCCCTGACACCTCCTGTGCTCAGCACGATGACGCCCCTTCAGGAATCCTGGGTGAGTCACCTGCTCCCTGAGTTCCAGTGCCCTTGTGATCAACATGGGCTTCATCAAGTGTACTTTACAGCGTTTGTGAAGATCCCTGACGGGAACGCTTGTGAAGTGACTTGGTCAGCACACAACAGTCGACAGTGGGCACTTCGTTAAGGTCCTTTCGTAACACGATTTACTAAACCTTTTAAGCTTCCTTTCCAATTCTAAGACTGCATCTATGGATAGACTCAGTTAAATACAAATTACAGAGACAAATAATTCAAATAAAAGAATAATAAACAGAACAAATATAAAATGTAATTCACTTACCACTTCTTCATGAGTTGCATTTTCTACATTTATGCCATTAACCTGAACAGACGACAAAGTAAGAATGTTGAGAATAATAATTAATACAAGTTAAAAATAAAAATGCAATCAAGTTAAGGATTAACGTGTACAATACTGACCTGGAGAACAGCATCGCCTACGAACAACATCCCTGTCTGGTCCGCTGCAGGGTGGCAAAAGTGGCAACAGTGTTAAGAGAAATCTCAGCAACATTATGCTTTGTTATGACAGTCATTTAAGCACAGTGCTTGCAGCAGCTGAAGTGGCCACGTGTGTGTGTGTGCCCGTGTCCACGTGAGTAGATGTGTGTTTGTGTGTGCAGGTGCCGATGGGTGTGCATGTGTGGGTGTGGGTGGCATGCATGGGTATTTGCGAGTCTGAGTCTGTGAATCTGTCATGTGTGTGCCTGTGTGTACACATGGATGTGTGTGTGCATGTGTCCACAGGGGTGTGGGAAATGTCAACACACAGCAGTAGGTGGCCACTTCATAAGGAAAGCTAGATTGATTTACGTGCATTAAGAGAGTTGCTTTCCAGTCACAGAAGACTTGTTTAATGTGGAAAACAAATGTCACTTCCTCCTAATAAAGGGTTTCATTAGGATATGGAAAGTCTGATGCACATTTTTCATTAAATGTGCAACAAACAAGGAATTCCCAAAGTCACTTAGTATTTTCCCTCATTCCCACAAACAAACGTACACAGACAGCTCTAATCAAAATGACTGTACCTAGAATATTAAAGGCAACAAATTGAAAAACTTTGTAGAGAAAGTTTGGCTACAATCCATGCAGCACGTTTTCACTTATGTTTCCATCGTCAGAGTTTCATGTTTCCATCGTCAGAGAGGCAGAGAGAGCCCCATTAAATAAGACCGAACAAATCTGCACAAAAGCTAAGGCTTTTTCCCCCAATTTTTGCCTGCATATAGGTTTGTTTCAATTTTAAGTCTTTGTTTAAATAGTGGAAAACAAGTAATAACCTGTTCTTTGAAAGTGGGAATGCTCTTGACAAACTATAGACAGATTAAATGTCAATGCTAAATATTACTTCTAGTGTTTAGCAAATATCAAATCATGTTGAAACTATAGTTTTCAGATCACTGTACCGATCCTGTACAGCAATGATACTGATGTTAAGTGATCCAAATAAAGTTCTCATTTGCACCGCAACTGTCCATGGCAAAGCTGCCGTGAACAATGCAGTGGTGGCAGCTCTTCTCCCCTGCGCCGTCTCCCTGTGTTCAAACTGCCCCCCTCTGTCTCTCACTGTCTCTGTGTCTGTCTGTCTCTCTGCTCTTCGCATGCTGCTCTTCCCCTCTCTAGCCACACCAGGGTGGGCTGCATCCTGAAAACATTTATTGATTATCTGGAATAATGGACTCTGAGCTGAGGCCTCAGAAGCATTACAACCCTAAATTTTAAGGGAATCAAAGGCTAACAGAAGAAAGTACACACAGAATATGTGGATTCCATGTGAAATTACACATGTGGTAGTGATTATACAGATCATATAATATGGATGATAGAAAAGTGCAGAAAATTGCATATGATAAAAAACAAGGTCCAAAATCAATTAATCATCATAATTCTCAATATTTAGTTTAAGAAGCATCACCTTTATTAAATACCTACCTGGCACATCAGAAACTTAGCTTCAGCTTGTCTAACAGTATAGAGATAAAGTTGTTCTTATCAAAGTATTTTACCCCATGGTCTGAATGGATCTACAGAAAATAAAAATCTCTGTGCATTTAGATGCATTGATTTTTACAAAACAAACTTTAGCTACTTATGGAAAGTGTCGTCATCGAACAAGTCCAGTGCAGGAGATAATGTTTTTGCTTTTTTGTTTTGTTTTGAGATGGAGTCTCGCTCTTGTCGCCCAGTCTGGAGTGCAATGGCACGATCCTGGCTCACTGCGACCTCTGCCTCCTGGGTTCGAGTGATTCTTTTGCCTCAGGCTCCCGAGTAGCTGGGATTACAGATGTGCACCACCATACCCTGCTAATTTTTTTGTATTTTTAGTAGAGACAGGGTTTTGCCATGTTGGCCAGGCTGGTCTTGAATTCCTAACCTCAGGTGATCTGCTCACCTCGGCCTCCCAGAGTTCTGGGATTACAGGCGTGAGCCACCGCGTCTGGCCGAGGTAATGTGTTTTTAAAATGATATGTATGGTAATCCCTCACAGTAAATGACTTAATCTCTTTGTTTAATGAAGGTCAGTGAAGACGCATCTGACTCTTCTAATCTAAAGCAGAAAGCAGCATTTTGTTTTGTCAACAAGCCACATGTGAGTCTGAGATCCCACAGAACAGCAGACAAAAATGTCCAAATCCAGGCACCAAAATGCATAACCAAATTCCCTGAAAAGAATGGTATCTAGAGTTTTCAGAATGGAGCTGCCATTTCCTGTCTGGAACTAACGCAGTGAGGTCTATTTTGCTCTAGAATTGGTCAGAAGCTGCCTCCAGATGGCAGAAAAACTCACACAGGGCAGTGCTGAGCCGGTGAGTCAGCAGCCTCCCTTGACTCAGGCTTTTCTGCAGGACCTGGGGTTTAATGAGATGACGATGAATTGCAGCCCAGCATCTGTCTGGGTGCCAGGCCTCCTCACCCAGTATGCCCATGGGGAGCATAGCAGTGCTTACTTGGAGGGAAGTCCGCCTCATTAAAACATTTCACAGACCCTGAAGAGGGTCCTGGACAGCTGAGTCAATACATCTTCCGTTTTGATTTGAGCTCTGAAGCCACCCAGGGACCTTGATCTGGGAGAAGCAGGGATCCCAGGGCTGGCTGCTCCTTACTTGCCTCTGACTGGGAGAGCTCCAGGCTCTGCAGGTCCCGCAAGTTTGGAGGCCGGTGGGCACTGAGGCAGTGGAGACAGGCCCTAAGGAGCTGGCACATAATTTTTGTGTGTACAAAAATATAATGTTATAAATTCTCAAGTAATGAAATTAAAATGCCAGCAGCAGTCTAGGTAAATAGCAAACATTGGCATACACTTTCTGCAGTTTTTGCAGAAAATTAAAGGATCAAATTAAAATCCTTAAAGAAGATACAGAAATCCTTCCTTAACTAAAACTTAGGAGTTTGAATAGCAGGAAAACAATAATTTTAATGTGGTGAGACATGCTTGTTGGTTTATTCTTCATTTTCTTGCCTCCACTTTCTCCTTCCTCTTGCTGTGGGTAACAACTAGGTTCCCTCAGTTCTGGAGCCGACACTTGGGTTCAGCATTTGACGGCCAGACAAACGGAAGTCCAGCCTTTCCTCACACCCCACCAGAGTCCTTCGGGTAGAAAAAAACTGTGTGAAATCGCTGTTTCTTTGTTCAATGGTTTCTTAGATTTTGTTTCCTCTTTCCTCTGTTTGTGGCAATAACCTGGGTCATTAAAACTACTGACAACTGAATTTATAGTAAACCATAATTTCATCATTTCCAGAATGCTCAAGGTTCTTAAATATACTGACTTGAAATGGCTTTACGCTAATTTAGTTCAAGCGTTATCAAAACTTTCACGGAATTTTAAGTCATCATTGCGCTTCGGTCCTAAATGTAGCTTAAGAAACAAAGAGAGCAGAGAAAGAACACATCATGGAGTTCCATGTAGTTATTAACAGCTCAAGTTTACAAACAACATTACAAAAGTGTGAACCCTGTGAAATGCTGGCTTAAAACCAACCTTCTTAAGCAATTTTGGTTCAGTGAAAGGGAAGAGGAAGGAGAGTCATTCCCAGCTATTAAATGAAACGTAATTACAAATACTTTCCAGCTAAATCTGTGAAATGTTTTTCACCTGACAGACACTTTTAGCCTTAAAAAATATTAAAAAGTGGTAAAACGGGTGATAAAATAAAATCAGGAAAGTTCGATTTTAATTCAAAAATTTAATGTCCCTAAATAAAATGAATTTGGTCAGATTAGGCAAGGTTTGTTGATTTTAGCTGAAAAGTGATTCTAGTTAATCCCTATGGTAATATGGCCACTGCCTCATTATACGAAGTGGAAATACAGCATAATGCATTTTAATCCATATAAATATTCAAACTCCCACAAAATGTTATAATGAGGTGATATTTTGTTTCATTGTATTTGCTTTTTCAAGATAAAGTAATTATAGGGTTATCTGAGGTCATGTAAAGGTAATGTAATCAAGGTTTGGAACACAACTGTGTTATTAACATAATTGTGTTTTCTTGAAAATTAATTAGAATTTGTAAAGTTAAGACATCTGTTAAATATTTATTCACATATGCATGTGGATAGTGTTATATAAGATAATATTTGTTACCAAGTCTTAATATTAACTGAGTTAGATTTTATCATTTATTTGAATTAATGATGACTAAACTTACTGAGCATTTCTCACAGGTCAGACAACCTTCATAGTCCTTACGGACTTATTTAAACCACATCACAACCCCACGTGTAAGGCATAATCATCACCCCACAGGTGAAAATTCTAGACCTCAGGGTCAAAATTCAGACCACGTGCCCGGTCAACACCTGTGCATGTCTGACTAGACACTGAGCAGAGAATGTAAGGCAAAGAAGACATATGGTATGATTTTAATTACTGTGAAGTTCAAAACCAAGCAAAACTAAACAAAGTGATGTTTGGGGACACATACGTGGCTGAACTGTAGAGAAAAGCAAAAGCATGGTTCTCACTGAACTCAGGAGAGAAGGGGCAGGCACGGGGCATGGGGCTCTGGGCGGTATTTAGCTCTGAAACTGGAGGGAAGGTGAGTGGGTGTTTGCTCTAGTGTGGTTTAGAGGATGGTATCATGTACACTCAGCCAACACACATCTCAGCTTCTTCCACAGCTTACACTCAGCTTCCACAGTGGAGGATGGCTAACCCGCCTAACACTGCAGACCCGCAGCCGACCCCACAACTCGGCTCAGAGTCACTCCCTCAGTCCCCACCCACTGCCTCACTGCCTCCGGAACAGGCAACCTAGAAACAGAATCGAGGTTTGCTTACCACCACGATGACACATGATCTTTTGACACATGATCAAAAGATAATGTGACAAAACTTAAGGGAAAATTGCCTACATCAAGACAGAATTTTTTGTCTTCAGGTAGTTTGCATGGTATCGAAACAACAGCAGCTGGGTGATCTGAAATCATGCCTCAATTCCAGGCATCCAGAAAGGAGTGCTGCTTTTACTCAGCTTCCCTGTGGCTCTGACTGTATTTGTGTACTTGGGTGTTACAGATTAAATGCATACTGTCAAACCTATCAACTTGTGTATGTATATACACACATATATACACACATACATACACATACAGGTTATATATATGTATATATATAGAGAGAAAGAGATTATCTGATTAAATAAGCTCTAATTTTATTTTATTTTTAAAACAAAAGGTTTCTGAAACTTTAAATAAGCTTACAGTTCAATTTATTGTTTTGTAAAACAATGTAGCAGAGACTATATTAAAATCTATACGAGAATGTGTATTTGACAGTTTAGAGAAAAGCTGTTAGCCTAGGACATGGGTGAAAGTAAATGTAAACATTTTCCCATTAGGTGAAGAGCTCAAAAGATAAAGGATCTGTCAGTGGGTTAAATGGGCCCCTCATAAAGGTGTGAACTAGAAGAGCAGGAGAGTTTCTGCATTTTCTCTGGAACTTTACACTGAGGGAAATGAACAGTGTGTCCCACGTTTGTGCTCATTTTCAAAAAGAGCTCACTTTAACGATCCGTGGACTCCAACGATGTCACTAAAATACATAATCTGAGAGAATGGAAGTCAAATGGATTCGCCAAAACAACTCAAAGCTTGCGCACTGCAGGCCAGGGTGTAGCTGAATCCATTCAGAGTGTGACTCTGGAACTTAAACTGCCTTTTCACATCCTGATAAGCAAGAGTAGCACTCCAGCACCTAAACGTTTCTACCAACAGTAGCGCTCCAGCACCTAAACGAATCTACCAAGAAACGCCAGCCGCACACAGACACCAAGAACTGCCAGTCAAAACACATCTTCTGATTAAAACTAACGTCAGCAAATTAACTCAGGAATAAATCAGACGGTGCTTATATAATCTTAACAGACCAGAATGTCTTACAATTGGAAACCTGCGTCAACCCCGCAGAGAGCTGACTGCATCTCACTACCAAGGCACATTATAGTTTGGCCCGAGGCTGTGTCTTGTCTGGGGCTCCTGTTGACTGTATAAATCCTATAATCATTGTTTGAATTTACCTTGTGTTACCTGATAAAACAAAGGTCATTAAATTTGTTTTTATTACCATTTAGTCAAAACTATAGAAAAACTACCATAGTATTGATGACAGGCTGCAGGATTTAGCTATCTGCAGCGAATGAAACTCTAAATTGGCAGTGCCAATGTGAACGCCTAACTGTTCAATAGACTTTCTTCACCTCTGCAGAGTACCCAGTGACGACCGACTCACGAAGGGCTATGAAAAATGCTTCTCTACACAGAGATTTTAATCTCCAACACTGTACTCCAGCAAATGAATCAAGCTTCTTGTCAAGAAACACATGCTTTGTGACTTGGGCACAAGACTTTCTCAGGTTACTCCAAAAATATGGGCCTAGAACATTCTTTTAAATTGTTTCCAGGAGTTTTTGGGGAGGGGAACAAATGTTGAAAGGATGGACGAGCCATCTAGATGTAGTTTCCACCAGCCTAACTGTGATGATGTATCAAAAGAAAACTCTGTCATTTCTTAAAATAATTTCAGCAGTGTTACAGTTCTTTTCGAATTTTTCTGGCTGGAAAAAATTGCAATGCAAAAAAAGATTTTATTATGTAAAATATCATTAATCTGAAAGGAAAAATGAAAATTTATCTTCTTTTTCATATATGAGTTAGTTTTATTCAACTGAGAAAACCATATTGCTATTTTTAAACTCTGAGTTTATTCTGAGAGTTTGCTAGAAAAAATTATGCAAAAAATTATGTTGTCACTTCACCAAATGGCTCCAAAGAATGTCATCCATGAATTTGGGATGTCAATGTCCATGATAAGTGACAGCCTATTTACTCAGGAGAAGCAGTAAAGGAAGCCGGAGACTCTCAGACTCAGAAATACTTTCATTGCTCATATTCTGTAAAATAAGCAAGAAAAATAAGACAGGCACATATGGCTTTTAAGTTTTTTGGCCAAGAATTTAAGATGAATGAGTTCTTTTGCCTGTAACTCTTATTATCAGGAACTCTACAATCAATAAGAAGTAGACTTGCTCCCTACAAATGTTAAGTGGATGTATGGCCTGCAAGAATTTTTCTTACAACCTTGTGAACACCACCTTCAAATATTTTATATATTAAATTACATGAAGATAACATGTTATAAAATATTAAAGAGGTATTTAAAGGCATTCTCTTGATGATAGTGAGAGGTCACATTATCCAGGCTCAATAACCTTGGCAATGATGTATTATTGACTGCAGAGTCTATTGCACAGGTCATCAGAAATCCTCCAAGCTCTACTCAACACCAGGACAAGCAGAAGTGGTTGAGGTTTCCAGTTTCACCTCAAAAGAATTAAAAGTGAAATGCCATAAGTTATATGCATATTATAATTGCTAAATTTAAAACATGGAACATTAAGAACTACTTAGAATGACAAATATTACATACAAAGTTAAATTAAGGCAGTCACAAACTTGACCTTCATATTTGGCTTTATGGTTTGGCTCTACAGTTTGCCTCAGATGAGAGACGACCATGATGAAATTATTAATTTCCAATGCCAAATTTATCCAAAATTGTATATTTGCGTCTATTTACCAGAAAAGACACATTTCCGTGGAAAGGAATTCTCAAGTCATGATGTAGACCTTTATACAAAAGAAACAAGGTGCCATAATGGACACTGAGTTCAAAAGCACGTTTGCAGGACATGCAGATACAAACTTCATCTTGTCATTTATCATAAAGACTTCTGGTAAACGCCAGTGACTTTCGAAATCAGTGTAAAGAAGGATGCTCCGCAGAGGAGCTAAGTAGTGAGAACCACGCAGAGTTTTCTTGGGAAATCATTCATTAGAAGATTTAGAAAAATGAATGAACGAGTAGCAAATCCTTTAGCTTATCTCAAGAACCAACTGTCTCATCTCACTTTTGGTACTTTCTGAAAATGCCCTGAAGATGGACATTTTCTCTGAAGATGGAAAGGCTAGACACTTATCCTAGGTGTATGGATCTCCCCTTCAGTACTGGAAGTAGATGAGTAATCGTTTCCTAAAATCATAAACCGAATCGTTTTCCAACAGTTTCCAAGTCGAAAATGCAGATTTCATTTAAAAAAAATCAACTGGAATATCAGAAAGTCACATTAAGTGGCTGTGAAAAGACAAACTGAGCATTTCCTGTGCACTCGCATCCTGGCTGATGGCTATCAGCCTTGGACAAGAAGATTTCCAATGTCTATTAGTCCAGTGCAGAACCTGTCCACAAGTAAAACCCCAAGCAGAAGTCCTAGTTTCTAACACAGTTTTCACCCTCCACCATATCATGGCAACATATAAACAATGTTGAAAGTTGGCACAGGAAACCAGATTAAACTGTGAGGGTCTGAGAGAAGCAGGGAGACCAGAGCTTGTATTCATTTATCAAACACTATTTCTGTACTGTACACTTTATGTTGATGGAGGCATCACTTAAATGAAAGAGAAATAATGACACGGTTATGAATAAATGTGTAAAGGAGACATTCATTATGTTACAAAGCCTGTTGAAAGAAGAAAAATTCCATAATAACACAAAAATAAATTCAAATCCATGGAATCCATTTTCAAATTACTGTATGTATTCATATGTGTAATAAAAATGTATACAATTATTTTGCTCATTTTAAAAAAGCAATTTTGTCTTTACACAGCCCCAAATGGTGAAATGAGTAGACTCTAGATATGATCACGATTCCATTATTCACAATACACAAAAATGAATAAATTACATTCCTTACAGAATGGCAAATTAAAAACCATAGGATCATCTAAATAGATTCAGAAAAAAAAGCATTTAATAAAACTTAACACTTCTTCATGACAAAAACTCTCAGTGAATAGGTATAGAAGAAAAGTACTTCAAAACAATAAAGGCCACATATAACAAACCTGCAGCTAACATTATGCTGAATGGAAAAGCTGAAAACTGGAACAAAACAAGGATGCCCACTCTCACCACTCTTAATCAACATAGTACTGGAAGTCCTAGCTAGAGCACTCAGGCAAGAGAAATAAGGAACATCCAAATTGAAAAAGACGAAGTCAAATTGTCCCTTTTTGCAGATGCAGATGACATGATCTTGCATAGAAAAACCTAAAGGCTTTACCAAAAAACTCTTAGAACTGATAAACGAATTCAGTAAAGTTACCGAATATGAAATCAACATACAGAAATCAGTAGTGTTTCTAAATACGAACAATGAACTTGCTGAAAAAAATCAGTAAACCAATCCCATTTACAACAGCCACACACATACGCACATACACACACACACCTTAGAATAAATTTAACGAAGGATATGAAAGATCCCTACAAGGAAAACCATAAAACACTGGTAGAAAAAATTGACAATGACACAATGGAATGACATAACACGTTCATGGACTGGAAAAATCAAAGCTGTTAATATGACCATACTTCCCAAAGTGATTTAAAAATTAAATGCAAACCCTATCAAAATACCAATGACATTCCTCACAGAAATAAAAAAGAAAATCCTAAAATTTGCACAGAACCACATGAGGCCCCAAGTAGCCAAAGCAATCCTGAGAAACAAGAGTAAAGTTGAAGGTATTACACTTCCTGATTTAAAATTATATTACAAAGTTATAGTAACCAAAATGACATGGTACAGGCAAAAAATAGATAGACTAATCAAACAAGATAAGTATCCCAGAAATTAATCCACGTATCTCTAGACAACATACTTTTTTTTTTTTTTTTTACAAAGGGCACCAAGAACACACATTGAAAACATTTTCTCTTCAATAAATGGTGCTGGGAGAACTGGCTATTCACTTGCAGAAGAAGGAAACTGGACCCCCATCTCTCACTTTGTATAAAAATTCAACTCAAAATGGATCAAAGATCTAAATGTAAGACCCAAAACTATAAAACTACTAGATGATAAAAATAGAAGCAATGGTTCTAGACACTGGTCTGAGAAAAAACTGTATAAATAAGACCTCAAAAACACAGATAACAAAAGGAAAAATAAACAAATGGGATATATCAAACTAAAAAGGTTCTGCACAGCAAAGGAAACAACAGAGTGAAGAGACAAGCCATGGAATGGGAGAAAATATTTTCAAAGTATTCATTTGACAAAGGATTAATGTCAGTATATACAAGGAACTCAAACCTCTCAACAGCAAAAAAATAAAAAAATAAAAAATAAATCCTACTGAAAAATAGGCATATGATCTGAATAGACATTTCTCAAAAGAAGACAAATGACTGAAGATATGAAAAAACGGTTTAAATCACTAATCATCAGGGCAATGCAAATAAAACCCACAATAAGATATTATCTTATCCCAGTGAGAATGGTTATTACCAAATAGACCAAAAATGACAAATGTTGGTGAGGGTGGAGAGGAAAGGAAACTCACACTGTTGGTGGTAACGTAACCTGGTACAGCCACCCTGGAAAACAGTATGGCGCTTTCTCAAAAAACTAAAAATAGAACCGCCATATGATTCTGGCAAACCCGCCACTAGCATTTCTCCAAAGGAAAGAGAATCAGTGCGTCAAAGATGTCTCTGCACCCCATGTTAATTGTCGCAATATTTGCGACAGCCAAGATACGGAACAAAGCTAAGTGTCCCACAACAGGTGAATGCATAAAGACAATGCGGTGTATACACACAGTGGAGCGCTGTTCAGCCACACACAGAATGAAACACTTCCATTTGTGGCCGAGTGGTGAACCTGCAGGACATTACTTTAAGTGAAGTCAGCCAGGCCCACGAAGCTAAACACTGCATGTTCTCACTCATGTGGAAGCTGATCTCAGGGAACTAAGGAGTAGAATAGTGGTTACTAGAGGTTGGGAAGGGGAAAGGGTAAAAGAGATGTGGAGAGACTTTTTTAAGGATACAAAATTAGAGCTACATAGGAGGAATACTTCTAGTGTTCTATAGCACTGTAGAACGATGATAGTTAGCAACAATATATCGTATATTTTCAAATAGCTAGAAGAGAGCATATTGAATGTTCCCAACACAAAGAAATAATAAATGTTGGAGATGATGAATATAATTACCCTGATCTGAGCACTATATATGGTATGCATTGAAGCATCATCATGTACCCCATAAATACGCACAATTATGTGTTAATTAAAAAAAAACACAGCTTCACCCTATCCCTGTACGCCACACCCTACTGTCTACTTCTGTCATTTATTCTATCATCATATCCTGTTCTGAAATTTACTATCTGATCTAATGTGTTACTTTTTGCCACAAGAGAAAGTTTCTCCATTGAGAATAAATTAAGCAAAACACACAACAATATTAAAACAGCTGACATTTACTGTAAATCTGCAAGAAAAGAAAGGTAGCATGTCCATCTCAAGTATGCCAGATGAGTCTTTCCTTCTGTGATTTATATTTACAATAACTCATCTTAGAAAACAATTCTGGTTTGGAGGTATGGTAGGTTATTAAGGGTTTTGAATGACTAATACCAAGATATTAGAGGAAAGCAGCAAACTTCAAACCTAACGATACAAATAAAAATATGCACAAATGTATGGGTGCTTTGAAGGCGAAGGGAGGGAGAGGGAAGCAGCAAGAGGAGGACAGGAGGAAGGGAGAGAGGAGAGGAAAGCTCAGCTTTCTATCACACTCTTGACTTAAAAAAGGACAAAAACTCTACTTTGATAATAAAGTTCATGAATGAAGAAATGAAGTTTTAATATTATGAAATAAATATGCTATGCAAGAAATCTTTCGAGTAGCCAGACTTTAGTAGAGTAACTTAATATTTAGCATATTAAAATGAAGACTTATAAAGAAAAGTTTTATTTAACATAATTTGAAGGTTAATGCTGTTGATTCAAATTGTGAATGTCCTGTGGATGTCCAGTAGATTTTTGTTACTATTTTTTAATAATAATAGTATGTTTAAGGCATAAAAAAAGATGTTATACATAGTAAAATGGTTACTATAGTGAAGCAAACTAACATATTCATCATCTCACCTGATTACCCATATTTTTGTTTTGTTTGTTGTGTGTGTGTGTGTGTGTGTGTGTGTGTGTCAAGAGCAGCTAAAACGTAGCAGGAATCCCCAACACAGTATGATTGTGTGACCTTTAGTCCTCATGTGGGGCACTGGACCTCTAGACTCACTCACCCACTTGTGCACTGCTTTGCATCCTCTAACCTACAGCTCCTCATTCCTCCCCACTGCCATCTCCTCACTTCTGGTGGCCACTGTTTGATTCTCCTTCTCTGCATGTTTGATCTTTTCCTCAGGTTCCACCCACAAGTGAGGTCATGTGGTATTTCCCTTTAATGTCTGGCTTGTTTCCCCTGGCATAGCGTCCTCCAGGTTCAACCCTGTTGTGACAAAGGGCAGGACCTCCTCCTTCTTTAAGACTGAGTAATATTCCATCCTATATATTTTCAATTGGTAATTGACAATTTACAATTATATAAACTTATAGGGCAAAAACAATGTTACGATTTATGAATGCAATACGAGATAATGAAACCAAGCTGGTTAACATATCTATGACCTCAAATACTTCATGGTTTTATAATGAAAACATTTAAGATAATATTCTTAGCAATTCTGAAACGTACAATAATCTGTTAAAAAGCTATCTTTGCCACACTGTGCAAGAGAACTTAAAAAAAATTCCACTGCATAACTGAGAGTCTGTGCCCTCTGACCATCATCTCCCCATTCTCCAATCCCCAGCCCCTGTAAGCACCGCCCTACTCTCTGCTTCCATGAGTTCAATTGCTTCAGATACCACATATAAGTGACAGCATGTGGTGCTTGTCTCTCTGTATCTGCGTCGCCAATTTTTAACTGGGTTACTTGTTCTTCTCCAATTAACTTGAATGAATTCTTCATACATTTTGAATATTAACCTCTTATCAGATACATGTTTTGCAAATATACTTTCCCCATCCACAGGCTGCTGCTGCTGGTCTTGTTTTCTCTGCTGTGCAGAAACTTTTCAGTTTGATGTAGTCCAATTTATCCATTTTGCTTTTGTAGTCTGAGCTTGTGGTGTGACAGCCAAGAAATTATCGCCAAGGCCAATATCGAGGAGCTCTTCTCCTACTTCTCTTCTAGGAGTTTTATGGCTTCTGATCTTACAGTTAAGACTTTCATCCATTTTTGGTAGATTTCCTATATGGTTAAGCTAAAGGCCCAATTTCACTCTATCACATGTGGAAGTCCAGTTTTCCCAGTAACATGTATTGAAAAGAATATACATTCTCCATTGTAGCCTCTTGATGCCCTTGTCCAAAATTAGTTGAACACATTTGTTTTGACTTATTTCTGGGCTCTGTATTCTGCTCCACTGGTGTATGTGTGTTTTTTATATCAACATCATACTGTTTTGATTACTACAGTAATATAATCTTAAATCAGAAATTGTGATGCCTTCAACTTTTTTCTTAGAACTATTTGGCCATTCAAGGTCTTTTGTGATTCCATATGAATATTTGAATTGTTTTTTTCTGTTTCCGTGAAAAATGTCATTGGGATTTTGATAGGGATTATGTGGAATCCTATATATCACTTTGGCTCATAGATGTTTTAGCAATGTTAATAACCATGAGCCCAGACACGAGCCCAAAATAACTTTACATTTATTTCTATCTTCTTCAATGTTTTGAATTGTCTTCATCAATATTTTACAGTTTTCATTGTATAGGTTTTTATCTCCTTGGTTATACTTATTGCTAAATATTTTTTTTCTGGTGCTTGCATTAATAAATGGGATTTTCTTGATTTTTCAGCTATTATTTGTGTATAACAATGCTATTAATTTTACATATTAATTTCATATCCTGACACTTTGCTGAATTTAATTATTGGTTCTAACAGTTTTTCTGTGAAATCTTTGGGGTTTTTACATAGAGAATCATGCCATCTGCAAACAGATAACTTTACTTCTTCCTTTCTGATTCAGATACCTTTTATTTATTTATTTTGTTTTTTGTCTGATTGCTCATGCAGGTACTTCCAGTGTCATGTGGAATAAAAGTGGTGAGACTGGCCATCCTTGCCTTGTGGAGGATCTCAATGTTAAAGCGTTTGTTTTATCATATTGACCATAATGTTAGCTAGGAATTTTTCATAAATGGCTTTATTGTGAACATGCTTTCTATACCTGAACTGCTGAGATTTTTCATCATAGATACTGGGCTTTGTCAAATGATTTTTCTGCATCAGTCTGTTAATGTGATGTGTCACATTGGTGAATCTGAAAACGTTAAACCGGCCTCACATGCCATGGAAGACTCCTACTTGGTCATTGTATGTAATCTTTCTGATGTGCTGTTGGACTTGGCTTGCTAAAGTCATTAGGAGAATGTTTGCATCATTTGTTCATCAGAAAAACTGGCCTGTAGTTTTCATTGTTAGTGACATCTTTGTTCAGTTTAGGTGTCACGGTGATGTTGGCTTTTAAAAATGCATATGTAATTATTTCCTCTAGATTTATTTGTTGAAAGAGTTGGAGAAGTATTGATATTATTTGTTCTCTGAATATTTGGTATAATTCAGCCATGAAGCCATCTCGTCCTATGCTTTCCTTTGTTGACAGGATTTGATTACTTCTTCTATGTCCCAATTTGGTTTTGGTCAGTTCAGTCTTTCTATTTTTTCCTGACTCAAACTTGGCAGATTGTATTTTCCCACAAATTTATCCATTTCTTCTAGGTAGTCCAATTTTTTGGCATATAATCGCTCATAATAGTCCCTTATGATCCTTTCATTTCTGAGGTGTCCATGGTAATGCCTTCACTTCTTTTTCTATTTGAAACTTCTTTTTCTTAGATTATAATATGGCTTGGCTTTGTATCCCCACTCAGATCTCATCTTGAATTATAATCCCCACAATCACCATGATCCCCACGTGTCAAGGGAGAGAACAAGCGGAGGTGATTGGATCATGGGGGCAGTTTCCCCCAGGCTGTTCTCATGATACTGAGTGGGTTCTCACAAGGTCTGATGGTTCTACAAGTAGTAGGTAGTTTCTCCTGCCTTAATTCTGTTCCCTGCCACCTTATGAAGAAGGTGCCTTGCTTCCCCTTCACCTTCCACTATGATTGTAAGTCTCCTGAGGCCTCCCCAGCCATGCAGAACTGTGAGTCAAACTCTTTCCTTTATAGAAATTATCCAGTCTCGACAGTTCTTCATAGCAGTGTTAGAATGGACTAGTACAGACAAAGAGTTTGCCAATTTTATTATATTTTAAAAAACAACTCTTAGTTTTACTAATTCTTTTTATTGTTTACTGTTGTCTTATTTCTGTTCTGATCTTCTTTCCTTCCTTCTGTAAACTTTTGGTTTACTTTGCTGTTCTTTATCTCATTTCTTGAGGCTTAATGTTACACTATTCATTTGGGGTCTTTATTTTGTTTTAATGTAGGTATTTATCACTATCAATTTCCTTCTCACAACTGTTTTTGCTGCATCCCAGAAGTTCTGGTATGTTGTATTTCCATTGTTGTTTGTCTCAAGACAGATAATTTTCAAATTTCACTTTTGATTCCATAACCCATTGATTGTTCACGACAATACTGTTTAATTCCTACCTACTTATGAATTTTCCAAGATTCCTCCTGTTATTGATTTTTAGTTTCCTTCCATGTGGTCAGAGATGATACTAGATAGAATTGCAATACAAAATTTGTTAAGACTTGTTTTATGGCCTAACATATGGTCTATCCATGTGTATGTTCCATGTGTGCTAGAGAAAAATGTGTATTTTGCTGCTATTGCATGGAAAGTTCTTTATATATCTGATAAGTCATTTTGGCCCAAAGTACAATTCAAGTCCTGTATTTTCTTATTGATTTTCTATGTAGTTGATCTATCTATTGTTGAAAGTGGGGTGCTGAAGTCCCACATTATTGTTGTATTGCTATATATTTATCCCTTTATGTTCATTAATATTTGTTTTACGTATTTAAGTACTCCAATGTTGGATGCATATATGTTTATGATTGTTATGTCCTACTGATAAATTAGCACCTTTTCACTAGATAATGGCCTTTTGTCTCTTGTGACCAGTTTGGTTTAAAGTTTGTTTTATCAGATGTAAGTTTAACCACCCCTTCTCTCTTTTGGCTACCATTTGCATGGAATATTGTTTCCCTATCTTCAGTTTCAATATATGTGTGTCCTTAAAGATAAAATGGGTCTCTTATAGCCAGTATATAGTTGGGATCATCTCTTTTTCAGTCCACTTCACCACTATATGTCTTGTGATGGGAGAATGTAGTCAATTTATATTTAAGGTGATTGCTGATACATAACAAATGACCAATGTAGTTCTCTCATTTTCTTGTTGTTGGTAATATTCAAGGTAATTGATAGATAAGGAATGACCAATGCCATTCTCTTATTTTCTTGTTTGTAATATTCAAGGTGATTACTGAGAAATAAGGAATGACCAATACCACTTTCTTTTCTTGTTGTTTTGTAATATTCAAGGCGATTATTGATGATAAGGAATGACCAATGCCATTTCCTTATTTTCTTGTTGTTTGGAATATCCAAGGTAACTACTGATAGAGAAGGAATGATCAATGCTATTATCTCATTTTCTTGTTGTTTGTAATATTCAAGGTGATCATTGATAGAT
The DNA here is from genome assembly GCF_001698545.2 of Rhinopithecus bieti. Classification (NCBI taxonomy): domain Eukaryota; kingdom Metazoa; phylum Chordata; class Mammalia; order Primates; family Cercopithecidae; genus Rhinopithecus; species Rhinopithecus bieti. The sequence goes on along the minus strand of NW_016821253.1, from coordinate 1,088,758 downwards.
AAGGAATTACCGATGCCATTCTCTTATTTTCTTGTTTATAATATTCAAGGTGATTATTGACACATAAGAAATGAGCAATGTCATTCTCTTTTGTAGTTGTTTGTAGATCCTCTGTTCCTTTCCTCCCCTCTTGTCTGCCTTTGTAATGTGATAATTTTCTGTGGTGCTCAGCTTTGATTCCTTTATTTTTACCCTTTGTATATCTGCTATCATTTTGTTGCTGTTGTTGCTTTGTGGATGTTATGAAGCTTATGTAAAATATCTTATAGTCTACAATTTTAAGTTGCTGACAACTTACTTTTTTTGTATACAAAAAAATCGAGCCTTTAACTTCTCCTCCACAGTTTATGTTCTTGATGTCACAATTTGCATCTTTTGACATTGTGAATACCTTAAAAGGTTATTGTGGCCTTAATTTTACTGTTTTGACTTTTTACCTTCATACTGGAGATATGTATGGGTTACACACCACCATGATGACACTGGAGTACGCTGAATTTGACTATGTACTTACTTCTACCAGTGAGTTTGGTAACTTCAGGTGTATTTGTGATAATGATTATCCTTTTCTAGCTGCTTGAAGTACTCCCTTAAGCATTTTAGATACAGCAAGTATACTGATAATGAAATCCTTTTTTTTTTTTTTTAATCTAGGAAAGACTTACTTTCTCCATTTCTGAAGGACAGCTTTGCTGAGCACAGAATTCTTGGCTAATGGTTTTTGTGTTTGTTTTCCTTGTAGGTATCATACTATTCTTTCCTGGCTTTCAAGTTTTCTGCTGAGAAATCCATTGACAAACTAATGGAGATTCCCTTACATGTGACTTAACACTTTTGCTTCATTTAAAATTATCCTGTTTTGCCTTTGACTTTTGACACTTTTGATTAAAACGTTCCTTGGTGAAGAACTCTTTGGGTTGAATATGTTTGGGGATCTTTGAGCTTCATGAAATCGGATGACCATATCTCTCCCAAGACTGAAAACTTCCAAGTTTACAGTAAGTATTTTATTAAATAAGCTTTCTGTCCTTTTTTTCTGTTTTTTTTTCTGTTTTCTTTTTTCTGTTTTTCTGCTCTGAGTCCCATAATGCAGAACTTTCCTCATCTGATTGCTTCCTGTGAGTGCCGCAGGCTTTCTTCACTATTTTTATTCTGTTTTCTATTCAACTCACCAAATGAGTCATTCCAAAAGACCTATCTTCAAGTTCACAGATTTTTTTTTTTCTGCTGCTTAATCTAGGTCTGCTATTGAAGTCCTCTATTGATTTTTTTTTTTTTTAATTTCATTGAGTTATTCAGCTTCGAGATTTCCGTCTGGTTCCTTTTTATGCTACCTGATTCTTATCTCTTCTAATCTTTAAGTAGGGCCTTTTGTAGGGGAAGATTTCCACATACAGATGGGCCTGAGGGTGCCAGCTGGGCAGGGTGCAGGGGTATAGTCTCTGTGCAGGTTCTTCAGTTGTAATGAATGTCAGTAATGACTGTGTGTCTAAGTGGTATAGGCTGTAGGAATTCAGGGCAATGATGGTGGCAGCATAAGTCCAGGGTCCCTGGTGGCAAGGGCTTTACGTATCCTACTGATTTTGTCTTCTCTGTAAAGGGGAGTCTCAGCTGAGGGAATCTGTCTTAGCACAGGGTCTGACACAGCCCTCAGGCAACTGCAGTGGCACTGAGATCCAGGGCACATGTGCACAGGGCAGCTGTGGAGCCAGGGCCCTGGGCTCTGGTGATGTGAAGCCATTGTGGCACCCGGTGCTCAAGGTGCAGATTCACTCTCTGGGGCTCAGTGGCTTCAGATTGTCCACGAAGCTGGGATCTGTTGTTCTGAGGCAGACTCTGGCAGCTCAGACCTGGGGGGCCAGGTTTTAGCTCTGGTTCTGACCCGGAGGGGCTGGACACAGCACTGTCATGGCCCTGGGAGATAAGAGGTTCTCCAGGGCACAGCTGCAATCCTGGACCCAAAACCAACAGGGCACAGCAGCAACTAGAGCCCAGGAGATGAGGTGCCACACAGTGGTGGCTCAGGGATGGCGGGACATGGTAGTGGCCCAGGCCCTGTGAGGCCAGTGCAGCAGCAGCAAGGACCCAGGAATGGCAAGATGCTAGTGCAGCCTGGGACCCACAAGGTGTGGAGCAGTGCAGTGGGGACTCCACGCCCTGGGGATGCAGGAACCTCTGTAGCTTGAACTCTGGGAAGCTCGTCCAGTTTCAGGGAGGCAGGGAGCTGCTGCTGTTCACCCTGGAGGCTGAGGTGGCACAGCTCCGCCTAGGTTCTGATTCCTGGGGAACTGAGCTACTTGGTCTCCTGAGCCCCAGAAAGCAGAGCCACACACAGGACTCAGTGAGGGCTCCAGCTCGCCAGGGGCCTGAGGCCGTGCCTACCCTGCACGATGCCACCTTATATTTTAATTGATTTCATCTGTTTTGCTGAATTTGATGTTAAATCTTCATTTCAAGGAAAAAGAAAAAAAGGAAAGATCATAGTAAAAGTTGTTTCTATTAAAATTAAATGATACACTGCAGTGTATTAATATTAGGAACTTATTTAAAATTACAGTCACCTCAGACACCTTCTGTGGTTTATATTCTGCAATGACTTCTCTATATTAAACAATCCAAGGCTCTCTGAAACCTTAAAGTGCCTTTGGAATTATTAGAAAAAGACTCAATCATCTTGAGTGATGCTCTTACCTAACTTTCTTAAAATAAACCTGCACATCAGAGCATCCACACGTCAGAACACCCACATACCAGGGCACCCACACATCAGGGCATCCATACAGCAGGGTATCCATACACCATGGCACCCTCACACCAGGGCACCCACACACCAGAGCACCCACACACCAAAGCATCCACACACCAAAGCACCCACACACCAGAGCACCCACACACCAGGGCACCCGCACACCAGAGCACCCACACACCAGGGCACCCACATACCAGGACACCTATATATCAGAGCACCCCCAATTCTGGAGAGTTCTGCATGAACCAGGGCCACGTGTGAGCAGCTACAGCCTTGCCTGTGTAACTGGAGCTATTTTCACACCTGCTTCCCTGGCAGCTTTTGTTTCCTTTCCATTCCAATGTTGTCAGGCTGATAAAGTGTTCTAGTGAATAAGAGAAAGCTATTACAGACTCACACAATCTTTTAAACTAGGTAGCACTCACTAGCTCTGCTTCTCAGAAAGAAAGCCCTAAAACCCGTGACCACCAAGCTCGCTTAACTCACAAGCATCCTAAGCTCTGAAGACGCCACATCCAGCCACCTACGATTCCATCCCCGTTGTCTACGTGAACTGCATAAACATAAGATGTTTCCATCATAAATTTAATCATGATCTTCACTCACTAGTGTGTCAGTCATAAGGAAACTGATACTGTTCCCACCAGTCTGTTAGCAGAAGGACCTGTTGGCCCCACCCTCTGCCAAGGTCCTGGAGGGCAGGCCCTGGGCTGTCTCAGAGCGACTCAAAAGGGCACCATGGGGTTTGAACGTTGACCTGAATTCATTTCCAAAATCCTGCTCTTTTAAAATTTCTAGACTTCCCCAAACTTCAGTGATTGTCCCTGCACAAGGGACACTCTTCTTATCCTCCTCAAAGAGTTAAACTTCAGTACAAGCGATTCTTCTCAGAGAGTCTCTCTAAGTGGCCCTGAGAGATTATTTATCATTGATAACAGGGAAGTCTAAATTCTTAAAGTAATTTGAAGGACACTAGACATTTTGAAATATTACGTATATTTAAATTAAAAAGTACTTTTCATCTTCCAGGAAGGTCCCCAGTGGTGGACGCTGACACTTGCCATAATACTGGCTGAACTTGAAGAGCAATGGCAAAGCAGGTCTCAGGACAGCATCTTTGGGGCCAGAAGGATTTGTATCTCAGGCAATTTCTAAAGCAAAAACAACTGGATTATTTGTTGCACACCCACATACCAGAGCACCTAAAGAAAGCTTTAGGGCTTTCTTTCTGAGAAGCAGAGCTAGTGAGTGCTACCTAATTTAAAAGATTGTGTGAGTCTGTAATAGTTTTCTCTTATTCACTAGAACACTATCAGCCTGACAACACTGGAATGGAAAGGAAACAAAAGCTGCCAGGGAAGCAGGTGTGAAAATAGCTCCAGTTACACAGGCAAGGCTGTAGCTGCTCACACGTGGCCCTGGTTCACGGAGAACTCTCCAGAATTGGGGGTGCTCTGGTATACAGGTGCTCTGGTGTAGGGGTTCTCTGGTATGTGGGTGCCCTGATGTGTGGGTGTCCTAATGTACAGGTGCTCTGGCATGAGGGTGCCCCGGTATGTGGGTGCCCTGGTGTACGGGTGCTCTGGTGTGTGGGTGCTCTTACCTGCAAAGGTAAGAATGGCCTGGCAGCATGCTGACTCCCCTTCCTGCTTCCAGCCACTCCTCAGAACGAAGGCTCTTCCTACTCAGAATTTAAATTCGACCTGCAGTGCACAGCACGCGCACCTCAGCGCTTCTGATGTATCTTGTGATTCTTTTTGAGGTTTCAACATTTCTCATTCAGCTACAAAGTCCATTTTATATTATCCTTGTCAAGTTCTACTTACTTTGATAGCTTTAAAAGCATGCCTTTCATTGATTCATTAGCAATAAAGCAGTAACACTGGAATACTCTTCATTCAATCTGCTGCACTTCAGTCTAGATCTTGGGATTGGAAAATGGGACTCCCTTCATTCTTACGGAAAGCTAACTTGAGACAATAAGCAGATTTTGGCTTGTGATAGAAAGCCTGGTAAGGAAAGTTAGACCTAAAAGTTCCAAACTGAATTCCATATCCACCCACCCCAAGGTGACAAAAGGTTTCTGACAATCCATTTCTATACACATTTAGCCAGATCCAGGTTCAACCATCTAAAATAGAAGGACTCTATCAAATATTCACATACCTCCAGAAGAAAAAACAGATCGTAGCTGACTTATTTATTAGTGCAGCCACATTGGCCTGAGTAGTTGTATCACATTTTCAATGTCAAAAGCCATTTTTTACAGCCTAGAAAGGAAGATATGGCAGCACAGCAGACACAATGAAAGTCAAAGGCAAAGGCCCAGCAGTGTGAGAAGTGGATGCCAGAGAGGCAGTGCTGTGGATTCCAGTTCTGGGAAGAGGCATCCCAGCTGCTCCAGTCTCTGCTTTCTGAGGGACACTGAGGACATTCATCATGGGTTTTTCCAGGGCGTGTGAAGGGCAGCACCTTACATTAACATAAAGACATCTAAGTGAATATTTACATGGGATGGGAGGGAAGCAGAGGAAAAATATAAGTAAGTATTAGGGCAGAAAGGCTTCACAGCAAATTCAGCAAAACAGGTGAAATAAATTAAACACAGAAAGAAATCAATCACAGATCTGGCATAATGAAGGCATGTGCATGGCAGTAAGACACCAATAACAGGTGAAAATTCTAGAGAACAATAAAATACAGGTGGAGGCCCATGTCCTGGTGATCCCATCACACAAAGCTCAAAAGACTCTGTGACTCTGGTAGGAAAAGGGTGATTCTTCCTGTGTTTACGGGTGTCCAGGCTGTGACTTTAGACAATGATAGGATCCAGACAAAACCCCGCCACAGCCGCTGTGCCACAGAGACCTGAACGGGGAGCCTTGGGACCTGGGTTTTGTGTTCCCTTTCCTTCCCCACCAAGTGTAGTATATATATTTGGTTATAGAAATAGTCGTTCTGTGTAAGTGTGTCAACATCTTTATGAGTAACGGTGAGCCTCGTGTCCAACCTGACATTCCCACTATAGTGCAGGCGGCCTCTGTGCAAGAGCCCACCCTTCAGCTGAGGATACTTCCTGGCACTGAACAATGAATGCTCCACATAACGGCTGAAGGGTTCTCGTTCGTCTTATCTTTCTTTCTGGGACAAAACACCCCTTCCTTTCTGTGCAATTTTCTGAGTATAATTGTCCCATCTGTCTCCCGAATATACACATCAAATCAGCTACAGGGACCAGGCCTATCCAAAGTCTTACAGAAACATTATTATTTATCAAACTATTTATTACCATTTGTTTAAGTGGAATTAAACTGTGGCTGTGAATGAATTTTATTTATATTTTTTATTTGTACCTAATGAGATGATATGCTATAGTAGGAAAAGCGGATTTTGAGGGAAAATCTAAGTGTATAAGTATATGACTCTTCACCAGCCCTTGTGAGCCGAGTAAAACTGGGCAACTCATGATTCCTCTGTTTATCTGCTGCCCTATGAAATGTGAATAATCATGCATCCCTCGTCCATTTCATACACTTTTTATGAAGATCCAATGAAAATAGAAGTTATTTTCCTATGACAAAATATCAGTGTCAGGAATTCCTATGCAGATGGAACCCTCTAACTTTCATGTCCTTTTTCACGTGGTTTTCATCATCCATTTTCTGTGTGTTATGTGCAATCTGACTTGGGTTTTGAAGGTTTTGCCGTGCTGGAAATACCACATGTAAATTCCATCCAATCAAAGAGGCGCACTTCATTCTTCCTCATTTCGTTAAGTACGAACAGGGTGATCACCAAGAACAAGCCACTGTGAAGGGGAATAAAAGCGGCTTAGGAGACTTTGCAAGCCGCTTTTGTTTTCCGAAAGCATGACATGTCATGATGCAGACGTGCATCCAGCTCTCCATACCATGCACCCGAAAGACAGTGTGCATCCACTATTACCAAGGAGCTCTCCATACCTTGCACCCCAATGACAGCGTATGTCCACTATTACCAAGGAGCACGGTGAGAAGCCTCAGGGTCGGGCACCAGGTGAGCATCCTGACCCCTCTGTGACATGCGGGGGAGGCCAAGCTTCCAGGTGAGGGTGGAGAGTTGGCGTGGGCATCATGTGGCACGCATCGGAGCAGGGAGGAGACGAACGTGGCTGTGGGACCTAGGATGCAGAGGTGAGCTGGAAAGCCCAGCCTGCACATTGGCTCTTCTGTAAGCAATGGAGTCATGGATGGTTTCTAGGCCAGGGGCAGCAGGGTCCTGAGAAAGAACCTCATTGGAGGGAGGGTGAGCAGGAGCTTGGCATCCTCACTACTGAACCACGCTCAGAGCAATTCAATCCTCATAAAATCTATGTATAGAACGGTGTCAAATCCAACTGCCCATGGTGATTTTAGGTATTAAAACAGATTTTGTGGTGACCGGCTGCTGAGTAGGCTGGCAGAGCGCCTTAAGGAGCACGCATGTGGTTCCTGACTTGTGAGCCTTGGCGGGTGTACACACCTCTCTGAAGCAGTGAATGAAAGTGTAAAGGACACCGTATCTAAGAATTTAAATGTCTAAGCAGCTAAGGTGGACCTCGTGCAGAACCTCATATGGCAACTACCCTTATCTAAGTTGTAAGCCTTGCAGCAGATGCCTGAAACCATGGACAGAACAAATCCCAGCCAAGGCCTCTGCGCGGCACAGCTGGCAGCGACAGAATGTACGTGGGGCCACCCCACACTCACCCCGCCCCCACCAAACCCTCCCAGCCTCGTGGCAGAGCCCGGCCTGCTCCCATGCTTCAGCAGAGGGAAGTGTGTGTTGCTCTCAGGGAAAGGAACCCCTGAATTCCCCTAACTAAGGGGGTGGCAAAAGGTTGTCAAATAACTCATGAAGAACTGGCTCCCTCAGCCTTTCTGAGGGCGAACTTCAAACAACTCATCAAGAACTGGCTCCCTCAGCCTTTCTGAGGGCGAATTTCAAACAGCTCGCGAAGAACTGGCTCCCTCAGCCTTTCTGAGGGCGAACTTCGGTCCGGTTCCAGTGGGTGGGATGGAAATGAAGGAACACCGTGGAGGCTTTTTCCTTCCTGGAGATGGATCCATGGCACTGCTTTGGGGGTGGTACCCTGTTTCCCTTCTTTCCTTCATAAAAAGAAGATATGTTATCTTGAAATACAGCCACCACTTTGCAAATATCCTCAATGAACATGAGGATAAAACCCACAAGCTAAGGATGGTGCCGCAGGATGACAGAAAGATAGTGGGAGGAAACCACAGCACACAGCCGGATTTCTTGTTCAGTGAGAAGACCAAGCCGTATTCACTCAAACCACCATAAGCTGAGAGGATTTCACAGCACACATGGCCCTTCCTGGGCGGAGTCCCCAGGTTTTCACAATGCCAACACCCTAGGGCCACACACGCTGACAAAATGACACACAGCAGGGCTCAGGCCAGGCCGACAAGTGAGTTTTTCCTTTCTCCATTTGTCTTTTCCCTGAGGTACATACATGCAGAAACCTAAAACTTAGGTAAATATGTGCACATTAGAAGTCTATTGACTTAACAAAAGAAGTTCAACTACAAAAAGAAAGCTCAATACAAAGTGTTTATTTTTAAATTATCTTGAGAGAATCAAATCTCATATCAATAATCAATAAATCATGCATCAAACAACAGACCGTGTCACTCAGCTGGTTGGAAAAGACACTGCTTTTTCCTTTTCTGGTAGTAATAATTTCACCATTACTACACTAGGAAGTTATCAAAATAACATTACTCAACCCTAGGCAACACCAACATAGAGCAATAACCCAAGGAATGTACAAAAATAAAGAATAAATGAAGAAATGTCGTAACCACATTGCACTGGTTCTTTCCAAATATTTGAAAGACAGGCAGCACCGGATAATGACCCAGAAATGGGTCTTGGGGTCACTCCTGGCTCTGCCATTTACACATGTGTCCCTGTGCAAACTCTTTAACGTATCTTTGCCTCAGTGTCCTCATCTATAAAATCGGAATGAAAATCCCAGTCATTATCTCATAGGGTAGTTAAAGGTCATACCATGAATGCCTGAAAGTATTAGCAAAAATGTAGCTATATTTTTCTCCTTAGTCTTATCCATACATGACATAATTTCATTTATATTTTTGCTTATTATCTTCTCCCGCTATAATGCACACTCTCTGAAAGCAAGAACTCGTCTATTTTTTGCTTCTTTCAGCACAGAGGGCAGTGCTTAGCACTCAGGGGTATACAACGTTTGTTAACCGAACGACGGAATCGATGAGTGTGCGCCTGCAATCACAGCATGCGCAGAGGCTTTGTCTAGTGTTTATGAAGTTTAAAATCATCAAATGGATCATTTGTAGAAATTTATAATCATGGTCAGGCACGGTGGCTCACGCCCGTAATCCCAGCACTTTGGGAGGCTGAAGCGGGCGGATCACGAGGTCAAGGGTTGAGACCATCCTGGCCAACATGGTGAAGCCCCATCTCTACTAAAAATACAAAAATTAGCTGGGCATAATGGCTGGCACCTGTAATCCCAGCTACTCAGGAGGCTGAGGGAGAATTGCTTGAACCCGGGAGGCGGAGCTTGTAGTGAGCCGAGATCGCACCATGGCACTCCAGCCTGGGTGGCAGAGCAAGACTCTATCTCAAAAAAAAGAAAAAGAAAAAGAAATATATAATCATTATTTGAAAGGTTAATGAATTGAAGGAATCAAAATTGGTGATTGACATTTAATGCTCAAGAAAAATTATACTCAAATGTAATATTAACAAATTTCCCATTAAACACAATAAAAATAATATCTCCCCGAAAATATACAATCTCACCAGGTATTCAACAATGTCTAGACATATGTGCTTAACCCTATATCTGCACTGAGGAGAGTCTCAGACCTATCTCCACCTCTCAGCCTCTCCACACCCACAACGTGGACCTGTGGATCCCGAGTCCCCTGTGATGAGTGTGAGGTCTGAAGGTCTCCACATCAGAGGGACCAGGGGGCGGGGGCTCCAGGGCGTGGAATCCTGCATGCAGGTCGCACCTCAACGGTACAATCAGAGCGTCTCTCTCTCAGGCTCTCCACAGCTGCTCAGGCAATTCAGATGCTCAAGAGTCACTTCGCGAAGAATTCAAGGCGCAAGTGAACTGAGCCGGGCTGCCTGGCTCCACTCTGACATCAGGCAACCGTCCAGCCTCGGGATGTCCACACTCCTAACTCAGGCCTCAGGAGCCTTCTCCGCTCCACCTACAGCAAGTCTCTGGGGAACCACCTCAGTGCCATTCATTTAATTTAAATGCCTCTCTTTAAAAAAGTGTCTTACCCTGATATTGTCCTCTGAGCCTCTCACAGGTACACTCCGCTGGCCAGCAAATCAGCCCTGAAACACAGCACAGATCCCCTGCTGTCCACGCTCTGCTTCCGACATTCACTCAACACCCCAGGACCTGTGCGGGCCATTTCACTAAATGCACCATTGGCCCACCTGGTGCTGAGGCTAAATGGAAACCTCAACCTGGCCTGAGTCCTCCTTCCTCTCAAACACACAGCCCACTCTTCAGCAACATGTGACATGGAGCCTCCGAGGACATCCCACTTCTGGCCACTTATCTACAAATTCACCAAAATCCCAGAGGGGCAGGGACGGCTGCCCCTCCTGCACCCTGCACGGGCTCTCCACCTTCCTCCCTGCTTCCTGGAGCAGCTTCCTCACAACAGCCAGGGTGACTTTTCTTAAATGAGAAGCTACCCCAATCACTCCAATTTTAAACAAACTTCAGCTGACTCTCTCCTACTCACAGGATAAAATCATTAACCACATTACAAAACACAGCGCCCTCTACCCGTCTCCTCCGTACCACGGTGTCGCTCACTCCACAGGAGCCGTCATTTCTGCAAATGTATCCCACAAGTGTTCACTGCCAGCCTTCTCCAGTTGTCTACAAGCTCTGCAACGGCGAGAATTTCGCCTCGGTCTCTGCGGATGGCCCGAGAAGCGTCTTATCCATAGAAGTTGTTTATTAAATAGGGTTGGATAAACTCATGGATAAACAAGCAAACCAATAATTTTATATTTTGTGCTGATCTAACATCTCACAACTGCCTCATTCTTAGAAATGAGCGAGGTGAAGCCTCGGGCTACCTGGCTGCTCTGGCGTCCCTGGAGAATGAGGGCCGGAGAGCCTTCCCACCTGTCCTGGCCTTTCATCACCTGGGGATAAATGTACACCTGCTCATCCAGAAGAGGATGTAAAACGTGGAGGAATGCAGACAGTTTCTCTTAGCATCCGTAGGTATTCCTAGTTCTAACTAATCACCCTGTGTTTGGTCTGTCTGCATCCTGACCTATCTGGCGACTCCATGCTCTGTGGGGTAGAGGGTATGTGCTCCTGGGCTCTTTTCTGTGGGGTAGAGGTATGCACGCCTGGGCTCCAGCATCGAAGTTCACAGAGCCTCCTGCACTCCCTTCATCCTGAGGCCAGACTCCTGCGTCAGTCTAATACAAGATATTCAGGACAACCCAGGGGCTCTGCTCACCTGTAAAACACTCGTTCTGTGGTTTACACGGAAGACATAAAATAAATGAGACAAAGCCCCTGATCCCTTAAACTCACAATTCATTGCCAGGACTTTCTGTTACTGACTGTGCATACAATGAGGACATAAATGTGTCTCCAAAACATGAACTCTGGCACAGCGGATGAAATGGATCCTGGTGGGGAGAGGTAGGTACAGGGAGGAACCATGTAAGTTCATCTCCAAGTGCTGCTGAGGTCGCAGGCCTGGGCCTGGAGGGGTGGTGAGGATGGAGACAGGCGAGCTGGCAGGATGAGGGGCAGCAGGGACGGGCAGGCAAGGCTCTGGGTGGGAAATCTGCAGGGGGTACGGAACGCAAGCCTGGAAGCAGGCCCGGGAGGAGCGTGGGGACCTCCCACTGGGGCTCCCCACTGGAGTTACTTGTGAAGCTCCCAATGTCAGAAGAGAAGTGCATCAGCAAGGTCTGCAGTCTGGTAAGGTGGGATCTCCTGGGTCCCAGTTTCTCCTGACCACACCCACCAAGCCTTGGTTGCTTGAGGCAGGGATGCTGGCTTGGGAGGGCACACAGGCTACAACCCCAGGGTCGCACTCACACTCCAGGGAGTGTGGCCTTCTTGACCTGTTTCTCCCCCTACAGGAAAAATAGATTTTCTTTCTGAATTAACCATAAATATCCTTTACTGAATGTTACCTGTTGGCTAACCTGTCTTATTCTCTTTTCTGAGACTTTTCATCATATCCACCAATTAAAAAAATAAAACCCCATGAATGAAAATAACTAAAAATGTTCACAAAGATGAGAGGAACAGAGCTGCATCAGGCCATGCCTTCTTTCCACTATCCACCAGTCAGCCAGATGGCTTCAGGGGTGCAGCAGGAACCAACCACACCCGACACAGCAACAGTGGACCCACGGCTCCGTGTGGAATCACACTTTATATGCGCCAAAGCACTGAGCTCTGCAAAGCTGGTCAACACAATCATAACACTTGATGTAATACATGCAACAAAATACTATAGTTCAAATGAATCATAATGTTTCTTTTGAAATGCTCTAAAAACCTCAAAAAGAGGCCAGGTGCAGTGGCTCACGCCTGTAATCCCAGCACTTTGGGAGGCTGAGGCAGGCAGATCACCTGAGGTCAGGAGTTCGAGACCAGCCTGGCCAACATGGTGTGACCCCCCCCCCCCCCACTTCTACTAAAATACAAAATTAGCCAGGCGTGGTGGTGGACACATGTAATCCCAGCTACTCGGAAGGCTGGGGCAGGAGAATCGCTTGAACCTGAGAGGTGGAGGCTGCAGTGAGCCGAGATCACGCCACTGCCCTCCAGCCTGGGTGTTTCAGTCAGAGGCCGTCTGGGGGTGCGGGAGGGGGGACAACCAAAAAAAAAAAAAAAAAAAAACCGCCCTCAAAAGAATTACCCTTTCATTCAGAGGTCTGCAAAGCCCTCTCACTTTTCCTGCCATCTTGGTTATAACTAACACTGTATTTCCTATAACACTGAAATTCCTAGGTTTCCTTTAGAACAGCCCCTGCTGCCTCTGAGGCTGAGGCTGACGCTGGGTTTTGGGGCTTGCTGGCCCCTAATTCCTGATTTAATGGAAAGCCCTCTGCTGTGAGTTTGAAGGCAAGTTTGTAAGCTTGCTCAAAAGAAGAAAACTGTGCTGCTGACCTGACTCCTAAATGTCCTTCTGGTGAAAAAGAATCTTTACCCGGATGCAGACTTCATGGCGAATCATTCTGTGGAAACCTCTCTTCCCTGAGAACATGTTCAAAGCTGCCGTGGGGAATTCACATCCCACTGAGACAGTCTCCACAGCAGAACATGATCTCCTGCACCACACATCACTGTCCTGACCATTGTGCCCTCACCGCACCACCTTCAGAGGACCTGACCCTCGCTGTCCTCACCGCACCCACCTTCAGACGACCTGATCACTGCCACACCCACCTTCATACGACCTGACGCTCGCTGCGCTCACCGCACCCACCTTCGGAGGGCTGGTGGTTAAGGCTTCCCCAGCCTGGGACCTCCATCCTCTTCAGGGCACTCTACCTGCATGCTGGGCTTATGGTTTGGGTAAAATTGGATGAAATGAGTAAGAACGTTTTGAGAAAAAGTATAAGCTTATTCTGTGCTTTTCACCCAAAACCTCCACATTTCTGGTAGAGCGTGGAGAGAAGCATGTCCCCTCCAGGGACACAGCCAGCGGTCCCCTGCAATAGCTGTGCTTTCCGGTGTGAGGCACATGAGGTCATAATGCTACCCGCCTTGCCCACTCTGTCTTACTTCCTGTTCCCCTGCAGGCCTCAAGGACATAAGCTAATCGCCCCCCACACAGAGCGCATGTCCAGGTGCCCCTTACTCTGGAGAATAGGGGAGGAGCGGCCTGAGGCTGCACACCCAGGAGCTGCTGGACCAGGTGGGAGGAGGCCAGCTCTGGGGACGCAAAATCCTCCTGACAAGGAGACAGATGCATGCAGTTTAACGCGGGGGGTCATTATGTCCAAAATTGAACTGTACGAGAAACAATCTGCCCAATATTGGAATGTGTGGCCAGAAGTCCCACCCTCACTTTCCGATTGCACACAGGGTAATCTCTCCCTGTGAATGTCAGTTATTCTTGTGATCATTCCCATATAGCCAGTGCTTCATTTCATGGACTGAGGTAGCAGTCAGTGCAGTACCGCCAGCTGCCAAGTGCAGAACGGATGGCATTTCAGCCCCACCCCGCCTGGCGCGGTCAGCTAGTCCTGCAACAGGCAAGTTACGTTCTTACGCTTGGAGACTGTGTCAGATACTTCAACGACCACCATGGACTTCTCCATCTGTATTTAATTCTCCTCAATTTTTAACATACCTTAAACTCCACGTTCAAACCCCTGAATCATCAATATCTTTAGAGGATAACCTGATACATCAAACAGAGAATTACTGTCTGTCTTAAGGGCCAGAGGGATCAGCAGAGGTTAAAAAGGGCAGCCTCAGATCAGGGCATAAGAAGCATCCTTTGAAAAAGTCACAGCTACGAAAATAAAACGGAAGTTTAGGTAATCGAGCAAAATACACATCTGCTGATTTTTATCATTTTCAGTAATTTGTTATCTTACAAACGGCTGCGATGCACACACAGGTCATTTTGGCTGTTTTTACCTGCTTGGTCTTTGAATATTTTTGATATGACGACGGGGACGTTGTGCTCAGAACCTCCCTGAAAGGCAAAGCCATCAGAAAGAAACACGGTTATCATGATTCACACTAAAAGTTCTTCGAAAATAAAAGCAGGAATACAGAAAACCATTTACCTTTATACTCAGGCCCAAGCCGCCAACTGCCTGTCTGCGAAGTGTAACAGTTCTGTGCTTTAAAAAAGTTCAGAAAACAAACCAAGTTTAGGTTAAAATGCACTATCGGAAAGTGAATTCAAAAGAAATTCTTCATGTAAACTGAAATACTTGTTAAATTATATTTCCAAAGCAACCTTGGCTAAATATGACAGTAATGACACTATTTCAAACCTTTAATGTGTGGTGTTGCACGTATGAAAACAAAGACAGTGATAAAGAATAGGCCCCGTGAAATCCAGGGAGAGTCTCTGCACAGCTGTCATCCCATCTGCAATCTGCCTGTGAGGAACGGAGCTCCGTGAAGAAACGAGGGGCCCACCTTCTCCAAGGTGGTGAAAGGGAAGTGGGGCGGGGCACTCAGTCCTGTTTTAAATCTGGTCTCTTCCCGCCAACCCCAGGATGGGCTCCCTCTTCACTGTGCATCTCTGCTGAGGTCGGCCGTGTTTAGGACAATCTTCAACCAATACTAATTCATGAATGATCAATTTTTTCACATCCTCTGACCACAGGTGCCTGGGATATTTAAGCGTAGGTTGTGATAAAAAGCTAAAAGCACAATAGGCCCTTAACTGGCTAGTGAAATGGTAAAAATCTCCAAATCTCTTGCGCATTAAGCCATGCACCTGTGTTTGCTAATCTGATGAATGCAACTGTTGCCAACTTCAGGTAGACAAGGGTGACTGGTGCCGCTCTGAGGGGTGTACGAGGTGGCCTGGGGTAGATGGACAGTGGCCAAAGGGTGCCTTTACCTCAAAAAGACACTACAGGAAAAACAGAAGTGACAGACTTTCTTTGAGTTCTAGGTGGAAACATGAGCATGTTTGGGCTGAATGGCTCTGAAAGGAATCTGTTGTGCAAAGCAGGGACGAAGAAGTCAGATGGTGGCAGAGCTCATGCCGAAGGGTGGACCTGGGAGCTCCCGCCCTGGACAGCGGTGCAGGTGCAGATGCAGGAAGGCTGCTGTGAGGACTTCCACAGCCTGAGACACCCCAGGAATGTCCTTCTTAGGGGGAATACTTTATAAATTCAAAGGAAAGAAACCAAAAATTAGAGCAAATATAACTGCATTAAAATTTTTTGCGCATATATTTTAACTGACAAAATAATTTTATACACAGAAAAGAGCTGTATTTCAGGGATCTTGCTACAGAGTGATCGTTTTGACTTTTTCTTGGTCTTAGGCTGCGTTCCAGATACTGTGAACAGCAAAGTCAGAGCCACCCTGGGACGTCCATACCGTGGGCTCTTATCACATCCACATTCTCAGTATCTACCTGAAATACCACAGATGTTTCCCAGCCACACTGCACCCATGGCCAGAGTAACAGACGGGCTCTTAAATCCCGTCAAAGCATTACTGACAACAGCCAAGATACGGATACAACCCAAGTGTCCACCAGCAGATGCAAAAATAAAGAAAATGCAGCGGATCCACCAAATGGAGCATCCTTCAGCCATAAAGAGGGAAATCCTGCCATCTGGAACAACACGGATGAGCCTGGAGGGCACTGGGCTGAGCAGAATCAGCCAGGCACAGAAAGACAAATACCACACGGTCTCTCCTGCATGTGGAATCTAAGAATGTTGAACACAGAAGCAGAGAGTAGAACTGTGGTTACCAGGGGTTTCGGGGTCGGGGGCGGCGCGGAGATGCAGGCCAAGGGTGCAACGTTTCAGCTGTAAGGTGAACCAGTTCTGCGGCTCTAATGGAAAGCATGGTGACTATGGTTAATAATACTGTATTTCCTTGAAATGTGCTAAGAGAATAAACCTTATGTGTCCTCACCACAAAAACAAAGGTAACCGTAAGCGGTGATATACATGTTAATTAGCTTGTTTGTAGTGTGCATATCATAAGATATATGCACATGAGAACATACCCTGCACACCTTAAGCATGTATAATTTTTATTAGTTACAGCTCAATAAAGCTGAATAAATAAATGCCAATGTGTGGACAGTGGGTTTCCAAGGGTATCCTCTGCAGAGGAGGGACAGGGAGTTACTCGTGCATGTGGGAAGCACACAGTTTTCCTCTTCAACACGAGGACCGTTGACGTTGCAGGCCAGAATGCATCTCACGGTGAGTGTGAACTGCAGAACACAGCAGGGGTTCATTCCCTCCCTCAGTAGATAGTAAATTCTGCAGTGTTCATGGCCCAGTGAGGGAGTGGGGAGAAAGGCATCCATCCACCTACTAGCTGCTCCTCTGTGTGACACAGCAAACAGTCTCACGCTTCTAAGAACTTTTCTGTGCTACGGAAGATGAGCACATTGAATTGTCTATGTCATAGTAACTGGAGGCCTCTCTGTATGGAATTTTTGAAAATGCTCTACAACATTTTAAAATTTTAGCTGTTAATATATTTGCAAACAAGCAAGTACAAGATGAGAGAAAATGCATTTTGAGAAGAAACAAGTTAGTTTCTGCCTTGATAGACTGCCAAAGAATGACATTTTAAAGCTGTCATTTGACTCACTTATACATGTCATGAAGACATCCTGAAATATCCTAAAATATCCTTGGTATTTCAAAGGAAATACCAAGAAACTGATCACCTGTGGTAAAATCTGGACTAATATGCTTAACAAGACAGGTAAGAAAAAATTACAACTTGAACAACCAACATAAACATTTGTTTACTAGAACTTGAGGAGCTTGTTCTCTATGATTTTAGCTAAACCAAAATAATATTTATTTCATAATTGCTTTGTGCAGTCTCCTGAAATGTTCCTTTCTGTGTATGTTTGAACCAGCCATTTAGGTATTTAGGTCTCTAAATCTCTCTAAAATCAAGTTTCTGCATCTGGAAAGTGAGAGCCATACTGTGAGCCCTAATGGGAAGTGCTGGGAATGGGACCGTGTCCCCTAAAATCCATGATGAAGTCCTGACCCCCAGTGTGACTGCATTGGAGGCAGGGCCTGTAGGAAGTAACTAAGGTCAGATGAGGTCATTCAGGGGGCCTATTTGATAGGGTTGGTGTCCTTAAAGGAACAGGAAAAGACAGCAGATACAGCGCTCTCGCTCTCTCTCTTTCTCTCTTTTTCTCTCTCTCTCTTGTTCTTCCTCTCCCCACCCCCACCTCACTGTCTCTACCATGTGAGGACACACCTATAAGACTGGCGCCTGCAAACCAGGAGGCCGGCCCTTGCCAGTAACTGTACCATGTGAGGACATACACATAAGGCTGCCGCTTGCAGTCCAGGAAGCCGGCCCTTGCCAGTAACCAAACCCACAGCACCTTGGTGTTGGACTTCCACCTCCCAGAACGGTGAGAAGGGAGTCCCTGCTGCCCAAGTCAGCCCACCTGTGGTTCCTTGTTACTGTGGAGTCCAAGCTGCCTCGACAGGAGTCAAGGACGATCACTGTGGAAAGCACCTTATAGACCATCAGATTTAACACAACTACCAAGGTGGTTAGGTCTACCCATGAAAAATTGTTGTTTTAAAACCACCTCATTCAAACACCAAGGACTTCAGTGTGTTAAAGTTGAGAGGAAAGGCTCAGCCAATTTGTGCTTCCACACTTTTATAAATAACCATTATATAATTATGAAGCCTCTAACATCTTAACATTAGCATATATAGGAACTTTAATTTTCAAACCAAGATTTATAAAACTTACTGGATGATAAAAAGTAAATGGGAAAACTTCTGCAGCTTCTAATGGAACTTTTCACACAGCAGCCTGGCTGAACTTATTCTGCCTCCTGCGTCCTCATTATTTTATGACCCCAGAGTCAATCCAGAGCTGATCACTTTAATTTAACCTTCTGGGTAGCATTTTCATAGTGTTCTGTTAACTGATATCTAGACAAACTAACGCCATCAGAAAGCATGTCTAACGCAACCAAAACAGTCCGCTATTTCATTCCTCTCCTAATACATACCCCTTAAAGGACCCACAAGCAGGTACGGATCGTGAGCTGCCCCAAGGCTCATCATAAATCTAACTTATGGCCTGACTCCCCTATTCCATGCATTCGCCCATAATCACGGCCTCCTCACTTCCCATACTCAGGGACTGCAGGGACTCACCAAAGGAACAAATTCAGAATAGAATCAAATGTATCATAAAACCTCTACAGAACTGAGGTTGAAATCTAAGGCAATTGTTCAATAAATTATTTTCCAATTCAATCCTGCTTTTCTTTTCACAAACATATCAGATAAAAGCTTTCATAAAATGCTATTCTGCATTTTCTCATTTAATCCCAAACTATGTTATGACATTTAATTAATGTTCACATCTTGGTAGCAGCATCATTATATTAATAATAGGATATAGCTATCTCCACATTATCCTCTGACCACATATTTTAAGAAGGAGCAGTTTTCTATGACATAGATAACTTATCAATTATACATTTCTCATCAAAAAATGGTTTGGGGGTATATAAGATCAGATTTCTCATTCTGGTCTTCTAAAACATTGTTCTTCAAGTTATTACTGAATTACATGTATGAATGGGCCTGACAATTCTACTTCAGATATTTAAACTGTGGACTTAACACTAAATTTAAATTTGTTATGGCTGCAAACTCATGTTCAGATGTGAATACTACAATTTCCAGAAAGATTTCAATCATTTCTACAAGTAAAACGCTGTATTGTGGTCACCAGCCAGGGTCCTACCTCCAGGTTTGTTCAGTTCAAAACCCTTCTAGTGGTGAGGACAGGATGACCTGGGGTGTTAATCCCCCTGCTCTCTCCCCAGGTCCTCGTCAATCCTGTTCCCTTCCCTGGTGGTCTTACTCCTCACACAGGCCTGGCCTCACTCTTGTAAGAAGAGAATGGAGATGTGGGAAAGGCCAGGGACCTAGAAAATAAGGTTTTTTATTTTTTTTCTCTATAATTGAAGGGTTTGAAAGTTAAATTTCAAAAATTAGAAATTTACAGAAGAACAATTCTGAAGTATTCTATTTCACACCCACACAGGAAAGATGCTTTCAAAAATACCCATAGTTTTCAGAAAACAATGTGTTAACAGACTTCACCCTGGGGCTCTGTGATAGGGCGCTGAGTCACGAGGCATTGTTTCTTGCACAGAGTAGGACGTTCCCTTTTCTTTAGGAAACACTCTGTAAGGCATCTTTCAGAATGGGGTGTTGAATCTCTCTCTACTTTTAAAAAATAATTCACTCCAATAAAATTTCCTAAATAGACTGTGGGAGCCTGGATTTGCCATCTGAAGTAAGTAAACTATTTCTCAGTGTCTGGATGCAATGATTTCAAACTAAGAAGAGTTATTTGAAAACTCTTGTGCATATTTGCTTAATTTGTTTGTTAAATCCTTATTAGAAGGATTTCAATATCCTGGGATTAGAGTTTTGAAAAGTGTATGATAACTCCTAAATTTTAAAAATTCAATGATTCCATAGTAATCCACCTTCTTGAGGAGTTGGATCTGTCTTCTCACACCTAAAGCCCCGCGTATGAGTTTCGTCAGGTCTGAGCACAGGCCAGGAATGACAAAGGCTGTCCTTGGCAGGCGTCATGGGGGAGCGGCCCCCCAGCCCCAACCTGATGCCAGGACAACACACTGGGGTCTCTGGGAGCCACAGACAGGAACCAGGCTCCCTGCTGCCATGACCTTATGATGTTTGCATCCTGGCCTCGGAGTCTCTGGTCCATCCAGAGCCTCTGCCTCGATCCCTGACGGGGTACAGGAGGAACCTGAAGACACTCTTCTCCTCTGAATTAGCTTCCAGGGCTTTTCCATCCTTAGCTCTCCTCCCCCAGCCCCTGTGCTGATGGGCCCGGCCCTCCAGGGGAGCTCTCCCAAGTGGTCCAGGGAACTGGGGCTGGCAGCTTTCCTGGTCAGCCTGGCCTGCACTATCAGGGCAGGTGATGAGGAGCAGGGGTGTCCGTCCATGTCAGTTGCTTGTCACCTGCCAGCTTCACACCTGGCAGCACTGCTCCTGCCAGTCAACTGGGCACCCACCACGATTAGTCATGGATGCAAATGGGCCTGTCATTGCCCTTTGACTTCGCTCTTCACAACCATAACACAGAGCAGACATGAGCAGGGCTCTTCACAACCTCACAACCGTAACACAGAGCAGACACGAGCAGGGCAGGAGACGGGCCCCAGCCCCAGGACATCAGGCGACCAGCAGGTGGTGGTCAGGTGGTTGTTACACTTTCTGTCTAAAATGATCACTGGGCACAGCCAGTACCAGGAAAAGGCAGTCTCCAGGTAGATAGAAAACACGGGAAGCTGGTAATCAGCAGCTTCCCGATAAGATCTCGGGAGCTGGGCAGTGGCCTCAAGCACGGGTGCTTCAAGACAAAAGGGTGGTATTTAACTGGTCTATGACTTTCCTCTGGGTGGACTCAATTGGTGAGGGAAAAACACCTCAAGTGAACATGTGCACAGCCCCAGGAAACACACGGTGCATGCAGCCCCCTCAAATGCTGGCCGGCCTTGCACATGCAGACAGCCCACCCCCAAGGAAGAATCGGGGAAGGGGTCCGCAAACCTTGGAACCATGTCAATGGAGAAAACCCCAAGTCAAGGGCTGGATGGGGCTCTTCATCTCTCAAGTCACCCACCGGCTCTCTTACAAGTGTCCTTCACTTCCTTTCATTCCTGCTCTAAAACTTTTTAATAAACTTTCACTCCTGCTCTAAAACTGGCCTCAGTCTCTCCCTCTGCCTTAAACCTCTTTCTGCCCCTCAACCCAATTCCTTCCTCCAAGGAAGCAAGAATCAAGTTTGCTGCAGACCCTTGTGGATTCACAGCTGGTAACAAGAATTCACCACATATGAGCCCCAAACTAACTTCTAGAGAATGTACACATCCTTGCAAAGTTAGGTTTATTAAAATAAATATGTTGGCAATATTGAAAATCTAAATTTTTCTTGCAGGGACTTACACCCAACTAAGAATGTGCAGAAAACTTATCAATCAACTTTGGACAGTTCATGCAACAACTCACAGTCCTTAAAGGGATGGACTAAGTAGATCTACGTGCAGCAGGTTTTATCTTCATGCATTGTAGATCCGTACAAAAAGCATAATGTTTGCAAAATGAGCACCTAATGGCATTCCATTTATCTACAATTGAAAAACACACAAAAAAATTGTTGTCTGTGGAAAAATGCATATGAAGGAAGAATTTAAAAATGTAAATGGAACAGTCGGTAGGAACATCAGTTCCGAAGGGCCGGTGAGGAGGCAGTCAGGCTCCAGCTGTGGAGGCATACTTTACTCTTTAAAAACACAGACAGAGCCAAAGCAGTCTAGTGCTATCTTGGCATATAATAAATATTAATGATAACTGCACAGGGTTCTGTTTGCTCACTTCAAATTTTTTGGGTTTGAAAAATTATATACTTAAAAAAAGTTTGGCAGATTATACAACTGTCTTTGCTGTTAGATTTTGGTTATTGAAAGTTCTATTTGAGTGACGCACTTTCTATTTGATTTCTTTATAAAGTGTGCTGCTGCGTGCACACACCCTTATACACAAACGTATATAAACTATTATTTTTTTTTCTTTGAGACAGAGTTTCACTCTGTCGCCCAGGCTGGAGTGCAATGGTGCAATCTTGGCTCACGGCAACCTCTACCTCTTGGGTTCAAGCGATTCTCCTGCCTCAGCCTCTTGAGTAGCTAAGATTACAGGGACCCACCACCACGCCCAACTAATTTTTGTATTTTTAGTAGAGATGGGGTTTCACCGTGTTGGTCAAGCTAGTCTCAAACTCCTGACCTCGTGATCCTCCTACCTCAGCCTCCCAAAGCGTAAACTATTATTTTTAACTAAACCTTGGTGTAAACTTTTATAATGAATATGGCCAAACTATTCATTTTTTTAAGGTTTTCATATTCTTTAAACCAGAACTTTCCTTATTAAAGTGAACTCTATTCTGGGTACCATTAAATCACATTTTAACGAGCTAACTTAATAGTTTTGAAAACTAAGGCAAAGGTGAATTTTGCAAGAGTCGGACACTATCCAAGTGATGATAGATAAATTCTAGATGTTTTGCCGACAACTGCATTTTGTTAATTGTTTTGGAAGCCTTTTCAGCAAGACTGTCCACTGTTCTCCTGAAGGTATGAATTTCAAAGCCCTGGTTCATCCTTGCAGCCTTCGGCCCTGTACCTGTGAAATTTCACAAATCACTTGCTTCCAAATTTACCTGCACTTTTCCTGGCACTTTGTGTCTTACAGTTTATGTTCCAGTCATACTGCCTCGCCATACCATCCTCCTCTGTGGAGACAAATCTTTTGGAAATAAATTCATCCAAGAAAAAGGCCGGTGGCCATTTTAAACGTAAGAGAAATCAATTTCAAACAAAAATGGATGCCTTGTAGAAGTTAGTGATTTTCGTAAGAAGGATATCCTCCCACTTAAAGCCAGCCAGGCAATCAGCAAGGACATCTGATTTACCCTGGGATAGAATATAATGACAGAAGAATTCATATTATAGTTTGACTATGGACACACTCTAATAAGCTTATATGATTCTTCCACTGGTGGGCAAGTCACCGACAAATGAAAGCTCCAAATGCAGTTGTTTTGCTTTCTGTTTTCTAGTTTCTAGGAACAGTAGCCAATTCTCCTTATGCAGTATTCCATTTGTAAACACGCATGTTTGCCCTACACTGATGAGCTCTGCAGAGGACAGGCCGAGGCGTTCAGCAGACCTTCCCCTAATGGACTAATGAGAGCTCACAGGCCCTGAGCAGGCCCAGGTGCCAGGCGGAGTGGGATCTGACCCAACCAAGAGAGACAGGTGAGGCGATGTACACAGGCGTCAGAGCTGACTCAGCATGAAGAAGCACACAGAGACTGGTTTTCAGAAACTGTCAAGAAATACATTTTGTGTTGGGATCTGAGAAAAATGGAAGAGTTAACAAACTAATAAATGTTTCTCAACAAAGTTATCAACAGAAAAATATATAATGCTGATAAAGTGTCAGATTAGCTTAAAAGGATTGCTACTAAATTACTTGTATTTTGGCTGAATTAGAAAATATTGTAAGGGGAATTGGTCATTTGTCTAAACTTAAGGACATAAAATAATAAAGATTAAGGTCAGAATAAAAAACAAGTAAAACGGAAGTGATGTCTACTCCTGATTTTGCACCCAAAGAATAAGAAGCAACTTGGGAAATACAGATATAAATTTAGATAAATTAAAGTAGTCATGAAATATTGACTTTATGAGAAACAAGTGTAGAATTTTGTATATTGTATATAGAATTTATCATAAACTCCTACATGTTTGCAAGTGTCATGATCCATTCAACAATCTGAGAGACTTTAAATTCTTCATTCCAAATTAAAATCACAGTTCTAAAATCACAGTTTAGAACTGTGATTTTAACTGTCACCCAACACTGTTTGTGCTGGCGCTGCTTGTGGTTGCTGGTTTCTTGTGCAGTCTTCACTAATTTATCAGAGCGCATCCCTTAGATTGTAAATGAGCAGAGTTGTGCCCAGTGCTGTCTTAACTCTGTGGGTAACGTTGTACTATTAGAACCATACCTCCTTCTTCCTGAATCTTAATTTCCTACATAGTAAAATGAAGAAGTAAAATTTTCTAAAATACTTTCCAACTGTGAATCTACCATGACCTAATGTACCAAGTTTAATATATAGCATCCTACCACATTAATTCAAAGTACCAACATAGACGTATCAATTAAAAGAACATTTAATGCACAATGACAATTATAGAAAAATAAAGCAATCTAAATGGGAATTCTGAAAGGGAAGAGGAAGCCGGCCCTCCCCTCCTGAAAGCCCACACTGTCTCTGGGAGACGGAATCCTGAGACTCTTGGGCATCCACACTTCATGTCAATATCAAGGAACAGGAAGTAAAATAATACATTGATTCAGATTCCGTGCTGCAGGATACATGGGCAGAACTGTTGGCTTTGTTAAAGGTAAAGCTAGTTTTGCTCTTTTCCTTCTATGGTCATCTATATCATTAATGGATAATGTGGTTCTATTTTCAGCAGGTTCAAGAAAACAAAACACACATCTACCCATTAATTTTGTCTTCTCCAATGTTCAGGTGAGAACACAAAAGTAACCAGAGGTTTGGAGTTCAGTGGGAATGTTGGGGTAGGCTTCAGGAGACCCAAACTCCTTCCAAGTCCATCTGCAGAGCAGGTGCTGAAGTGAGAGTGAACCCCCCACTGAAAACAGGGCTCAGAGCATATAAATTAACTATTAGTATTAGTTGCTATCAAGAAAAAAACCATCTGAAAATTAAAACTCCAGTTGGAACTGTACGTGCGGCTTCAGTGAGGACATTCAGAGTAACATGCAGACTCCGCAGGTGTCTTCTCGAACTGTACGTGCGGCTTCAGTGAGGACATTCAGAGTAACATGCAGACTCCGCAGGTGTCTTCTCGAACTGTATGTGCGGCTTCAGTGAGGACATTCAGAGTAACATGCAGGCTCTGCAGGTGTCTTCTCCAGGACGCGGAGTCAGTGGCAGACACACCAGCAATCCTAGGGGTCGAATGAGCAAGCTACCAACCTCAGGGTCCCCTCAGGGTAAGAGCCTCAGCCTTAGGCTAAGTCACTGTACCAGGGGCCCGTAGGGGTGCCTCCTGCATCAGGATGTGGAGGTTTTAAGCGAATTATAATATGAAATATGCTTAGAAAAGTAATAGCATGTGGTAATAAAATAATTTATATTTGTAACTATTTTTACTAGTAATATTATCTAGGGTTTTGGATATGCTTGACTTTAATACTTATCTTGTGTACTCAATAAATCTGTGCTGAGCTGAATCTGATGATGAATTTTTCATCTCCTGGGATCCACGCAGGGACTCCATAGGCCATGAGATAAAATCCCCACTTAGGTTTTCTGTGAATCAATTGTGCAATGATTAGGTCTTCCAGTTCTGCTCTTCAAAATTATTTTAAATGGAAAACAAGTGTTCTCAGTCAGGTTCGCTGGGGGCCAATGTGGGAAACCCTCCCTGATGTGGACGAAAGGGTTGTCACTGGGCTCTGAGCCCCCCCGGGGTGTTCTGCTTCTAATTCTAGAAAGAGCTGTGACCTTTGTTAAAAGTAGGCCTTCCCAATCTCCAAACACCTGATAACTTCTCATGGTAAAATGGCTTTATTTTCATAATCAATGGAAGGTGCAGGATTTCAGTTATCCCTGAAACTAATGGTATTGATCCCAATATGATTTTCTGCCTGGGACAGAAACCCTGAAATTCTGTACCTAAAAGAAATCCTGAGAGTCGCCTGAGCCTGGGAGCAGGTGTTATGGTGAGCCAAGGTCGCGCCATTGCACTCCAGCCTGGGTGACAGAGCAAGACTCCGTCTCAAAAAAAAAAAAAAAAAGCAAGAAGAAAAAAATCCTGACCTCAATTTCTGGGTATATACTTTTCCCATAAACCCTTTCCCCTCAATTTTCCAGCCCAGGTATTTCCCCTCAATTATCCAGCCCAGGTATTTCCCTTCAATTATCCAGCCCAGGTGAGCATGTGTTTTCACAAACGTGTTCACTTCATCTCTAAGGAGGAGGGTGTCATGTGGAAGCAGCAAAGATCACTGAGAAATGGACCAGGCACCTGAGTGTTCTGATAGCCCTGCTTCTCGTAGAGCAGGGATCTTAACATTAGGTCCACGGGCTTTTTAGGTGTCAATAATTCACCTAAAATTGTATAAAATTGTATCCGTAAGTCTACATGTATGAGCATACACCCGTTTTTCTTAAGCAGTCTTTCATGTTCACCAACAACCTAACTCGTGGTAGAGAATCTGATGCTACAGACTTTTAAAACGTAATTTATTTTTTTCTAGCCAATACAGCATAAACACATTTAGTGTTTTTACTTTGAGATTTTCTATAAAAATCTCTACTAAGCAGGGTAAGTTTAAAATGATTACAAAACCTTCCTTGATTTTTTTCTTTGCTCAAGCCCACTCTTATTAGGTATTTAGAACAAGTGGAGGAAAAAATCATAATGGTTAGTGATTAGACTACATAAAGGCAGACATGAGATTTATCTACACTTTGGGAAGAAAAAAGCCTCAGGGTTGTGGGAATCCTGCATGAGCCCGTAAAGACCGACCACGGCCTCTGGAACACAGAGGCCAGGGTTAGAATGTCTGTCTCCTCCAAAGCTCACGAGGAAACTTACTACCCAGGGCAGTGGTGCTGGGGTGTGGGCTGTGGGAGGTGACTGAGCCATGAGGGCTACGAGCTCATGAATGGGGTCAGGTGCCTTCACACAAAAGCTTGGCTGAAAAATCTCACCCCTTCCGCCTCCTGCCACACAAGAACACAGTGATCATTCTTTGTGGAAGATGCAGCATTCAAGGCGCCATCTGGAAAGAAAGCAGACCCTCACCAGACCACCCAATCTGCGGGCACCTTGATCCTGTGCTCCGAGGCTCCAGAACTGTGAGCAATGTATTTCTGTTCTTTGTAAATTCCCCAGCTCAGGTACTTTGTTACAGTAACTCAAACGGACAAAGACAGATGCAGTCCTGGAGGCAGTATGAAGAGGGCATATGTTGGGATGTGGTGCTGGGGCTGGGGTTCTAGGGAAGAGCAACCGAAAGGGGGACCCTGCCCCCCCATCCCAGAACCTTCGCCTCCTTGAGCCACAGGAGACATGTGGGGGAGCAGGAGGGCAGACGGGGTGCCAGCCACAGAAGGAGGGGCTCCAAACAGAAGGTGTGGGCCAGGATGCTCACAGGAGCACTTGTACACGATCCACATCTACACCAGAACCGTTTACGGTGGGATCTTTGTGGACCTTCTCGGGAAACCCGTCACACTTTGCTAACATCTGCACCTCTTCGGAAACACTCACCACAGGATTGTGAGTCGGGGGGGACATGCCCACCTCATTTTATTTCCAAGGTAAAGGACAGGAGGACTGAGAAAACCAAACAAACACAGGGTCTCCTAAGCCTGTGCCCCCAGAAAGGGCCGGCCTAGAACATAGGAATGGAAATGGTTTTGGGAATATTTTCAAGAACACACTGAAAAGAACCTCTTTTCAACTACATGATTCTTGAACATCAGTTTTTGCAGCTAATGCATGTATTTAAAGGAGAGCAACGAAAGGTCTCTGACTAAAGATGACACTACATATATCTAAAATTATTTACCCCTACTAGAAGGGAAATTAGGAACTGACAAAATGATTGCAGTTTCAATGCAGTATGTTTGATTTGCAGTAGTCCTCTTTCAAATAAAGTTGCAAAAACAAAACAAAACAAAATCCCCAATAGTCACTATTCTGCCGCATCTGATAAATACATTTCTTACCCTTAAGGAAATTTCATTTGTCAGTTAGGAATATAATTGCAGCCAAGAAGGACCTTGTTTTGGCATCAAAATTCACATTTCCATCCACAGATGCACGGCGACCAAGGTGGCCCCAAATGCTGGAACACCCACCGCCTTGCCTTTCACAGCCTTTGCAGACGGAAACCCTGGGGCTGCTGTGCTTTCGGCAAGCACACCAGTCACCCTGTGGCTCCCTTCTGGTTTCCAGGGAGAACATTCCACATCTCACATGGGGGCATTTGGGGCTTTTTATTTTTTTAGACGGAGTCTCGCTCTGTCGCCAGGCTGAAGTGCCGTGGTGGGATCTCGGCTCATTGAAACCTCCGCCTCCCGGATTCAAGCCATTCTCCTGCCTCAGCCTTCTGAAGAGCTGGGATTACAGGTATGCGCCAGGATTGGGGATATTTTTTACATAAGCTTTACATGGAAAATGTATTAGCAAATAAAGTCAGGGAGAAAGTAAATAATACAACCTTAAAAACTGTATTTTATTTTGTGACACAGTCAAAGCCAGTAGTTGTGGATATTTAAGTAACAGGCAACAGCTTTTGCTCAGCAATCATTCCTGAACCACACTTTTCAAAGACCCTTCATGGGGCTCCTCTGAAACACTGTGAGACTCCCCTGAAGTGGCGGCACTTACATTCCTGCCCTGGTGGCTTCCGCCCACACAGATGACGTCCTGCTTCTGAATTGTCAGCACCTCTTTCGTCAGCTTCAGCCGGACGTCATAGGCATTTTCGGACTCTTCATCGTACAACAGAGCAACAGCGGTTTTCGTCTGTAGGGACAAAGTGGAAACACAAGAATGGTGTGAGGCCAGGAGCCAGGGGTGGGGACGGGTGACACAAGCCTCCTGCTCAAGACTCTTCCTAAACGCACGTGTAGCGCTCACGTGTGCACAGGAGATCTGTGCTCGGCCGATAAGGATTTGATTCATTTATGCAAAAAGTAATCAAGTGTTGAATAATTGTTCCTGAGCAGTTTTTGTGGGATTTATATAAGGCGTGTTTTAAAAGAAAATTAGCCCGGCATTTTTTTTTTTTTTTTTTTAACTTGACAGGTTTTATAGTATTTTACTCAATTTTCCCGCTTCCAAAATACACAGATTTTTTAGTTTAACTAAAGTTATTTGCATAAAATGATAGTTTTTAAGATTCATAAAATATCTGTATGAAGGTTTGTCGGCCTGGAGTAGGAAAGGAACACACCGGGAACAACCACAGCCAGGAGGAAGTGGCCTTCTCAGAAGTGAGCAGGTGGGTGTGGCCCAAGCTCCTGCAGCGGCTGCTGCTGTGTTCTGGGAGCTGGGGAAAGGGCCAGGCCTGTTGTTCCTGGACAGCAAGCAACACAATGGGGAACTGCTAGGAAGTATTGATCAGGAGGGACGTGTAATTAGTCATAGAAGATAAATCTATCAGCTTTGTTAGCAGATGAAAGAAGCACCGTTCAGAAAGACACCTTTGGGTCATTAGAAACGTTGCCTCCTCCTCGGGGAGAGTCGGGAAAAGCTGCCCTGGGGGCTCCAGAGCAGACCGCTGGCCAGGTACAGGGCTTAGGCAACCCACAGGATAGCAGTTATGCCCAGCCGCACGCCCAGTGCCTTGTCAGGACCCAGCCCCCGGAGTGCAGCAGCAGGGGTGAGAGCCAGGGCACTTGGTCCTTGCACCACATGGCCGGGGAGCGGGACAGGCACATCTGGAGGCCAGTGGCCCAGCAAGGAGGGCTGAGACCCCACCATCCTCTCTGCCTAGAGCCCCGGTGCTGATCAACCCTCACATTCAGAGCCACACATGAGGGCAGAGCCTGGCCCACGGACAGGGAGGTCCCCGCGGGTGAAGGATGAGGCTGTGGCCATATAGGACCCTGCAGCTCCACAACTCAGCTGCCATGAGAACCAAACAGGGGGTCCAAGGAGCCCCAGCGCCTGCGTGTGCCCCAGAGATCTGGAGTTCACCAGGTGAGATCCAGGCTGAGCAAAAGGATTTTTAAAAAGCCAACTCATCAAATGCCTCTATTAAGTAGCATGGTTGGGTAGGAAGGGTTTGCTGGGCTTGTTTCCACAGCGGAGGCCTCCTCAGCACTCGCGGGAAACACAGACCCTCACCGAGGGAAGCCACCAACCAAGCCAGAATATGCTCCTCCCAACATCCTCAGCTGATCCCCATGCACAGGAGAGTTTCAGGAGGGTTCCAAGTGGTTTCCTCTTGCTTTCAGTCAACACAGCACAAAAAAAGAGTGTTTGCCCCACTGCATTGCATCTGTTAATTTAACAACCACACATGCAGGACTGTGCTCACACATACTGTCACACGTGACCATCTGGCCGGCCGCCCAGGGACCGGCCACTACAATCCACACCTCACCCAGCATAAGTAAAACTGCACCCAGTGGAAACTCTAATGGTTTCTTCCCATCCCTGTGGGCGCTGTGTGCTCCCACCCACTTCGCCGACCCCAGGGGGCTGTACATGGATGAGACTGCCAGACCAGGTGGGCGCTGGAACTGGGAGTGCTGCTGTGGCTCTGGGAGCTCACAGGCCGTCTGTGGATCCACCAGGTCTCTGTAAGGGGCAGTGCCTGTGGAGGCACCAAGGGCAGCCGGGGAGGAAGCCCAGGTACGGCTGGACCCAGGCCCCCTGGCCCTTTGCAGCTTGATGCCTAGACTTGCCTGACCGCAGGCTGAGCTCACTGGAGAGATGAAGAAATGTAGACATGTCCCTAAGGGCAGGAAGACCCTCCTCAGTATTTTCCTCATGAGTGTGTGTAACGTGTAACTCTTATAAGTGAACACCGATTGGGAAAATAGAATTCTAGCTAACCAGCGTGAAACAGGATGAAATGTAAGTGCCTGCAGCTCCCTGCCTGACTTTGATGTGCGTTCTCACCACACCTGCAAGGATATCTCACCATTGCCTCCTGCACTTACTCTCACACACTGGTGCCTGATAACAGGTGGGCATCCCCCACTCCGCTGCACACAGAGGGAAGCAGGGCCAGCTCTGCCACAGGGCAGCAAGCACTGAGCTCCAAGCCCAGGCGTGTGGGCTTGACAATGGGAGGAGCTGAGCGATGGGGCTTCCTCAGGACACCGCAGCCCATGGGAGCCAGAAAGTGGTCCTGCTTGCCTGGCTTGGGAGAGGCCCCAGGTCCCAGTCTCTCTCCTTGCTTCTCCTCGGGCCATGGTTCTCACCCTCCCTGCCAGTCACTATGACTGACAGCTCTCAGGCTTTAAGAAAAGGAAGGACCACCAGAGTTCTTGGTAATGATTCCTGCAGACACACACACCCATGCAACACACATGGCTCATACGCATGCCTCCACACGCGTGCACAAAAACTCATGCACACAGGCTCTCTCCACGATGACCTAGGAATCTCCCTGGCAGTGGGAGCTCCGGCTAGCCTGATTTCTCCAGATCCCCCGGTGACTGACGCATCTGAGCACATTCTTGCTGCAGACTTTCACTAAGCCATCGCATGTTCCCCAGCCACACCATTGCCCAGGACAGGCCCCCTCGCCACCGCCATGGGGGACCTGCGGGGCTCTTGGGGAGGACCTCAGGGGCGGCACTAATAAGCAGCGGACCCGGAACGGGGTGCAGAGACCCCGAGCGGCAGATGCGTGGTAAGAAGTGGCCACGGTGAGCAGTGGGCCATCCCCAGAGAAGCTGAGGCAGTGCAGCCGCCTTCGGAGGAAGGGCGTGCTCTGCTCTTGTTATTCAGGACGAGAACAGTTTTTAGTTTGCATCAAAATGATGCGATATTGGTCGATGCTCTATCTGGATGTAAAGTCCACACTCACATAGAATATTAATTTCCAACTAATCATCACGCTGACTGCTCACCATTGCTACTGGTTAACGGTCCTGGTGAGGACACTGCCTGCAACCCAGGGACTCTAGTAATGGAAAACACTGAACTTAGTGTCCACAGAGAACAGTTTCCATGACAGAGGCCAAGGGAAGGGTGTGCTGAGCTTTAACAAATAAAACATAATATTTTAAATATATAAAATTTTAAATGCTAGCTAAGGAAAGCAAATAAGATTCAACAAAGACCTCTAATGAATCATCTGTTGCTCTATGACGCCATCTGAACCAGATGATGCTATCTGAAATAAACCTAACTTCTGCTCAAAATGTTAAAAAATTAAAGTCAGGAACACAACCAAATTAGAGGTAATTAGGCATTCCAAATCAAAGTTGCAATTTATGCTAATCACTTTCTTCTATAACAACACACGTTCTGTCAAATCGGCCTTACTTTGCCAGAGAGAATTATTTGCAGTAATGTGCGGTAATATGCCCTCCAGGCACTGCTTTCTGTGCCCCTTCCTGTGCCCTGGAGACATGACCTGTAGCCCGCCAGGGAAACCTCTGTGAACAGCCTGAGCATGGAGTTGCTGAGATAAGAGCAGGTCACTCACCAGGAGGAATAAAGGCAGGGGGAGGGGACGCGGGTTCCACCGGGTCCTGCCCTCTCCAAGGCCCGCATTTCCCATTGCTTAAGCAATTCTGGGTATTTAATGAGCTAATTGAATGCATTTCCTTGACATATTTCTTGGAAATAAAATAGTAATTCCAACTCAACTTCTTCAAAAGTAAACTTTCAGTCTTTCCCATTGAAAACAAATAAAAATATTTAAAAACTAACAAAAGTAAAACTCCTTCTCATCCAGTGATCCCCCCACCCCAGTGGGTGGCAATGGCATCACCCCGGTGTCTCGGTTGAAGCCCCTCAGTTCCGTGACCTTCCTCCCTCCTGACCCTCGGTGTCCAACTCACCAGCAAATCCCCTGAAATGTCTCCCCCTCTGCCTGGGGTCACAGGGTTCAGCTGCCTTCAAAGCTGCTTCACTGGCCTCATGAAAGACCTACCTGTTTCCAGCCTTGCCCAGTTCAGTGTATTCTTAAAGTCATAGCTGGGCGACCCTGATAAAATATCGTTCAGGTAATGTCATTTCTCTGAACAAAATCTCCCCAAAGTTTGCCATTTCTCAAAGAAAAAGCCAGTGTCCAGCAATGTCCTGTGAGGCCAGCATCCGTAGTCTCTCCCTGTCCCCGGCCCAGCTATCCTGCAACCCCATTGTGTCTGCACGGGATCTGTCCACCTGCCCTGCCCAGCTGTCCGGCAGCCCCGCCATGCCTGCCCAGGGTCCATCCACCTGCACTGTCCAGCTGTCCTGCAACCCCGTCATGCCTGCCTGGGATTTGTCCACCCACCCCACCCACTCCTCTCCCCAGTATCCTCATCTCCTGGGGTCTGGGCTGAGAGCCCCCACCTCGGCAGCTTCCCTAACCGGCCAGTTAAAATCAGAACTCCGCCATCCCCCACTGCTCTTCATACCTCTTCCCAACTTATCTTTCTCCCTAGAACTTTTCAGAACCTGATGCTGCTTGACAGTAGAACAAGAGTTCCATGATGGAAGGGTCCTCTCTACCTTCTCCACTTCAGGAGGACCAGTTCCTACAGTGCAGTCTGGCATATCCTAGGGGCACAAGACAGTTCTCAAACGGAATGCAACAGGAAGCCTACTTTCACCTTATAACTTTATCCATGCAATTCCAATAAAAATCCAATACAGACAACTTTGAAACGTAGCCTTACAATTCTAACAATATGTTTAATGAAATAAAGACAGCTGCAGAGAAGAGGACCCACTACACAGAAACATGAAAACATAAAATCCACTGTGATATCACAGCAGCCACCAAACAGTGAGGGCATCACCCCGGTGATGAACCCGCGTTCATGAACCCGCGTCAGCACCGGGAGGTCTCGGGTACATGTGGGGTGTATGACATCCCTGGAGAAAAAAAAAAAAAAAAACCTTCCTGCAAAGGAAGATCTTTACTGCTTAACGTAGCAATGCTTTGATAATTGTAAATATGGGTCTCATATGCCTCATTTCACAAAGTAGTTCCAGAGAGATCAACAGTCACAGGGATGTAGAAAAACAAAATAAAAACCTGTGAAGGAAATATCAGTGTGTGTGTGTGTGTTTGTGTGCGGGGATGTGTGCAAGCATATTGGGTTAGAGTGATTCAAAAGCCAGAACTTCTTGAGTAAAGGATTCATTATATAGACATAAAAAAACTTTCTATAACAAAAATACCATATTCAAAAATAAATGCATGCTGCAGACACTAGTTTCATTGAGCCTCACAAATAAAGATGGAAACATGAGCATCCTGTTAAAATTGAGCGAGGAATATAAAAATAATTCCCAAAAGAAGGAATACAAGAAACTGAATTACAAGTGTGAAAATACATGCAACCTCACTAGTCATCAAAAAATCACAGCCGCGGCCGGGCGCAGTGGCTCAAGCCTGTAATCCCAGCACTTTGGGAGGCCGAGACGGGTGGATCACGAGGTCAGGAGATCGAGACCATCCTGGCCTGCACGGTGAAACCCCGTCTCTACTAAAAAATATAAAAAACTAGCCGGGCAAGGTGGCGGGCGCCTGTAGTCCCAGCTACTCGGAGGCTGAGGCAGGAGAATGGCGGGAACCCGGGAGGCCGAGCTTACAGCGAGCTGAGATCCGGCCACTGCACTCCAGCCTGGTCGACACAGCGAGACTCCGTCTCAA
>NW_016821253.1:1031444-1051883 GCF_001698545.2 Rhinopithecus bieti | reverse complement strand
TGAGTAAGGAAATCCACACTCTCAGTGAGTAAATCTATCACAGACACCATTGAGTAAGGAAATCCACACTCTCAGTGAGTAAATCTATCACAGACACCATTTGAGTAAGGAAATCCACACTCCTAGTTTTAGATATAAACCAAAACAATTCAGATAAGAAGAAAAACGAACACCAATCAGCCAGCGTCCCACTAAAATCTACACGGAAACAACTACTGCTGCCCTTGGAAGGTTAAATGAAAGCAGAAACCTAAACATTCATTTTCTACCAATGAGCGATGACACTTTCCATTGGAAAAAGGGATAATATTCTGCCCATCAACGCTAGAGTCTGAAGTTTAGGACATAAAATGAAGTCCCCATAAAAGCAGGATCTTTGCCTGAGACTTGCTGGTGGCCACAGCTCAGTCCTGCAATATGTGGCAGCTGCGAAGGATGTAGGAGCTGCCCGTTAGGTTGTCCCCACTCACTTTGCATCCCAAGAGACCAACAGTACCTAGGACAGGCTGGGGACTCAGTGAACACTTTGCAACTTAAAAACTTGCACACATGCGTCTAATTATGCTCCAACGCTCATCTGATCCATTTTTCTTAGTTATGTGACTTTGGCTAGGTTATTACTCTTTTATGTGCATTATTCTTGGCACCTATAATGATGAGAATATTGGATTTCTATGGTGCATTCTGTATAGTCATACATGATTCCATGATTATTTTATTGATTTTTTTTTTTTTCACTTAAAATGATAAAATCTGATTCTTGGACCAACATGGCAATGAAATAATAATTAAATTAGATTACACACATAAAACTAATCCAAAAACTTCACAGTGCCATATGAATCAAATGGATACATTGCTAAAAACTACAGTTTCTCTTAGGATAGTATTACTCAACATAGACTTGTCTAAAAACAACTCGAGCCTATCATAATCATTACATTTTTTTAGGTTCTGCTAATTCAACATTTGATAATTTCCCTTGAGTTGCTTTGTAATTTAATACTTTACTCCTAGGGAAACATTTCCTGAGAAAGTTATAAGGTGTATAAATTGTAGGAGGTATGTTTAATGTCAGATACAGAGTAAGCTTTGAATCTTAGGAGTGAATGAATTAAATTCATCAGGTAAAATGCAACGAATTACAAAATAGTCTTATCTTTTCATTTTTATAGAATTGAAATGCTGATTACTTAACAATACCTTTATCAAATTTCTCAAAACTTAGGAAAATCCTCCCTCAATGTAAAGACCACTGTTTATTCTACCTGTTTGGATGAAGATTTTATATTCCTGAAAACTGTGCACTCAACCACATCTCTTCCTTCCTTCCAGTTTTCCAGGAGTGTGCTCCCTTTAGCAGGCTTACCTTAGTATATTTAGGTCAAAAAGAATGTCAGGGGAGAAACACATCATCTCAACTAAGGTGGTCACAATGATTTACAGTCTGAAAAGGACTACTTGGTGGTGCTCCTCCCCCTGAGCAGGGCATGTCTGAGCATTGCCCGGGCAGACGAGGGTCACACATGCACAGCGGGGCCACACTGCAGCTGCCCGGAGGGACCAATGCTGGAGACCAGAGTCCTCCCCGTGTCTTCACCCTGGTCCTTTCCACCTGGCTATGCTCAAACACCAGCCACTCACTGAGCCTGGGAATCTATCTGGGCAGTTTCCTTTTGAACCCACATATAAATATCGAGAGTCTATCCAGCATCTTTACCTCGTCAAAATTAAGGTTCACCAGCCACATACAAGCTAAAGAAAAACAGGTTTTATAGACACCATTAAAATTTTCTCAGGAAAATATCTTTTAAAATCCCCTCTTTCTACAAAAGAGGCATATTAAATACTGAGACATGTTTTTAAAATATAACCATTTAACTTTGTGTTAATGAAAAGAACACAAAGTTTTCATCATGCAACCTCACCCTAGCCAAAAAAGCAATTACATAAATTTATAATTTCAACAGCCAAAACATTTAAGGGAAAAGGTCTTCATGTTCAATAATAGGGAACATTGGATATAATGTTATTACATCTACTTAAATGACTACTTTCCTATGTAAAGTGCATGAAAGAAGAATGAGCAACCTCAAAGATATCACAGGTTTGGTTCTAGACCACCCGAATCAAGTGGATATTACAATAATGCAAGTCACACATTTTTTTGGTTTCCCAGAGCATATAAAAGTTATGTTTACAGTATACTATAGTCTATTAAGTGTGGAATAGCATTACGTATAAAACAATGTACACACCTTAGTTAAAAAATACTTTATTGCTAAAAATGTTAACAATCATCTGGGCCTTGGCTGACTTGTAATCATCTTGCTGGTGGAGAGCCTTGCCTTGATGCTGCTGGAGGATGACAGATAAAGGTGGTGGCTGCTGACGGCTGAAATGGCTGTGGCAATTTCTTAAAATAAGACAACACTGAAGTTTGCCACATAGATTAACTCTTCCTTTCATGAAAGATTTCTCTGTAGCATTTGATGCTGTTTGGTAGAATTTTACCCACAGTACAACTTCTTTCAAAATTGAGGTCAAGCCTCTTAAACCCTACCACTGTGTTATCAACAAAGCTCACGGAATATTCTAGATCCTTTGTTGTCACGTCAGCAATGTTCACAGCATCTTCACCAGGGTGGATTCCATCTCAAGAAACTACTTTCTTTGCTCATCCACAGGAAGCAATCCCTCATCGCTTAATATTTTATAATGAGATTGCAGCAATTCAGTCACATCTGCAGGCTCTGCATCTAATTCTAGTTTTCATGCTATTTCTACACATCTGTAGGTACCTGCTCCACTGAAGTCTTAAATTCCTCAAAATCATCCATGAGGGCTGGAATCACCTTCTTCCAAAGTCCTGTTAATGATATTCTGACCTCCTCCCACGAATCATGAAATGTACTTACTGGCATCTAGAAAGGTGAATCCTTTCCAGAAGGTTTTCAATTTACTTTGCCCAGATTCATCAGAGGAATCACTCTCTATGGCAGCTATAACCTTATGAGATGTATTTCTTAAATAATAAAACTTGAAGCCAACACAACACCTTGATTCCTGACTTGCAGAGTGGATATTGTGTAACAGGCATGAAATCAGCCTCAATCTCCTTGTACGTCTCCATCAGAGCTCTTGGGTGACCACGTACATTGTCAATGAGTAGTAATATTTTGAAAGAAATCTTTTTTTTTTTCTTTTTGTCTTAGCGGATCTCAACAGTGTGCTTAAAATATTCAGTGACACGCTGTCAACAGATGTGCTGTTATCCAGTCTTTGTGGTTTTATTTATAAAGCACAGGCAGGGCAGGTGTAGCACTATGCCTAAGGGCCCTAGGAGGAATGGAATGGAATGGAATGGAATGGAATGGAATGGAACAGAACGGAGGAAAAAGACAAAAAGACTGGCTTTAACTTAAAGTCACCAACTCCATTAGCCCAGAATAAGAGAGTCAGCTTGTCCTTTGAAAATTCAAAGCCAGGCACTGACTTCTGCTCTCCAGTCACGAAAGTCCCAGGCGGCGTCTTCTTCCAATAGAAGCTGTTTCATGTACATAGAAAATCTACTGTTGGGTGTAGCCACCTTCATCAATGATCTTAGCTGGATCTTCCGGAGAACTTGCTGCAGCTTCTCCATCAGGACTTGTGGCTTCACCTTGCACTTTTACGTTGTGGAGGTGGCTTCTTTCCTTGAACCTCATAAACCCACCTCCGCTAGCTTCCAACTTTCCTGCTGAAGCTTCCTGCCCTCTCTAGACCTTCACAGAATTGAAGAGTTAGGGTCTTGCTACAGATCAGGCTCTGGGCGAGAGAATGCTGCGGCTTTGATCTATCCTGGCCATTCAAATTTCCTCCACATCAGCAAATAAGACTATTTTCACTTTCTTCTCATTTGTGTGTTCACTGGAGTAGTGCTTTTTAATTTCTGTCAAGAATTTTCCTTTGTATTTTCCACCTGGCTAACTGTTTGGTGCAAGAGGCCTAGCTCTCTGCCTATCGACGCATTCAACACGACACCCTCACTAAGTTTGACCTTCCCTAGTTTTAAGGTGGAAGTGAGACAATGGCCACCCTTCTTTCATGTAAACACTTAGAGGCCATTATATGTTTGTTAATTGGCCTAATTTCAATATTGTTGTGTCTTACGAAGCAGGGAGGCCCCAGGAGAGGGAGAGAGATAGAATGGCCAGTCAGAACACACAAGGCATTTATTAAGCTCGCTGTCGTATCTGGGGGTGATTTTTGGCACCTCAAAACAACTGCAATAGCACCACCCACCCCCTAGTTTTCCTTCCCACAGGCTAAGGCTGTCCAGGCAGTCCAGGTCTGCCCCATCCAGGGGAGCCTTCCCCTCTGCACCGGATCACACTGCCCATCCCGACGCAAGGACACCCTTCCAGGCACCTCCCCAGCATGCTCACCTCACACCGGATCCTTCTGTCATCCTACAGCAGGGCATTTCTGTTCCTGTATAAAAATATTCTCTTGACTTTGCTTCCCCACCAAGGGCTGCCCTGCTCTCTACTCACCTGCAGGAGCAGTTCCTTGAGGAAGTTACTCCCTGGCTCCATGGTCTCCCTTCTCCCTGGACAAACCCACTCCTGCCAGGCCTTCGCCCCCACAGCTGAATCCAAGCTGCTCTTTCCAAGGGGCTCACAGCCCCTGTGCTGTTAGGCTCTGCAGTGGGCACCAGCATCTGCCCCCTGACCTTCAGCCCATGGCCTCTGCCAGTCACCCTCCCTTGGGGGCTCCCAGGACAGCACTGCTGCCCCTCCCAGCTCCCTGGCCACACCGCAGGCTGCTGTGGTGATGCCTCCATGTCTGATGTTAGGACACTTCATGGAGCAGAACGTGGCCCTTTTCTCTCGACTGAAATCCATCCCCTCTGTGACCTCCTCCTCCGTATACACACTGATGAGTTCCGAATCCACATCTCAAGCAAGGATCTCCCTCTGAAGTACCAGATATTTGCACCCAGCCACCGCCTCAACAGACATCTCATACTCCATGTGGTCCCCACAAAACTCCTGTATCTTCTTCCTCAAACCTGCCCCATCCTTGCCCTTCCTTATCCCAACAGAGGGTGGCTCCATCCATCTAACTGCTCAGGTGAAAACCTCAGAGAAATCCTTGTGTCTCTCACAACACACGTCCGATCCACAAAGGCATTCTTCCCGCTTCACCACTAAACACACCCAGATTTCCTCTACTGCTGCCACGCTGACCTGCACCAGTCACCTCTCAGCCACAGAAAGAGAAAGCCCCATAAAATCTTCCTGCTCCCACCTCAGCCTTCAACAAAGGTATCTATGATCTTTTTCCAAAGTGCTAAGTCATAGTATGTCACTTCTGTTCTTAAAACCTCCTGCTACTGCCCAGATTCGCTGACAGGAACAGCTGAACGTCATAAAACAGCCCAGGAGCCCCCACGTCTGCCTTCTCTCTCAGCCCCAGCTTAGCAGCAGCCTTGCCAGCTCCATGTGCTTAGAGGGTCCAGCCAAGCCCTGGGGTCTCTGCTGTACCCATGCTCCGCCCTTTCTCCCAGATGCTACTTAGCAACATCCCTGGCCCCTCAGTTGTGTCCTTGCATTGTGGTGAAGCCTCCTGTGTGGAGCTGGCCAGAACACAAGGCCAAGGGCTTGGACCCCAGACCACCCCACTAATACTTTTGGTCCTGACTGCAAGAGCTGCATCCACACGAGACAACCCTCACTTCCAACTTCACATTCCGGAGTTTCACTGATTCACTAGAAGTACGCACAGAACCCAACGAAAGCGGTTACACTTGTGGCTGCGATTAACTGCAGAGAAAGGATGAAAATTGAAATCAGCCACAGAAAAAGCCACACAACAGAGTCCAGGGGCAGCCCCTACCCGAGACTTCTGTGTCCTCTGCACCAGTCCCACTACCTGTGTCGGGTGTGACCACCCCATAGTGTTGCCAACCCAGGATGCCCATCAGGGCAGCAGTCCCACTGCCCATGTGGCCACCCCCTGGTGACACAAAATGTCATTCGTTAAATGCACATAGAGGCAGGACACAAGCTAGTTCACCAGCAGCAGGCACTGCACACCCTCATCAGGGCTCACATGTTTGCTACATTATAAAATACCACAGTAAAATATGGTTACTACAGACTCAACCAGCAACAGGCACTGCACACTCTCATCAGGGCTCACGTTTGCTACATTATAAAATATCACAGTAAATATAGTCACTACAGACTCCACCAGCAACAGGCACTGCACAACCTCATCAGAGGTCACCTGCTTGCTGCAGAAAACATCGTAATAAAATACAGTTACTAGAGACTCAACGGCACTGATCAGAAGCTTCTTTTCCGGGCCTTCAACGTGAATATAACTCTCAATGTGTGGCGACTGTGAGGCAAGATATATTTGATTTTATGAATTCATTCTGGCATTAGAGAGACTGGAATATAAATCCCTGCTATGTCACCTTCTAATCTGCTGCATGTAAGTAAGATATTTAGCTTTTGTGAGCCGGAGTTCCCTCCTGTGGAAAACGAGGCAAACATTGAAACAGTATTAACATTAAAAATAATATGAATAGCACATATTGTGTCAGAAACTCTAAGAAGCTCACAAGCATTATTCCATGTAACCCTCATCAACCGCTAATGAGTAAGGTTTTCCTAAACATCCTCATTTTACAGAGGAGTAAACAAAACTTCAAGAAGTTCCACAACTTGGGTGACGTGATGGCTTCTGAATGTGAGTCTACATCCATTTGCTGAAGAG
This sequence comes from Rhinopithecus bieti, assembly GCF_001698545.2. Taxonomy (NCBI): domain Eukaryota; kingdom Metazoa; phylum Chordata; class Mammalia; order Primates; family Cercopithecidae; genus Rhinopithecus; species Rhinopithecus bieti. Next base: position 1,045,115 of record NW_016821253.1, on the reverse strand, counting down.
CTGCAATGTTAGCAATTGCAATGTCTCATCTACCTGTCAAAACTGTTGTCAAGATGAAATAAGAGTGAGTGAAGCACCCACTCAGAGTCAGGTGGGGTCTCCGGTGGGCTCAGGGCAATTTCCGCCCCGCTCTCCTGTCCTCTTGCCCCCCAACCCCTCAGACCGACCAAGAGAAATTGCCAACATCACTTCACTGGCACGGATGGTCCCGCAAAAAGCTCCAAGGTGGCGACTGGCTTTACTCCACCCCTCTGCACACTGACGTCACTGCAGACACACGCGGCGGCCGGGGGTTCTGCAATGACCTGGAGGGAGAAACAGTGGCTGTGGGAACGAGTGTCCAGGGAACCGGGGCGGCGAGGAGCGGGAGTCCCGGGACCCCTGGGTGAGGGGCTGAAGGGGCCCGGGCTTCCCAGGGACATCTTTTGAGCTCAGTTATCCATCAGACAGCTCTCTAGGGTTGTGTTGTTGTTGTTGTTGTTGTTTGTTTGTTTGTTTTTGAGACGGAGTCTCGCTCTGTCGCCCAGGCTGGAGTGCAGTGGCCGGATCTCAGCTCACTGCAAGCTCCACCTCCCGGGTTTACACCATTCTCCTGCCTCAGCCTCCAAGTAGCTGGGACTACAGGCGCCCCATCTCGCCCGGCTACTTTTTTGTATTTTTAGTAGAGACGGGGTTTCACAGTGTTAGCCAGGATGGTCTCGATCTCCTGATCTCAATTCACCTGCCTCAGTCTCCCAAAGTGCTGGGATTACAGGCGTGAGCCACCGCGCCCGGCCTGTTTTTTTCTTTTTTTTTTCCTAGCCTCAGTGGCTATTTTCTTTCCCTGCTCCATAATCCACGTGCATTGCTTTAGACCAGAATTTTAATGAGAATATTGTTCAGTTTCACGTACAGGTTACACTACTTTCAGAATGTAAATCAGAAAACAAGAGTTTTTTTTTTTTTTTCCATTTTTATAAGAATTTTCTTCATTTATATAAGAGAGGCCTGGGCTATTTTAATGCCCCATTTCATATATTTTGGCATATTTGCCTGAGTTCAGCTTAGAATAAAGCAGCACAGCACATCCTACAAGGATGAATCTTTAAGACATTACTTTTGTGTTAAGGTGCTTAGCCTCTTATAAAATATCAGAGATTAGTTCAAAAAATAGACTTGTGGTTTATGACTCGGGATAATAAACACCTTCCATCATAAACCATGTACAGCACATTCCTCACTGTGACTGGAAACAGATACAATGACACTGACATGTGTTTGAGAGATGTTATTACAAATTCCGTCTTTCAAATGCACATTTTTACTCAGCCTTTTAACTAGAAGCTTTGTTCTAAGCAGCATCCAGGCAAAAACTGGCAAACTGGCATTTCCAGTGGATGAGTATGGTTCTGCCATGGCAAAGACACTTTGACAAACCGCTGGCACACAAGTGACATTTATCTGAATGATTAGAAACTAAGCTGAATGTCCTTTTTAATTACTGTAAACATAGTACGTCACAAGCCAATTAGAGAAGACTGATTATTGCTATCCTTATGCCATTCTGAATATATAAAATAAAATCAAGAAAGTTCTGTGCTGTGTGTTTCATCAGTGCTTTCAGCATACAAATTTAAGATGAAATGTAATGGATTTTTAAGCAACTGTGAAAAGAGCTTTTGTTATTAATATTGAAGCTAAAATCCAACAATAGATGGATGACAGTACAAAATATCAAATGGCTATAAAAATGAGAACATCTGTCTAATTGCATTTTAATGTGTTTCTGATTTTCTTAAGCATTTTATCACTCATATTTTTAAGAATATGCCTGTAGGGAAAAATCATGCCATGAAGGATGCAGGGCCAGCAGCAGCAATAACAGACCATAGCCACTGGTTACTGGGCTCTGCCATTCCACTGTTACCATCTCAACTGTGGAAACCATGTTAATTTGCTTCATGTTTCTACAACCTGTCGAATGCCTGATATTCAGAGAAAACGCAAGGGAACTGAGGAATACTTTATTCTATCTACATCTACTTGAACCTCAACTTTCAGGAAAATTTTTAAAAATAAGTCCTGCTGACACAGTTACGGGTGCCCTGCTATGTGAGGATCTGTGGGAAAGTGACTCTCCCTTCCTGGTTTATTGGGTTACCCACTAGCTACTGCATACCTGGTGCCTGACCACTCTTGAGAAAGATACGGGTAAAATAATTTTTAGTTGAAAGCAAGGCAATAGGACCCCTTAGCAGAAATGAGGATGAGCTCAGGTTGACACAGAAGACTGAACCTGGGGAATGCCTGCTGATTCCTGGAGGACTGACTCAATCAGAGGCTACTTCTGTCCTCACCATGCAGAGGATCGGAGGGTCACCCCAAAGCTCCAGCCCCACTCCCGAGGTCTGGGAGTCCAAGGACCGTGGGACCCATAAGCCTGCACTTCCTCCCGGGAAAGTGAAGAACTGTCCCTGGGGTTTGCGTAGAGAAGCCTGTGTTGCACCCAGGCATGATGCACGGGTGGGGTCATTTGATCTGCTGTATCACCTCACTCGAATTTCCTCAGTCTCGGTTTCTGCATCTGAAAAATAAACAGGTGCCCTTCCATAGTTGGCTAACTTAATTCCAGTGCTAAAATTTCACCTCTTTGATTCTATACTGAGATGGGTGCTGCTCCGAGAAAAGGGAATGTTGACAGACTACGTCATGCGTCATCTTGCTCTCTTTGAGCCCAACCTTCACAAACTCATTCTCTGACTCACTTTAGAAACATCAAGGAGGTTAAAAAACAGGCTTCAGAACATCGAAGGAAAAAGATACTAGGTTTCCCTAAAATGTTAACTGATTTTTTAAAAAATGTGTATTTTATCCTTTCCATGATTGTGAATGCTTAGTTCCACAAAACCATAAGTGATCCATGAAAACCAGCTCCTCCCAATAAAAAGTATAAATATATGTTTTTGCAATGTATGGTGTATAGAATATGTCAAGTATTAATTACGGCACAGTGATAAACTGGTGATGTTATAAACATTAAACAGAAGTGATTTTATCTCATTACCCATTGGTGCAAAAGTAATAACAGTTTTTGCATTGTTGGAATTTGCCATTTGATATTGGAATACATTCTTAAGTAAATGTGGTTACATTACACATCATTTTCATGCACATTCCTCACAATTTTTTTGCTAGTGACTTACTACTTGCTTTTTTTTATATATTAATTTTAGACTATGGAAATGATGTGAGACAAAAAGCAAATTCAAGCGATTTTCTTGGGTTCAAAATGGGTCATAAAGGAGAGTAGACAATTCGCAACATCAACAATGCATTTGGCCCAGGAACAGTTAGCAAACATACAGGGCAGTGCTGGGTCAGGAAGTTTTGCAGAGGAGATGAGAGCTTTGAAGATGAGAAGCGTAGCAACTGGCCACTGGAAGTTGACAACGACCAACTGAGAGCAATCATGGAAGCCAATCCTCTTACAACCACACGAGAAGCTGCCGAAGAACTCAAAGATGACCATTCTATGGTCGTTCAGCATTTGAAGCAAACTGGAAAGGTGAGAAAGCTCGATAAGTGGGTGCCCCAGGAGCTGAGCGAAAATCAAAAACATCGTCATTTTGAAGCACCATCTTCTCTATTCTAGGCAACAGTGAAGCACTTCTCAATCAGATTGTGATGTGAGACAAAAAGTGGATTTTATATGACAACCAGTGACGACCAGCTCAGTGGGTGGATCAAGAAGAAGCTCCAAGGCACTTCCCAAAGCCAAACTTGCACCGAGAAAAGGTCCTGGTCGCTGTCTGGGGGTCCGCGCCGGTCTGATCCACTACAGCTTTCTGAATCCCGGCAAAATCATCCCATCTGAGAAGTGGGCTTGGCAAGTCAATGAGACCCACCGAGGACCCAACGCCGGCAGCCAGCACTGATCAACAGGAAGGGTCCAGTTCTTCTTCACAACAACATGTGACTGCACACTGCACAACCAATGCTTCAAAAGTTGAATGAACTGGGCTGTGAAGTTTTGCCTCATTTGCCATATTCCCCTGACCTCTCGCCAACCAACTACTTCGTCAAGCATCTTGACAACGTTTTGCAGGGAAAACACTTCCACATTCAGCAGGAGGCAGAAAATGCTTTCCAAGAGTTCATCGAATCCTGAAGCATGGACTTTAATGCCACAGGAATAAACAAACTTATTTCTCATTGGCAAAAATGCGTTGCTTGTAATGGTTCCTATTTTGATCAATAAAAATGTGTGTGAGCCTAGTTATGATTTGAATTTCACGGTCTGAAACCACAATTTCTTTTGCACCAACCTAATAATGAAATCATTATGGCTACAGTTTCATAAGTGACTGCTATACAAAGCCTTTCAGATAATCTCATTTGATTATTTTTGTAACCTGTAAGTTATCTTCATTTGGCAATGAAAGCCACCAAAGTCAAAAGAAGGTGAGCTTCTCACCAAAATCCAAACATCTTGTTAGTGGCTCTGCAGAGGCCAAAATCTACATGGAATTCAAAGCCACCAATCCTACAACACAAGACTCTTTCCAGAACATCTATTTAATATGGCCATTTGGCTGAAAGACATATAAAAAATAACTGCAAATTTCAAATACATAAAGCTGAGCAGAGTATCATAAAACAGTATTAGGAATAAAGTTCATGATTTGCAACGTATTGCTAAATACCATTTTTTAACAAAAACAAAAATGCCTCCTTTGAAAATAATCTGAACATTTAACTGTAAACATATGTAACAAACATTATTTTGTAATACAATGTGTATTACGTAAGATAAGCAGTAAGCAAACATCCAGTTGGTAATATTTGGGAAATTTACTCGTTTGACCTCATTCAAAACACTCTCAGAGGGTGTGCTGGGGTAGGTGTGGGGGATGCCACCTCTCAGTTGCCACCTCTCAGTTGCCAGGGGCGATTCCAATTATGCCCCTTATCTCAATGTAATCATAAATATGCTCCTTGTGCTATTCATGGTTTAGATAATTAACTATATGGTCACCCAGCTAGAACAGAGGGCAGTCACTATGTCAGATGCCTTGTGGTGGAGGGTCTGAATACAGGCATCCTGGGAAAGCAGGTGGCCACAGAGCACAGTGCCCGGTAAGTCAGTGGGCAGGGGCCTCAGATCTCCAAGAAGACTGCCTGTTCCTCAAGCTCATGCTGGACTGACACCCCCACATCCCACGTGGATGTGTGCCTGCGGCTATGCGGTTCCAGGTGACATGTAACCAATGGACTGAGTGAAAATAAGCTGGCGATTTTCACACTTTTCTCATAAAATCTCCTTCCCACAATCCACCATGTCTGAAACGAAATTGCCCCACAATGTTGTTGATGCTTAGGATTGACACAGAATATCTTCCCCAAACCCTTTCACTCTGTCTTTTTGCTAAACGTGTTTCTTGCAAACAGCATAAAGTTGGGTCTTGCCATTGATCGCCACTTTTTAATTGAAGTCCTTGTTCCTTTAACCTGTGAGGTAAGTTTTGATGTGGTTTCATTTGATTTCACCATGTTTGCCGTTTGTGTTTGGTGTGGATACTGTATTCTTTGTTCTTCTTTTCTGTCTTCTTTGAATGAATCAAGTATTTCTTAGTATCCCATTGCATCACTTTTAATGCCTTTTTTAACATGTAGATTCTTAAAATTTCCTAACAGTTTCTCTAGCTGAGAATAAAAATTTTTCCTATCACCAACTACCATCAAATATAGTATCACTTCATGAACAATGTAAGAATCTTCAAAGAATTTAATTTTAGAAACTCCTGCCATCCTCTAGAGTCACGCTGTCATGATTTCCATAGCTATAAGTCCCCAATGTAGTACTTTATTTATATATATCAACTTAAATTTATATTTCAGTATATATACATATATATAATTAAGTATATATAAATGCATTAAAACATACACAAATTACATATGTGGATATGTGCTTTTTATATTTAATTTCAGGTGCTTTATATTTCATCCTGCGGTTCACATTTCTATCTGCTTTCATTTCCTTTCAGTCTGAAGTATGTCTTTTAACATTTTTTGCAGTGCAAGGCTGTTGAAGGGTTTAATCTTTTTATTTTACTTCTGATTGAATGGGTCTTTAATACACGCTCATTGTTGAAGAATACTTTCACAGATACAGAATTCTAGGTTCATTATTTTTTCATTTTAGCACTGTGAAGATATGGTTCTATTTTCTTTTTTTTTTTTTTTTGAGACGGAGTCTCGCTCTGTCACCCAGGCTGGAGTGCAGTGGCCGGATCTCAGCTCACTGCAAGCTCCGCCTCCCAGGTTTATGCCATTCTCCTGCCTCAGCCTCCCGAGTAGCTGGGACTACAGGTGCCCGCCACCTCGCCTGGCTAGTTTTTTTTTTTTTATTTTTTAGTAGAGACGGGGTTTAACCGTGTTAGCCAGGATGGTCTCGATCTCCTGACCTCGTGATCCGCCCGTCTCGGCCTCCCAAAGTGCTGGGATTACAGGCTTGGGCCACCGCGCCCGGCCAGTTCTATTTTCTTCTGGCCCCTGTTGTTTCTAAGAAGTTGGCTGTCTTTTAAAATTATTTCTACGTAAGTATTTTATCTTTTTAATCTTCTGTTTTAAGATTTTTCTATTTACTCTAACTTTCATCAGTTTGATTATTGTATGCTTTTAAAAATGATTTTCTTTTAATTTTATGCTGTTTGGGGTCCAGTGAACTTTTCAGGACATGTATTGATAACTCTCACTGATTTCATAAATTCTTGGCCATTGTATGTTCAAATATCCCTTCTGTTCCATTCTTCTGGGAATCTACTTAAGTTAGACTCTGCTATTATCTCATAAATGTGGATGATTTTTGTTTAATACACCTTTAATTCAATGCCTTTTCCCCCATGTGTTTCAGTTAAATTATGTGACTAATCTTCAATTTCAGTATTATGTTATGTCCACTCTTCAGTTAAGCCCAATGATATAATTATTCATTTCTGACATGTTTTTCATTAATAACCTTTCTGCTTGAGTTGTTTGTACTTTCTGTTTGCGAAATCACACATGATTCATAGTTATTTTCCACTCCCTTCAGGAGCACTCCGACGTCAGGGTCATCCCTGGGTCTCCTACTCTCAAACCACATTTTGCTGTCCTGCTGAAAGTTTTCCTTCCTGGTGCTGCTGGGGAGAGCCAGTTGTGCCTGAGAGGGAACTCTTCTCACGGCCCTGCTGCCCCACTCCCAGGCTTCCGCAAATGCCTCCTGCTTCTTTGAAGGGCTGGTGGGCAAATGCTCCTTGGTTGCAACTCCTGGGAAGTCTGTGCACCCCACCCAGCTACATGCAGCTTTTTAAAGTTTTGTGGAACGTCCAGTTGGTTTCTCCTTAGCTCATCTGTGAGGAGCCCGGCAGCATCACCGGTGGATATCTGCTCCTCTGGGAAGGGCTTATACTTTACGAATTTTTTAAAAACGTATGTTTCTTTTTTAGAAAGCTCTTGCATAGATTTTAAAGAACTGAGAGATTTTAAAGATATGAGAGTTTATCTATGTGTAGTCATGGTTTTACAGTGGATACTAAAGTCTCCTGCTACTTTCCTCATCTAAACACAAAGTGTGAGGACAATTAAGATTTTTACAGTTATTTCATATCAACTAACAGTAGAAATATCTATTAGGTATGTACAATGTGGTAGATCTTTTGCTAAGCAAAGAAACAAAAATATGCATTGTCACCAAGCTGTGTATGTATGTCTATGTGTGTATATATGTGTTTGTGTGTATGCACATACACATTTTTTTCCATTTTATATAATAAATCACTTACCAACATACCATTAAGTGTAGGTTGACATTTATTAAGCCTAATTTTCAAGCTCAACGTCATCACATTTCCTTTTAAGGGGAAGTATTCTATAACTCACAAAAATCAAGGGAAAATTTGTACATGCAAAAATCAACTTAAAATCGTGCTTAACTCAACATTTTATGTACCACAGAAGAGTCATAAGGTAGAGCTGGTGCCCAATACATTTTCTTATTTGAAGAATGACCCTTAATTTTGTTATACTTTGGAGATACAATATTACATCTCTTATTTTCATTTCTTTTCTACTGGATTAATCATGCCCTTCACTTTTGGCACTTTCTGATCATTAATCCATGCGTAGCTTTTTATTTAGTCAGCTATTTGACATTTCTTTATTATTGTCATACCCAAAACCATGAGAACAAATCTAATTCTAATAATATAGCCCCCACTTCATTCCTCTGCTCCCACCCAAGGTTGCCAGGATTCTGAATCCTATCTTTTATCATTTCTTGCTTTAATTTCTACGTCTCCTTCTAGACAACCACAAAAGTATATCTTTGGTGCATGGCTGAGAGTGGGCTTGATCATGGTCAAATTCAGGAGATAATGACAAACGTGGCCATCGGAGTTATTGTAGAGCCATTTATATTCCTGCCAGCTACTTACAATAATTCCAGTGAGTGCACACTCCTTCTAATTAAGTTTATTTTCAGTCAAATGGTGTGAAAATCCTTCATTGTAGCTTTTGTGTCTCTTTCCTCTATTACACTCATGTTTGTGATTAACATGTTACTTCTGTGAAAGGCCTCTTATGTCTGATTCCATTTTTCTGATGTATCACTTGTGTTTTTATTGTGATACATATTTGTTATAGATTTATAGTATACATTCATTTTTTTCTTTGGTAATTGTTTTCTTTATCTCTGCTCTTAAATACTACCAAGTAATACCCAAGAATAATGGAATATTTTTGTATTGCTCCATTCCAAGGATGAAGTTCAGAAAACTGATCATTGACAACTGACAAGAACTGCGAGGGTTTTAAGATTTTACCCAAGTTCAAGCTAACCCATTATCCAGCAACAGCGCATGGACGCTGGCAGAAGACATGAGATGCCTGGCTTGGAGACAAAGGACTAAAGGACTTTGTTACTCAGAGACAAGCAGGACACAGAACACCCACCTTTTCCTTTATGATTTCTTGAGCCTGATATCCCATGAAGCAGCAAGAGGGCCAGACGATTGACAGCTGTCTACCTGGTGGGTTGCGTTACCGAAGAGAAACCCTGAACGTAGGAAACTGAAACTTTCACTATGTTCAATAAGCATGCCTGCCCTTTTATCAGAGGCAAAACACTACCTCAACCTCGGAAAGCTGTTTACTGTACAAACATCCTTGAAAAGGTTGTCTGGAACAAAGGCAATCAGCACTTTTGCACACACGTTGTGCAGAAATGTGACCCCATTGATCATGATCTTACAATACCTTTCTAATATCTAATACACATATTCCATTTTTGTTAATTGACCTAACAATGTCTATCATCATTTCTTCCACTCCAGCATCCAACCCAGGACCACACTGCTCTATGTTGTCACGTCTCATTTACCTTTTCACCCTTTGTTTACCTTTCTTGATCTTGACTTTTTTTTTTTTTTTTTTGGAAACATGGGTCAGTTATTTTGTGGAATGTTCCTCAACTGAAGTTTGTGCGATTGTGTGAGGGTTAAACAGGTTCAGGATGTGCCTTTTTTGCAGGAATACCACAAGTTTACATTTCTATCACTGTTGTCCTTCTCATTTGTGGTGTTAACTTTGATCACTTGGTTAAGTTGTGGACCCACAAGTTTCTCCACCCTACTGTGACCATTTTTCCTTTGTAACTTCTAAGTAATTCATGGGAGGACACATCAGGACTGTGAACATGTCCTGCTCCTGGTCTGACTTCACCCACTGGGTTTCAATCCATTGACAGCTTTTATTATAACTTCAGCATCTGTTCTTGATTTATTAGTCGGCATCTAACTACAAGTACACCTTGTTCTTCTTTTCCATTTATTTACTCATTTATTTCAGTATAAACCCACTATTTCTTATTTCATTCAAATACTTGTAATTCGTTAGTATCATTTTTAGGTTCATATTTCAATTATTCCAGGCTTGGCCCATGGGACACTTTCAAGCTGACTTTTCTGCCCTTCACACCTGTCACTCTTTCAGATGAACCTTATACTTAATCCAGTGCTGGAGCCAGACTGTCCTCAGGGGCCCTGGTTCCCTTTAGTGAAGAAGAAGGGTATTTAGAATCCTAAGCCAGGAGCTGGGATTCTCATGCTAGAGGGTGTCTTTGGTTCCACACCCTCTAGCACTAGCACTGCTCAGTGCTCCACGGCAGGACACTTCTATCTCCGCATCTATGCACCTCTCTCTCTCCAAACACACACAGTACAAACATACACAAGTGTATTAATGCCTACATATCCATTCGATAGTTATCAATATTAAACAACTGAGTTCACACTGGTATCTTTTCATTTCTTGACAATGAACCTTTGGTTTCTTCTGTGTAGTTTTCAATTTGTAACTTTTTACTTACTTTAATTCAAATGTTTTATTTTACTGTAATTACATTTATCAAATGTTTCATTTATCCCTAAAATCTTTTAGTCTTGGCATTAAACATCTTTCCTACACTAAAGCCTGCAGATAAGAGTACATTCCAGTTTGTTTTATTTTTTGACATGATGTAAAGTAGGGATAAAATGTAAGCCTACTTCATGTGGCTAACCATTCTTTCCATCTCTTTACATAAAATATTTTATTTCCACAGTGACCAGCCATGCCACTTTTGTTATGTATCTCCTGTTTCTGAGCCCTGTATTTGATTCCATTGAACTTTTGTACCCCTGAACCAATATGACTCTGTCTTAGTTTATATAGATTCATGGTATGTTTGTAGTAATTAAATGGAAAAATCTAGCTTCCCAGCACTATTTCAGAAATGTCTCAGCTTGTTTTGGATCTTTAAGCTTTAGCATATTTTAGATTGTTTTTTAAAAATGGTCTCTAAGCAAATAAAATTTTAACAACTTTTGTCTAAGATTATTCATGTTATGCCCTCTGAGATAAGAGGGGTGAGGGAGTTTTACATTTCCGTTGTCACGGTTTTCCTTATACTTCAAAATTCCACAAAAGAGAAATTTATAAAATAAAAAAGTTATTTAAATGAAATAGTAAAGATTACAAATTACATATCCAAAAGATTAAAGTTCCAAAAAATATTCAAATCCAGTTGTGACTCCAAGTTTCCATTAGAATCTCAGAACACACTTGTATTTATAAAACCTGCAGAATCCTTCTAGTAAACTTCACACTGTAGAAGTGTCATCACCTTCCAAATGTTTACATAGATATCTTGACTGATTAATTATTATTATTATTATTATTATTATTATTATTATTACCCTTTTTCAGCTGAAAACTCTTAGTCCAGGAGAAGAAGGACTTGTGTTATTTGGCTTTCCCAGGAAACTCCTACATTCCTACTCAAGATTAAATCTAAAAACAGGTTTGTAGAATATTCACTCCAGCTCTAAGAGATGGCAGAAGGCGCCAGGAGTCCATTGCCAGGAACGCACTTTCCTCAGTCTCGCAGATGAACTTGCACAGATGGCAAAGCTAAGCAAAGGGCAGTGCAAGACAGTGGGCAAGGCAGTTCAAAGACGAAGGGGAAAGATGCATTTGCTTTCCAGTTTTTCTGAAAGCAACTGGGACAAGGAAGGAAATGCTGCCCAAAAGTGAGCCCAGCTAGAAGACAAACGGCGACATTTAAAGACGGAACGCAAGTGTGGTCCCATGGCTGCCATCCTGCTCTCCCTCCTGGGGAGACAGTTGTACAGTAGCCCACCTCGGAGAGGGCACCGGACCAGTGACAGTGATGAGAGCCTTCAAGGAGGGCTCTGGCACAGGGAAGCTCAGTTCATCTGACTTTCATTAGGGACCACAGGCTTGTGTGGCACGAACAGGTGCCATTAGTAAGGTACAGCCAGATGCTTTTGATGGTGCTTGAGATGAACCACGAGTGTCTACAAAGACAGGTTGGTCACTTCTGACAAAAACTCCACCCATAGCCAAGGATGATGCTATTCCCATGTAGGTCCCCAATGCGGGGGACACTGTAAATAGCAACCAGGGTTCACCTTGTGCTCAACCAAACTTTAATCAGACAAAAGCATCAGTGTGAACAGCAGCTGAGGAGACACGAGGATTTTTGCATCTATGTGGTAACAGGTATTGTGCAATTATATGGAAAGCAATGTATTTATCCATAATCCAATATGGAGCAAATTAAAATACTGCCAACAAACCCATTAAAATGAACATTATGTAAAATGAAAACAGGGAGAATTTCAAAGAAATAATGTCACATAACTTCCAGTGTCCTTTATTCATTTAACACTACTGGTGTGTTGTTTGCTTTTTTAAAAAAAATCCAATGCCTACTCTGCCTGTACTTTCACCACATGCTGTGGACACAAAGGTCAGACACAAGACAGAGACACTACCCTATTGAGAAGACATTCATCTCCCCATTCATTCTTTTTTTTTTTTTTTAAATCCTGTACTCTAAATTTACATGTTGGTAGAAAATATTAATTTTGACACATAATCCTATCCCTCAGTCAGCAACAACAGATGATGAATAAGGAAAATAACAGCAGAAAAGAATGCTGATACAAATATAAGTTATTTACGTTGATTCAAACATAATTTTTCAAAGTTGTTTTATTTTTTGTCTTTTTGAGATAGTGTCTCCCTCTGTCACCCAAGCTGGAGTGCAGTGGCGCCATCCCAGCTCACTGCAGCCTGGACCCCCAGGGCGTAAACGATTCTCCTGTCCCAACCTCCTGAGTAGCTGGGACTACAGGTGTGCACCAATTTTATTTTTTTAAATTTTTTGTAGAGATGGGGTCTCACCATGTTGTCCAGCTGGAAGTTTTTTTGATAATGCAAATTTATGGTAATTGTTTAAATATAGAAAGATCCTGTGCACATTCAGAGGTATTTATATTTTGCCACTTGTGATGGTTAATACTGAGTGTCAACTTGATTGGACTGAAGGATGCAAAGTATTGATCCTGGGCATGTCTGTGAGGGTGTTGCCAAAGGAGACTAACATTTGAGTCAGTGGACTGGGAAAAACAGACCCACCCTTAATCTCAGTGGGCACCATCTAATCAGCTGCCAGCATAGCCAGAATATAAAGGCTAGAATGGCTTAGTATCTTTCTCCCGCACTGGATGCTTCCTGCCCTCGCACATCAGACTCCAGCTTTGGGGCTAGAACTGGCTTCCTTGCCCCTCATCTTGCAGACGGCCTATCGTGAAAATCTGTGATCCTGTAAGTTACTGCTATTTAATATGCTCCCCTTTACATATATGTATCTATCCTATTAATTCTGTCCCTCTAGAGAACCCTGACTAATACACCAACTCTCCTTTCAGGCACACAGAAGAGAATCAGGAAGATGAAATACAGCCAGAATCGAGATCAAAAAGAAGTTGATGAGGTATAATTACAGACAGTACAGTGCAAATATTAACACAGTCTTTTATGAATAGTGCCAGGTTAGTCCTCAGAATAAATAAATTACAGCTGTAATTCACAGCTTCCAGCAGAAATAGGCCAGCTGCTTGCAGGACAGGCCTGGCCCCAGCTCCCATGCTCAGAAGGCCCCCGTCCAATCCTGCACTCCCAGGTCCTGGAGGAAGCGGCATGCATCGCTCTCCGCAGCACAGCGCTCTCCCTCCCTCCCCACAGCGAGGCGCCGTGCACTCCCTCCCTCCCTCCCCACAGCCCTGCCCGGTGCCCGCCCTCCCT
>NW_016821253.1:1022582-1030872 GCF_001698545.2 Rhinopithecus bieti | reverse complement strand
GCCCTCCCTGCCTCCCCGCACCACGACATGGCGCTCTCCCTCCCTCCCCACAGCGCGGCGCCGTGCCCGCCGTCCCTCCCTCCCCACAGCCCTGTCTGGTGCCCGCCCTCCCTCCCTCCCTCCCCACAGCGCGACGCCCTCCCTCCCTCTCCACAGCCCTGCGCGGTGCCCTCCCTCCCTCCCCACAGCGAGGCGCTCTCCCTCCCCCATGCACTCTCCCTCTTAACCACTTCCCTTAACTTATTCAACTCCTTCCTTCAGAAGGAAGCTGGAGCCCATCCTCAGGGAGTCCTCCCTGTGTTCATGGTGGTGTGCACCAGCTTCCCACCAACATGGGAGCCAGCGCAGCCCTGGGTCCCGGCTGCCTCGCCCCTCCTCCCTGCGTCCACCAGGAAACAGTGGGGACAGGGAGCTGTCTGAGAGAGGAAGCTGCAGCCCCCCGGGACCCACTGCACGTCCGGGACAGATCAGACCCTCTCGGAAATATCTCTGATGAGATGAGACTGTCTCCTGTCTAGGCAAGGGTTAATTTGCATTCAGCAAGTAACACGGAGCATGGAGGACTCCTGCTGACCCCTCCCAGCTCTGTGGCGTCCTGCCCCAGCCTCACTCCTAAAGACACCTGGTCATTCCGCACAGCAACGGAGGGCTGGTGCTGCAACCGAATGGAAATTACAATTCAGAGCCGTCTAAAGAAAGGCACGGTCACCTTAGAAGACGGAAGAGTTCGCACTGCTAAATCAAATCCTTCATGGTAACCCGAGGAGAATGGGTAAGATTCCTCCAAATCTGAATTTCTGCAACATGGTTTGATCTCTATGAATGACTAACATTTTCATATTAAAACTGGTAAACAGTTGTACCTGCTACTTGATAAAAACATTTCTGGCATTGAAAATCTGAAGATCACACTGACTCAAAATTAGTATTTTTGTCTCTGACGGGCATTCAGCACACTGATCTAGTGACATCCATGAAAAATCCTGACCCACACAAGGCAGGTCGTGAGCCTCCACAGTGGGTGGAAATGCATTCTTTCTGTGTGGGCTCATCAGAAAACGGTACCCACTCTAGGCAACAGCACTGGAAAAAGTCGCCTATGCAAAATAAAAAATGTACAGAAAGAAGCCCCAAGCGGAACAGCCCCAAGCCATGAAGTGCACAGCCAGGCACACATGCAGGCAGACGGCCCGGGCCATGGCATAGCTCACATTCACACTCCTCTCGCACAGCCCATCTCCTGCCAACATGAAGCCACACTCTTCTCTCTTGGCTCCCTGCAGTCAGGGCCACGTCTACAATGTGAGTGCAGAGTGACAGCATTTATAGCATCACACAACATACCTGATGTGGGCTGCACAGAGGAGGTAACAGCATTTATAGCCTCGCACAGCAGTACCTGATGCGGGCTGGACAGAGTTAGTGAGAGCATTTATACTACCACACGGCAGTACCTGACGCAGGCTGGATAGA
The DNA here is from genome assembly GCF_001698545.2 of Rhinopithecus bieti. Taxonomy (NCBI): domain Eukaryota; kingdom Metazoa; phylum Chordata; class Mammalia; order Primates; family Cercopithecidae; genus Rhinopithecus; species Rhinopithecus bieti. Next base: position 1,029,399 of record NW_016821253.1, on the reverse strand, counting down.
GGAGGTAAGAACATTTATAGTATCACCCGACAGTACCTGATGTGGGCTGGACCAAGGAGGTGAGAGGCAATTGTTTTCTGAATGAAATAAAGACCAAAGGAATCAATAGGGAAAAAAAACAAAACAAAAAAACAAAACAAAACAAAATCACCCTGGCAATATTTTTAACTTCTAAAATGGCCAATTTTCATCTCATATATTTCAAGTGTAATGGTAGACCCTAATTACAATTACATTATTCTGTTTTACTTTCTTCATTTTCCTAATTTAGATTTTCATTTGAAAATGTACCTCTTTGAAAATCCAAAATACATCAACATAACTTCAGATAATATAAAAAGTGATATTCTGACCTACGGTCTAGGGAAAAGACTTAATTAGCATGGGGCTTAATTATGCTATTGCTGTGTACCCTGGGATGTCTCAGGAATGTGTCACCTCCAGGGGCTCCCAGAATCACCAGGGCAGCTCTGTGGGGTTCACAGGGATATTACTGAGACCTCCTCTAACATCTCTAGCCATGTAGGACTGCATCCTAAACCTGCTAGGAAGAGTGACAAAACCACTGTAGGAGCCTGGGATTTCCTTTCAGGAATCCTTCAAACTCAGTCAAAATAAGAGCCATACTGAAAATCTCCGAAGTCCTCTAAGTAAACCCCTTATTAGAGTTAGATAATTAAAAATGCTGGACCATAGAAGAATTAACCAATTCCTTAGCATGAAGAAGAGTGAACTCCTAGTCCCCTGAAGATGCTCCAGCCACAGCCCAGGTATGGGCTGCCTCTCTCCTCGGGTGGGAACAACTGAGGCCTGACACTTAGGGATGCAGGAGAAAGGGCCAATTTCCACCACGTGACAAGTTGGCAGGGCACCCCCAAGCTGCACCACGGGAAACAACCAAAGGTTCAGGTCCGCTCATCTGAATCAGGACGGCAAGGGCATAGGTCCGCAGTGCCCCAGCAGACATGTGCATGTGGCAGGTGCAGTGCCTCTTACGCTGGTGCAGCACTTAGAGGGCTGTACAAACAAGAAGGGCAAGATATACAGGTTAAATCCCTGTAATCCTGCACCTCACAGGGCCTGCAGAGGGAGCAGGGAACACAAGGTCTCCCACTCATATGGAAGCAAGAGGGGGCAGGAGGAAGGAGGGAGGCAGGAGAGGAGGAGACAAAGGGAGGGAGGAAGGGAGAAGAGGAGGTGAGAAGGAGGGACCATGGAAACAGAATTACCTGAAAGGAAGTCATCAGCTCAGAAAAGAATGGAGAAAAGGCTAAGGAAGGTGAATGCAGGTTAAAGTAATCAGAACCAAAGCCACAACAAAATGCAATACAATCAAATGAAAGCAATCAAGAACCAGAGTCACCACATGGAGGCCTAAGTGCATCACACAAATGAGGTGGGAAATGGTGATATGGAGAGGACAGAGGACGACAGCGATCGATGCCAAGTGAACACGCCCTGGACACCTAGCGTGTAACTCATGTTTCCAAAGTGGAAAACAATCAAAAGGCATAGAAATAATACTCCTGTAAACAACTGCATTTCCGTGAAACTGACATCTGCCATCAAGGGGACACAACTTAGCTGCAAAGGGCTGGGGGGTGGCGGCAATGGAGTGATACTGATCAACAGTCAACACCAGAACACATCCTCTTGGAGTAGCTAGATTTTAAGAATAAAGGAACAATAAAATTATATGATTTTAAAGTTTACAGTAATTATGGAAAATGGATATGTCTGCCAAAATAATTTTCAACTTCAATAAAAACAACTTTTAATGCATTTCTAGAATCATAGCATATAATGAAAAACTCGGGAATTAAAAGCCTGCTTACCTACATTTCAGAAGCATGAACAGATCAACACTGATCTGAACAGTACAGCAAAGGGACGGAAGCTGATTGATGTCTGTTGAACCCTGTGCTCACCAACAGCAGAGCACCCTCCTTCCTACGTGGACAAAACGCAGGGTCATAAAGAAAACCTCAAAAACCTCAAAGGACTGAAGTCAGAGTATGTTATTTTCACATATGTGGCAACAGAAAAGTACCAGAAAAAGATCACAGAAAATCTCCTCTCCTGAAAAGTTCAGCAACATACTCACAAATCACCATAGATCCAGGAGGGGACTCGCACTGGAAATTGGAACATGTTTTGAACAGATGATGAACTTACGACTTTTGAAACCTGTGAAGTGCAGCTGCAACTGAATAATTTGCAGCTGGAATGCATGCAGAAACTAAGGGTGAAAATCAGTGACCTCATCCCAGAGTAGGCCACCCAGCATTCAGGTCCACCGCCTGTGTCTGTCAATTAAGTTTTATTGGAACGCAGCCACAACCCTTCACCTGCTTCCATGCAAGGATGGCAGAGTTGAGCGTCTGTCTGTAAAGGATGACATGGCCATTAAGCCTAAGACACCATGTGGCTTTCAAAACACTTTGGAGACCTCTGACTTCAGTTTCCAAAAACAAAGCAAGAAAAAGGAAAGAGAATAAAGGAGACAAGAGCAGAAATACATGAAACAGAAGACAAATCAACTAATTGAACAAAGCCAAAGAACAGTTCTCTGGAAGAAATGAGAAACAAGGAGAGAACACACAGAAGCAGCAAGATGAGGAAAGGAAGGGTGAAGCTACTATGAGTCCCGCAGATATGAAAAGCACACAAGAAAATAGCAAGAATGTTTTACCTTACAGTTTGTGATTTGTGTACAAAGGGTGAACTCTTTAAAACATGCAATTTACTAAAACAGATATAATATTAAATAAAAATATAAATATTCCTGTATGTAACTTAAAAGTTGAATTTAGTATTAAAATTATTTCACAAAGTAAACTATGGGTCCAGTGAATTTCTCTAAATATTTCATAAGTAACATGGATACTATACAAACTTTTCCGGAGAATAGAAAAACAATGACTACCAGTAAACTCATTTATACAACCAACCTAAGCTGCAGACCAAAACCTAACAAGAAGGTTATAATAAAGTAAAATTACATATCAATTACCCCATGAATATAAATGAAAAAATCCTAAATAAAATATTCTGAAATCTAATCCAAAAATATAAAAAGCAAAATACTTCTAAAGCAACTACAATAAAAAATGTAAGGGTAGTTTACCATGAAAATCGGTGTAATTCATAACATGGAACAGTTCTCTAATGTTGTATAATAAAATATCCAACAACCAACAGCCTCTGACTGCCAGGACTCTGGGAGAGCCCAGCTGAGTGCTTCTGGCTCCGGGTCCTGCAGAGGCTGCAGCCCAGTTGCTGGGGGTGCTGCCGTCTTTGAAGGCTCAAGTGTGTCCGGCAGATCTGCTTCCAGATCTCTCCTGTGGTGGCTCCTGGAGGCTTTAGTGTTTTGCCACATGGGCCTCTCCAATGGGTAGTTCACAACATGGCATATACTGGAAAGAATGATCCAGGAGGAAAAATGCTTGCCCCCAGCACAGAAGCTGCTGACTTTATAGCCCACTATCAGGAATGGCAGATCATCAGATATGTGATACACCATGACACAGAGGCTGCCCCGAGTACAACAACAGATGGGTTCACAGGGGCATGAATACCAGGTGCCTTCCTCCAGGCTGGCAAGCATACCATATGAACAAATAACTTATATGATCATTGATTAATCTCAAAAAAAGTGTTGACAAATGTTGTTACCTGAAGCCTTATTAATAAGAGAACTTCCACAACTGGTTAGAGACGTCTACTAAAGACTTACAGCACATGTCATACTCAGGGTGAAGCACTGAAAATTCCTGAGAAAAGGAATGAGGAAAGGGTGCTCAACAGCACCACTTCAATATGGCATGGTACTGCAGCTCCAAGCCAATACAATAATAAAGCAAACAGGAAGGAAGGAAGGGAGGAAGGCAGGAAGGGAGGAAGGGAGGAAGGTGGAAGGCAGGAAGGGATGGAGGGAAGCAGGGAAGTACGGAGGTAGGGAGGAAGGAAGGGGGAGAGGGAGGGAGGAAGGAAATGTGTAAACATTGGAAAGAAAAACTTACACTAGCATTTTTCATAGATGATATTATTGAGCATGGAGATAATCTGAAAGTATGCATATGGTATGAAAATAGATAAGCAATTAACCTTTGAAATTAATAAAAATATCAGTTTATTATGTCAATATTTTTAAAGTATGTCTCAACATATCAGCAACAAATAATAGTTGAAATAAAAACATGCAATTTACAGTAGCATTAAACATACCTAGAAATAAATCTAATGAAAGATGTGCAAAATTTCTATGATAAAAACTATAAAACATTATTGGGAGGAATTTAAGACCTAAATGAATTACAGACTAGATCTTGTTTATGGATTTGATGAATTATTTTCAAGTTGTCACTTCTCCCCTAAGTAATCTACATATTCAAAACAATAATTGTTATTGAAAGCTGTTTAATAATAATCCTAGAATGAGTCATAGAAATTGATAAAGGGGCTCCAAATTTTAAAAAGAAATGCAAAGGGCCAACTATAATCAAGGAAATCCTGGAAGAAAACAAGTTTAAGATTCATATTGCCAGTTATCAGGAACTATTATAAACTTAGAGCAATTCAATCAATAGAAAATTTGCTCCAGGAAAACAGCCCAACGGAGTACAGAGAATACGAAGTCAAAAAAAAAAAAAAAAAAAAAATCCACACACACAACTCCACATTTGTGATAAATGTGGTATTACAGTCAAGTTTGGAAAGAATAATCTCTACAATAAATAGGAAGAAAACTAAACTTTGAACCCTAATTCAGAGCATACAGAAGAAAAACTCTAGCTGGAATTTTGATCTAAATTTAAAAGGTAAATCAATAAAGTGTTTAAAAGAAAACAAATGAAACTAATTTCATGACTCTGGAGTAAAGATTTCTTGAAAAGAAGGGGAAAAGTTGTCACTGTAAATTAGCAATTGATAAACTAACTCTACATTAAAAGTAAAAAAATTCTCTTCAATAAGTATTACCAAGAGAGTAAAAGGGAATCCATAGAGTGAAAGATGTTTGTGTCTCATACGTCTGATAAAGACTCATACATATAATACGTAAAGAACTCCTAAATCAGTAAAAATAAAAACAAAAAACAACCCAGGAGAAACACTGGCAAGGACCCAAGTATGCAATTGAAAAAAAGAGAATAACACAATCCAATTTCAAAGTGTGCAAAGATCTGAATAGATTTCTCATCAAATGATTTGTAAAGATGGCAGATAGGCGTATGAGAAGATACTCAATAACATATGTCACTGGGGAACTGCCAATTAAAACAGCAATGGGATTCTAGCACACACCAATTAGAAGGGCTGGAATTCAAAACACTGACAACACCAAATGCTGGTGAAGATGAAGAGCAACAGGAACTCTCATTCATTGCTAGTGAGAATGCAAAATGGTGCGGCCATGTTGGAAGACAGTGTGGCAGTCTCTCACAAACCTAAACACAGTTTCACCATATCATCCAGCAGCCATGCTTTTTGCTATTTACCCAAAGGAGCTGAAAACATGTCCACACAAAAGCCTGTACAGGAATGTTTATAGCAGCTTTATTCACAATTGCAAAAACTTGGAATCCACCAATATGAAGGTGAATGAAGAAACAATCAGTGATTTATCCAGACAATACGATTTAGCATTAAAACAAAAGGAGAGCAAGCCACATAAAGACACGAAGAAAGCTTAAATTCATGTTAGTAAGTGAAACAGCCAGTCTGTAAAGGCTCCATATTGTGTGAGTCCAACTGTCTGGAAAAGGCACACTATGGAGATAGTTAAGAGATCAATGGCTGTCGGGGTTGGGAAGGAGGGAAGCATGGGCAGGTGGAGCACAGGAATTTTAGGGCAGTGAAGTGACTCTGTATGAAACTATAATGGTGGACACCTGCCTGTCATTACAGATTTGTCCAGACTCACAGATTGTACAACACCAAGAGTGCACCCTCGTTTGAACTCCAGACTTGGGTGACAATGACTTGTCAATGGAGGTTCATTGATTATAACAAAAGAAGCTTCTGGTGTGAGATGCTGATAGTGTGGGAGGCTGTGTGGGGAAGGCGGACTGGGAGTACATAGGAAATCTCTATATTTTATGTCCCATTTTGCTGTAAACCGAAAACTCTATAAAAATAAAGTATATTAAAATGTATAATACTCAAAATAAAAAGGCTATGTGAATGACTGATGACAAATAGAAAAGTGCTCAGCATGATTTAATCAGCAGAGAATGCAAACCAGATCCACAATAAAACATTACCTCACAAAAGAATGAACAAAATCGGCCGGGCACGGTGGCTCAAGCCTGTAATCCCAGCACTTTGGGAGGCCGAGACGGGCGGATCACGAGGTCAGGAGATTGAGACCATCCTGGCTAACACGGTGAAACCCCGTCTCTACTAAAAGAAAAAAAATACAAAAAACTAGCCGGGCGAGGTGGCGGGCGCCTGTAGTCCCAGCTACTCGGGAGGCTGAGGCAGGAGAATGGCGTCAACCCGGGAGGCGGAGCTTGCAGTGAGCTGAGATACGGCCACTGCACTCCAGCCTGGGCGACAGAGCAAGACTCCATCTCCAAAAAAAAAAAAAAAAAGAATGAACAAAATCAAAGAGGGTGAATGAATATCAAGGTTTACAGAAGGTGTTGGTACAGTCACACTTCTCACTTACAGTTTCTGGGGGTGTGGCACAGTCACAATTCTCACTTACAGTTTCTGGGGGTGTGGCACAGTCACAATTCTCACTTACAGTTTCTGGGGGTGTGGCACAGTCACACTTCTCACTTACAGTTTCTGGGGGTGTGGCACAGTCACAATT